>NW_017729032.1:197796643-197796979 GCF_001723915.1 Gavialis gangeticus
ACTCATGAGACAATGTGTGCTGTGGGTTCTGAGATAAGGCAATTGTAGCCTTTCCATCCCATACATAATGCTTTTATGGTTCTTAGCTACATCCATAGGGATCACTGGACTTCATGCCAGAAGTGCACGGCATGTCAACTTCTTTAACCTTGGAGTTTTCCCCATGCACTACCCTCCTCCCCTGTTGCTGACTGGTGGAGGGGCCATTCACCACCCATGCCTGATGGTCAGGAAGTAAAAACCATAGCTGTGGTTTCAGGTGCAGGCAGTGAACAATGGGGCCCCTCCACCAACGAGCAATGGGGGGGGGGGCGGGGTTCACACTTATATTTAAGT
>NW_017729032.1:197796990-197799988 GCF_001723915.1 Gavialis gangeticus
GGCGGGGTTCACACTTATATTTAAGTATGAAAACATATATTAAAGATATATTATATTAAGTAAAGCTAAAAGTATATTAAAAATATATTAAATATTTTTCAACACAGATGGGCTCCCCTATCATCTCCACTGGATACTTTCCTTGGATTGAGACTACAAGTGATTCTTATTTGATGCTCTCACATTTCTAGTAATCCATTCTTACTAAGTACAGTGATGTTTATTTAGATCAGAGCATAATTCAACAAAACCACTTCAGCCTACATTAAGACATCTAAGGGAAGAAAAAACAAGCACCTTCAAAATATTTGTTATTAGAAGGAAAATATGGAGAGGACATAAAGTAAGATAAGGATGTGAGACAGGAATGAAAGGACAGGGGCTTTTTAGCCTCATCTACACTGATTAGAAACCATCTAGATTTTGTACAGCTTTGAGAACACAGACGTACCTCATTGGTTTGTTAGGTGCAAATATTATATTGAAGATCAGTGTTATAATTCCAGATTCTGCATCCCGATCCTTTTGCACTAGATTTATAGCCACTGAAGACTCAAGCTGAGATTTAACTTTATTGGATTTATATTGAATTTCATATAAAAATTCATCTGTTGTAGAAAACCCTAAATGACACAAGAAGAAAAGATCATTTTGTATACATTCTAAACTCAATCATTTGATTGTCTCATAAAATTTCAATTGCAAAAATGCCTCTTAGTACTGAGTATGATATATAAGTTACTAAACAGGTATGAACCTGGAAGTGGAGTGACTACTACCTACTAGCTTAAATGTACTACTTTCTATGATGGGATGGATAACTACAGACAAAAATAAAGAATTAAAAATATTCAGTAGTGTAAAATACTCTGGTTACTACACAAACAGCTGAAAAAGTTATTTCTGGGTGATCAGTCAAATGTAGGTTAGAAGACCATAATACTCGTTGTGGCTGCTGCCACTGGGACACTATAAAATAATCCTTCATTCGAACAATGATGTTAGTGCTGGCTGCCTGGGTGAGAAATGGTTGCTGTACTGAATAATAGCAACCATGTCACTAAGCAGCCTGTCTTCTCATCCACTACAGAACATATTTAAAAGCCACAAACCAATGTTCCAGGAGTAACCAACTGAATATCAAGAAGCAAAAAGGAGAGCTGGTAAAAACATCAGCCTCTGGAAAAATCGAGTATATAACAATGGGCTCTATGGAAGGGGACTTCCTTTTTTATACTTGTCATTTAGTTATGTTGCTGATCCATTAAGACTCACACATTTTGATGATCAAAATCCTTTTAAAATCATCATGTAAATTTGCGGAAGATTTAGTCCTATTTAGGCAGATGCATCTCGAGAGACTTGCTGAGCTTGCACTGCTTACTGAGATGCATTAAGGTTGGAAATCTGTTATGTATATTTACTTTCATTAAAACAGTCCTTTGGTCTCTATACAATATTGCTTTCCCAGAAGAGCAAATTTACTGCAGTTTTGCCTGTCTGTAAAACTGCTCAAAGTGAACTAAAAACTTCATTCTCTCATTTTTAAGGAAGATGCTCCGTTTCATCATTTAGTTAATCCGAGAGACAATTAGAACTTCTGTTACTGTCTATGAAAATATTCTATTTCCTTGGTATTCCATAAGTTAAAACCTGTATGCTTAATAGCTAAATCTTTTTCTTGGATTCTTTAATGGAAGGAGTTTCACAGCTGTAAGTGGAACTTACCATCAGTAAGCAGCAGCCTACGACTCAGAATATATAGGCTGAGAGTATATAAATTCTGTGCAAGTTAAGTTATGATACTGTAGTTTTGAATTAGATCATAGAATCATTGTAGAAAAGTAGGGTTGGAAGGCTCCTCAGGAGGCCATCTAGTCCAAATCCCTGCTCAAAGCAGGACAGCCATATGAAGCAGGGATGAACCATACTGTCCCAGGCTTCATGGCATCCTTGCTGAGGCCCTGAGTTGTCAAGAGAAGTGTGGGGAGGGCTGGCTGTGGGCTGTGCAGTTCATGCTTGTGCAGTGGTTGTTGTGCTGGTAGAGGGGGGACTTGTAAAGAATTATGGAAAATTAGGGTTGGAAGGGACTTCAGGAGGTCATCCAGTCCAACCCCCTGCTCAAAGCAGGACCACCCCAATTAGATCAACCCAGCCAAAGCTTTGTCTAGCTGGGCCTAAAAAACCTCCAAAGATGGAGTTTCCACCACCTCTCTGGGTATCCTGTTCCAGTGTTTTACTGCCCTCCTGGTGAGAGAATTCTACCTAGTATCTAACCTAAACTTCCCTCACTGCAACTTGAGACCATTGCTCCTTGTTCTGTCATCTGCCACCACTAAGAACAGTCTAGCTCCATCCTCTTTTGAACCCCACTTGAAGGCTGCTATTAAATCCCCTCTCAGTCTCCACTTCTCTAGACTAAATAAGCCCAGTTCCCTCAGCCTCTCCTCAGAAGTCATGTCCCCAAGCCCCCGAACCATTTTTGTTGCCCTCTGCTGGACTCTCTCCAAGTTGTCCACATCCTTTCGGTAGTGGGGGGCCCAAAACTGAACACAGTACTCCAGATGTGGCCTCACCAGCACTGAATAGAAAGGAATAATCACTTCCATTGACCTACTGGCAACACACCTACCAATGCAGCAACGTGGGCACACTGCTGTCTCATACACATCTTATTGTCCACTGTAACCCCCAGTTGTAACCCCCAGGTCCTTTTCTGCAGAGCTGCTGCCCAGCCAGTCTGTCCCCAAAGTGTCTTTGTGCATGGGATTGATCCATCCTCAGTGTAGGACTTTGCACTTGTCCTTGTTGAACCTCATGAGATTCCTTTTGGCCCAATCCTGCAATTTGTCTGGGTCACTGTGAATCCTAGACCTAACCTCCAGTGTATCTGCTATTCCTTCTCCACCCCCCACAAGCCCCTTGGTGTCATCTGCAAATTTGCTGAGGTTGCACGCTATGCCATTTTCATAGTTTCATAGTTTCTAGGGTCGGAAGG
>NW_017729032.1:197799999-197826112 GCF_001723915.1 Gavialis gangeticus
GTGCCGGTCCGGTGTATCCTCCGCCCTCATCTTCCCCTTTTCTACGTCATTGATTAAAACTTTGAACAAAACCAGCCCCAGGACTGAACCCTGTGGCACTCCACTTGATACTGGGTGCCAACTAGACATAGAGCCATTAATTACTACTCTCTCTGCCCAATGCTCCAGCCAGTTTTCTACCTACCTTACTGTCCATTCATCGAGCCCATACTTAGCTTGCCTGCGAGAATGTTGTGGGAGACCGCATCAATTATGAATGAACATTTACTGCAAGCGACCTAACTAGTTCTGCAGTAAAGTCTCCACATACAAATGTGCAGCTCTATTAGGTTCAGCCCATGCAGGCCCTGGACCTTAAGAAGCCAATTCCAGACCTGCCATCAGCGGCAGGCAGGGTAGCAAGCAGCTGGACATGGAGCTGCCGCTCCATCCAGCTCCACACCACTGCTGCTCTGCCCGGCTCTGTGGGGCGCCCCTAAAGCGCAGGGCCCGGGGTGGTTGCCCCCATTCACCTCTCCCTCCTCTTTCCCCCACCCCGGGATGGCCCTGGGCACAAGGGTGCTTCAGTGCGGGGACTACCTGCTGGCTAGCCCCTGCCAGCCAGGGCTGCTCTGACCTGGCTCAACATGTTGCAGTTCTGGGTGCACATGTATATGTGGTGCCTGGCAGCAACAAATTCCAGCAAGATATGTATGTATGCATGCATACACACACACACATACACACACACTCATGCACACACACTTCTCTAGTTTATGAAGTCCTTAGGAATTTTATTTTGTCTCCCCTTCTCCCCCATGTTGTCTTGCTCTTTGCTGAGTACAGGTCCGTCCTTTTCCAAAGCAATGTTTTGTAAGTTGTTGGTGTGCCGCACTCAAATTAAGACACAGCTCAAGGCCTGTCATAATTCCTCTACAAAAATGCCAAAACGTGGAGATACAGACATAAAAATTAACTTAGCATGGGAGAGAAAGGATGACATCATTTGGAGTCTACCACAGAGGGAAAATTGTAACTGCTGAGCAGATGTTTCTTTCAGCAGTCAAATTGCACAATACTGCACAGAAGATGCTTATTGTATAGTTCACACAGTTCAGATGATAGGAAGAAGATGTGGTATCTGCTAAATTGTGAATTACATTCTGCTTTTAGTTTCTGAATAAAATGTTTGCTTCGCATTCCACAAAAGTATCAAATATTTTGCTTTTATTCACAAGTGATTAAATATTTTTTTTTCTTTTCAGGGCTAGCTGTTTTTTAAGCTGTTCTATGTTCATGCTAAGCATTCAGTCAAAATATTTTAATATTTACAATGTCTAACAAGAAACAATGCATTTATAAGTGCCAAGTGAAAACAGGTTAAACCTTTTTGCTGGTCCCTCAGCTGACTGTGAATCTGCACTGCAAATCTAATTTACGGCTGTTCAAAACAGAAAAATGTAATTAGATTTTCATCGGAGCTGCAAACCCTAAAGACTACCATATTATCATATTATGGAAACCCTTTATGAATATGTTAATATTTGTTTCTAGACAGTTCTGTGACACACATGCTGTTTCAACAAAGTGGCAGCTGCTAGAGGCATAAAAAGTTGTGTATCATCACCCAAAAATTGTCCAAATTGCATGACTAACTTATCAATGTTCTCTTAGCACTTAAAGGTTCCAGTTTTCATTAAAATAATAAACAAAAGACTGGGGGAAGGGACTTTAATGTTTTTAAAATATTGCCAAAGTTGAGTGTATGCGCAGCTTTCACTCATCACAATTTTACACCTGGTTTAAAAAGATCATAAATTGGCTTTAATCAATCATAACTTTTGCTTCTAAAAATCACCATTCTCTTTTTCCTGCCCAATATATTTTCCACTTTCACTAATGCAAATTGCAAAATACATAATCAGAAGTATAATGCAGCCAAATAATTGACTCCCTGTTTTCAAAATGAAGGGAAGGAAGATAATTCAATGGACAGCACCCACACTGTTTTTAGTCCCTAAGCCACTGATACGCTGCATGTCCTTGGGGAAGCCATTCCATCTGTCTGTGCCTCAGTTTTCTCCCTTGTTAAATAGCAACTGTAATATTATCTTTCAAAGTGCTTGATGACCAATGCTCCTTCTTTCTTAGCCCAGAGTACAGAACACAGTGGACACATCTACAAGTGCAATTAATGCACCTGAATTTTCTTCACAGAAAATTCAGGCTCATTAAAGTGCTCCAGGGTACATGTCTACATGTGTGCCCCTCTTGGGAGCAAATTGTTCCCCCTTGCAGGAACCACGTGGAGCTCCAGGCTCCCCCAGGTGCCAGCCCTGGAGCTGTTAGGGGGCACAGGGATGGGTCCTGATCCCCATGTGGCCAGGAAAACCTTCCTTGCTTGGTGGGGATGCTGCCTGCTAGGCTTGTGGGGATTGGGAAGCTCACGATCTCCACATGGTTGGTGGGCAGCACATCTGCCAAATCTGGACAGCTCTCCCAGCCATGTGGGGATTGGCATGAGCCCTGATCCCCACATGGTGGGAAGACAGCTGCCCCTTGACCTGGCACAGCTTCACCTGTTTGGGCTTAGCTAGGCAGTAAGCCCCCTCTTGCCTGCCAGCAGCAAAGTAGGGCTGTGCAAAGCTTTGGGTGCTGATTTGATTCAGAGGAGATTTGGCCCAATTTGACGGCTGAATCTCCAAATCCAAATAAAATCAGGAGACCAATTAAAAGGTTCAAAACTCTCCAAATTGATTTGGAAAAGGTTGGGAGAGCTTCAGAGATTCAGGCAGTCCCTGCTGGTTGCTGCATAGAGCTGGACCCAGATTCTGTGTTGGTAAGTAGGGAGCGGGGGAAGGGGATATGGAGAAGGGGGTAGGGGACTATGGGGAGACCCCTGCCAGGACCCATCCCCTGCCTGCTCCCCCAGGCCCCCTGAGTGCACACTGGCCCCCATCTGCTGTCCCAGCCCCCTCATGGCTACCCCGCCCCAGCTCTTAAAAAAAAATCCTCCATTCACTGGCTGCTGCCAGGCAGGTAGGTGATCCCCGCTGCCCCCCACTACCCCATGCCATGCGGGGGGCTCTGTCATGAGCCCCCCAACCCCCACCTGCTCTCCCAGCCCCCCTCATGGCTGCCCCATCCAGTTCCTAGCCCTTCAAAAAAAAACACCACCCCCACACTCACCAGCTGTTGCAGTGGCCTCTGGGCTTCTGAAGGCTCAGGACAGAGCTCCCCACATGGCATGGGGCAGTGGAGAGCAGCAAGGATCGCCCCCTGCCTGGCAGGAGCTGGTGAATCAGGACTTTTTTTTTAAAGAGCTGGGAGCTGGGGCAGGCAGGGCAGCCATGGTGGGGACTGGGAGAATGGGCAGGGGTTGGGGGCTCATGGCAGAGGCCCCCCACCAAGCATGGGGCAGTGGGGATCACCCCCTAACTGGCAGCAGCTGGTGAGTGGGGGATTTTTTTTTCAGAGCCAGGAGCTGGGGCAGCCATTGATAGCGGGTGGGGGAGGGGGCCAATTTAGAGATTTGGACGATTTGGCTGCGGCTGAATCTCTGAATCAGATTCAGCCAAATAGATTTGGGACAGTGATTCAAGTCACCAAATCAAATCACTGTGCTCGAAATTGGCTGAATCCGAAGTGAATACTAGCTGCTTCACGCAGGCCTAGCAGCAAGCCCCCTGCAAATTGCTCCCAGTCAGCATCTACATATGCACCAGTGCGTAGCAGCTAACACACTATTAATCTAGTACCTGTATTTCCTGGTACTAGCAAATGGTGCATTAGCCTAATTTACTGCACTGTAAGTCTTGCGTACTTGTAGACAGTGATGCTTTACTGCACATTAGACTAGTCTAATGTACAGTAAAGTGTCCCATGTAGATGCACCCAGTACTGAGGAATAATTTCCTATGAGGATTAAATAAACTTTCTGCGTAGGTGCACCACTAACATCAGTATTGTGAGATTCACAATACTGCAGTTTAGGCAGTCAACCAACAGCTCAAAGAGCTAATTTTGGCTTTAGCCTCTTTGTCAGTGTCTGAAAAGCAGTTTAGCTCACCTGAGAAATGCAGGTGCGCTAAATTCTTCTGTGTGCGCTCCAGTTTTAAGTGTTTCAACACAGATATAGGAGCTTCACTACAATCATCCTTTTTTTTTAATCTCTTAACTTTTAATTTTTCTTCATGGCTTGTATTTACAAGTTCTTCAGTTTTACCTTTTGGGCACATGTTAAAATAGGAAAATAGGAAAAACATGCATAAGTTCTTCAAGATAAATATTATAAACTTGATCATATGTTGAAGATTTAGCATGCATATCTATCTCTATATCTTGAGATATAGAGATAGATATATATGCCTCCACAGTACAAGTGGTGGTGTGTCACATTAAAAACCATATTTTAAAATGTTATTTCTTTGCTTCAAAACAAATTGCAAGAGTTATTTAAATGAGAAATGGCAATATTATTTTGGCTTGGATCTGTCAAAGTTATGACCAAGTGAATCTTGTATTGTCAAAAACTCTTTATTCTAATATGTCATGCTTCTAAATATTTTTCTCTTCCTTTCTCCAAAATACACATTACTCTACCCTATCAGTAACTGAGGATTTCCAAAATTCAGTACATGTCTATGCAACATGTGTGCATACAAAATTTGTCAGGACAACTATAGAACCTGTATATGAAAACGTGGCAAGTTTCCTTTTCTTTGTGAAATGTCTGTCATTTTTATTCAAGACTTAAATAGGTTATTCATAAAAAGTACTTGATACAGCAGATTTTTTTTAGGGAAATCAAAGAAACTAAAACATAGACCACCCTGTTTCTGATGAAGAATGTCTTGCATTCGAAAGCTTGTCTAACTATCCCAACTACACAGTTGGGCCAATAAAAGATATGGTCCTAAAAAACCCTTGCCTCTTGTAAATTCCTGGATCATCACCATAACATTACCTTTTTTAACACATCCTTTGATCCTCAGTGAAATGATGAGAAATCTTCAGCTCCTGTGATGTTTATGTTTCTTCCTCTCAAATTCTTTCCAACTTCCATATCAAATCAAAACTTCTTATCCCTATCTCCAAGGCCCTCTGTAACTCCACTCCAAATCATATCTTCTAATCTACAGGCAATCCTTGCCATTTGTCGGGGATAAGTTCGCGTATTCCCCGCAAATGGCGAAATCCACGAATAAGGTAGTGCGTTCATGAGCACTGTCTGTGTTCATGAACTCAGTGCCTCCAGAGGCTATCGGGGGCACAGCTGCTCTGGCAACAATGGGAGCGCAGTGGCAGAAGCCCAGCAGTGGCAAGCGTGGATCTCCTGAGGAGCTCCTTTAAGTGTATTTAAGAATCGGGTTTGGCACGAATATTTGAAACCGCGAATGCCGAACCCGCGAATAGTGAGGGTTTCCTGTACTTCATGTCCCATTGACTATTATCCTAGCATCCTCCTGAACATTTCTTGTGTAAGCTCTCACATCTGCCTTTCATACTTGCCTCTGTCTTCTTATGCATCTAATGACTTCCTTCACACCATTCAACTCCCTCTTTAAGACATTTCTGTTACAAGGCCTTAGAAACTCTTTCCCCAAAATATCTCTACTACTCCAAGACAGGATCATCAGCCTGCCAGTTCACATGTCTGAAATAGGTCATCTGTCAGATTCATATAAAAAAGTCCTCGAGGCAAGGATTGTATACTGTCTTCTGTATGTGTAATGTCCTGTAGAGTGACTGACTACATCTAACACTCACCAAAAGATTAATTGTGAGAACTACTGAAAAACCAATATTTCTCTTAAATGTGCTGGTCAAATTTAAAAAAAAATCACTTCTCTAAATCTGTACTTAGGTACCTACATGAAGTCATAACCTTTCTGCTGTCTTGCTGGCATTAGAATTTTTTATGCTGCTGATTGAAGTGCTTATTATTATGTCTTTTCTCTTTTAGGATATCCTTTGAGTTACTTGCTTCCAGGAGTGAAGATATAGAGTTCTTTAGAGAAGGGGAAATTACTGACAATGTAATTCTGCTTCTCTGAAAGTATCTTTCTGAATTCTTGAACTCCTACTGACTTTCATTTAAAGTTGGAGGAACTTCTGGTTTGATGTACTTCTTTTCTTTTCTTTCCCACGTTAAAAATAAATGTCATAAGGTAATATATAATTATGTTTATATTGAAATTACACTTATATTGCAATGGGGCAATTTTCCCCCCTCATGTTGGTTTTTGGCTTATTTTGAGTATATAACAAAACTTTTTGACACAATCTCATTTTTTCCTCTTGTCGTACACATACTTTACACATCATAAGAGAGAGGAACAAAAGTGATTATGTAGTCACAAAACAACCAGAAGGACATGGGATCAGATATTATATGTCTGAATCTACTTTTCATTCTGTGTTTTTTAAACTGACTACTGTATTTACCCATTATATTAGCTTTGAATTTAATTTGAATTTCTTATCATTATCCTTGTATAGAATCTAAATATCAGAGTGTCATCTTAAATCCGTACCCCAGTGCTACAGGGAGAAAGTAGAGGTGGTGGGGGAGGAGAAGCAGGAAATGTGATGGGAGGAGCAGGTGGCAGGAGGGAGGCAGTCCCCTTGCCCACCCTTCTCCCTACTGCACTGCCCATTATGTCTGCACCCCCAGCCACCTCTTGCTATTGCCTGCCTCCCCGTGCCTGTGCCCCCCATCCTCCCAGCTGCTTACTGTCAAGCATGGCTCTTGTTCCACTCCCTCCTGCGACACACAGCACATGAAAGATCTGGCCCCTGCCTGGTTACACAGAGGCAGCAGCAGCTCCAGCCCTGGGACACTGCTGTAATGACTAGTTAGGGGCCAGAACTTCCATGTTCTCCATGCCTCGGAAGGAATTGAACTGGAACCACTCTTAACAGCAGGCACATCTACATGAGACATTTAATGTGGAGTAGGCTAATTAGCTCCACAGTAAACATCTTGTGTCTAAATATGCAGCCCTATTAGGCTGCAGGGAACTAATTAACTCTGCAGCAGGATAGTACTTGTAAATACAAGTACTATTCTGGTGCAGAGTTTATTACTCTGTTATAGCATACCTGCAGTCACTAATGGGGCTAGCTGGGGCACACAGGTGCTTCATTGTGGGGGCTGCCTGCTGGCTAGCCCTGCACTGGAGCTCCCTTATGCCCCAGCTAGCCCTTCTGCAGCATGTTGTTCTGGGTCAAAGTAGCCCTGGGCTAGCAGATTGAGCCAAGGTGAAAACAAGACAAACCCCCCTGCCTCCATTTTGAATGGGGAAAAATCCTCATCTTGGATTTGAGTAAATACGGTAGATTCCAAATGGGTAGTGTTTCTTCTTATTGTTTCTGCTATCAGAGGCAATAATTAGATCAGTCCATATAACTGTGTTAACTTTTTTGTAAAATCTACATTTTGTGATCAATAAGAAACTTCCTGAGAGAGCTCTATAGCAAAAGCCTTTTGCATTGTAAAGTTTTTAGGAGGAACTATCTTTATGTTATGACAGAGAATTCCAAGGTGCTACCACAACGCAAACAGCAAAAATAGTGTAAGATGGCAAACCAATGTGGTAAAAAAAAAAGAAAAAGGAAAAAAATATATATGGTCCCAGGCTCCTAGACATTATTGTTGCCTGTGGGGACTAGGTACCTTTACCATTTGATCCCAAGGCCTCTACAGTTACAGTCACTTTGCTCCTCAACACTGCTTTCATTGCTGCTGCGCCTCTCTTGGTTTCGTCTATGCTCTTTCTCTGCTCCCTTCTTTCCTGCATCTTTCCCTCTCCACCACCTTTCTGTCTCATTTTTTCCACTTTGCATGTTTATAATTTTGTTTTTCATCTTTAAAATGTACAGAAATTTCTGATGAGGCAATTGGACTCCCATAAACAATGAAATATCTGTTATGCAATCATAATACATTTGTTGTCTTTGTTATATATAGTATTAAATAATTTTATATGAAACAAGTTCTTTACAAGGACCATAAACATTTTAAAAATGCAATCATTTCTAACATACCCTTCCTCATAAATCAATTTTACTTTTTTCTCTTTCAGTAATGATTTCAAAATAGTTAACAATTTAATAATTAATAAAAGTGGTCTTTTTATTTTGTTACTTCTGATTTATCAATAAAACACCTGCCCATACTCTTTTCTCTTCTTTATAATTACATATTATTTCCTGAAGAACTGATTTTGCATCAACTACAGAAGGATTTTTAAGGCTTCTGATTTAGGTGACTGTTTAGGAAAATATTTTCTATTGAAAAATTCACAAGTACAATTGACTCTACTCTTAGCTGATTTTCCTTCTACATACTTTTGAAACCATTTGTTTTTCTAAATATATTCTAAATACATTCTTTTTTTTAAACTAGGTTTACCTGTGATCCAGAGTACATAATTATTTGTGGTAAAAAGATAGACCAGTCTGAAATTCATCTGAAAGCCATGGGATACACTTGCTCCAGGGCTGGTGGGGTGGGGAGGGGACTGTTTTAATTAGAGTGGATCTCAGGAGTGAGTGGATCTCACTCTAAAATACCCGCAGCATTCCACGTATTCAGTGTCCCATGCTTCATAATAACTGAGAGACAAAAAGGTAAAGTTGGTTTATGAGGAAGGGTATGTTAGAAATGATTGCAATTTTAAAAATGTGTATAGTTACTGTAAAGGACTAGTTTTGCAGAAAATTGTATAATTATATAAGCTCATTCAACGAGCTTTAGTTAAAGCACCCCCACCACCATTTAGAAACATGGGATGCTGAATACAGGAGACACTGCAGCACGCTGGAGCGTTCTGATTACAGCACTTCAGCAGATTCGATGTGTTCTAACCAGAACACATCAGAAAGTGCCCCATGATTCCAAATAGATGAAAAGTGTTTAATGCATTTTGCTCCATTTCCTGTTTTCAATTTGTTCTGACTGAAATGTCATTTTAAAAAGATGAATTCTCTTGGATATCTGAAAAGTTACTTGAGACATTGATACTTGAGGACCAAAGAGAGACCAAATTGAAGGCTGTGTGTGGAGGGAAAAGCTCTGGGAATGGAGGGAAGCCTGAGGGTGACCCTTTTCTTCATCTTAACTTAGGCAGAGCAAGGAACACTGCTGGGGATCAGATGAGCAGCAGCAAAGTCAGGAGAAGTACTTCCAGCCCCAGAGACAGGCAGCTGGGAAGAGACCATAGTGTCCCAGCGGAGAAGACACCAAAGGACTCTCCTGCCGGTCTCTGCCTGCGGTCGACTATGGCAAGGGGGTACATGGCAACTGGCATTTGTGGTCACAGGACCACCAACCAGACTGTGGACCATTGCCAGAGCATGGGGGAGGCATACCTGGAGAAAGCTGAAGCTCTGGAGTGAAACAGGTGCCCAAGGAGATGAATAGTAGACAGCTCAGGGCCACGAGCTGGCCATGAGTGTAAGTTTCCAGTTTCAAATTGATTTGTTTGTTTTCAGGGATGTTAAAGTAAATCTATAGGGGGGGATCCACCCCAGATGCATGAAGGGAGTTGAACTGATTCTTCATTTTTCAGTTCTCTTTGGAACTGTTAAAGAAAGGAATTGATAAAGAGAGGGGAACTGGCCCCAAAGACAATACATGCCTGTTGAATTGATTTATGTTTCTTATGGGACTGTTCAAATGAATTGACAGATGGAGGAATACATGCACGCTAAGTAATGGTGCTTATGCTCAGGACTACTAAGAATGGAAATGGGGAGATCTAGTTGAACTGCTTGTAAAAACTTGGATTGCCCTGATGAGTGGCTTAGCTGAAGCCTGACAGAAGAGGCCTGACATATAGGCCCAGTAGCCCCAGATAGGAGAATAACACACAGCTTGAAATGGGAGCTGTGCCTGAGAGAAGTGTGCTGAATGACATCTAGGATGTGGTAAGGGTGGGGTGTAGGGAAGGCAGAGACTCAAGAAGAGATTCCTCCAGTAGGTCCAGACTTATCACTCCATCAGGACCAGCTCCATAACTAAAATAAGATCCAAGTTGCAGTGCGCAAGAACAAAAAAAAAAAAAAGGAAAATATACCATCAGAGGGGGGCTGGAAGGGATAGCATCAACCCCTCCCATCCTAACATCATCCACTAGGAGGACGCCGGGCCAGAGAGGGCCCAGGCCCTATAGCATCTATTCCCAACGGTATGATACTGAAGTAGTTTCTCAAGCTTTACAATAATGTCTGATTGGATTGTGAACTTTTGCAACTGATATATTTATCAATATTGGATAGTGCTTTGAAACGACTTGAAGGCTGTATCCATTCTAAGATACCAGAACGAGTCTATTTTATTTAATATATAATACATGTTGATCAATACAGGATAAAGAAAATCATCTTTACTTTTTCCAAAGCAGTGTGCTTTTACAGATCCACTCTCTAGGAACACATGCATTATCACCAGAAGCTCAGATATGTCTCGTGGATAAGCACTTTTTAGATTTGCACACTCTATTTCAGACTGCTACTAAGGACTTGGGAAAAAAAACAGAGGAGGGGAAGGAAAAGGCATTATACTAAAGGAACTACTAGTTTCTTTCTTTAATCCTTTGGGAATTATAACCCTTTCAGGTCCTGGTCCTGGAAGTCTGACCAAAGGCTAGCTGACAAATTACAGGAGAAATGATAAAAAAGTACTTCATTGGAGAACTGATCTCCCAAAGTGAGAATCTGATTTGGTTCCTAAGATGAGATACAAATGCAGGTTAGTGCTCCGTACAGCACCTTTATAGAGTTCAGTCTGAGGCATTTCTCCAATGTATGAAGGATGTAAACTTAGGCCTAATTTGGGTCCTTGAACCATAGTATGCTGCTGGGTTAAAATACTACAGGGTCAACGCCATATAGAAAATCTCTATAAAGAGAGTAATTTCCATTAGGAAGGACTCCCAAATAGCACAAGTAACTTTGAAAAACAGAAAAAAAATTATCTTCACCCGACCAGGTACATACCTCAGTGCCTTCATATACAGTGTGGTTTTTCCTAATAATCTGTAGGATCTGAAGCAGAATCATGGGAGCCTGATGCGCTGATAGAGATGTGAGTCAAAAACTACCTCAGGGTTACCTTTATGAAACTTTGAGATCAATGACAAACTACTGAATCTCATTCAACCTGTAGCTCATATGAAGAATGCAGTTTAAGAGAAGTTTGTAAAATGGAGGACTACACTAAACAAGTTCACAAAGAAAGCCCAATATCCTTGAAAATACTAAATCCAAGCTTGATGGTAACATTTTCAAGCTAGCCGAAGGACTAGATTTGAAAGGTATTCAGGTGCCTGCAGAGAGAAGCACCTGTGGAATATTCAAAAACTGTGTAGCCACCTAACTCCCACTGATGGGAATATTTCCATTTTTCAAGGGAATTTGGCAATTTAAAAACCTAAATCCCCTTTGAAAGCCAGTCTGCTCATCATGAAATGGACCAACACTGATCATCCATTATAACAACTTGATGTGATTTTTTTTTTAAATTGTTATTATTATTTTTACTTTAGCAAAATTTTGGCTTATTTTTTCTACGGCAACTTCAAGCCCATAATCCCCTACATGTTGTAGGGCTCCTTTGTTTATAGGGAAAGATCAGCTTCTTATTACCACAGCCTCTTTACTGAAGTGTCTGTGAAATTTTAGTTTCTAACCATCACATTATTAATCATTTTCCTAGATTTCATAAACATTAGGGCTGGAAGGAACCTCGGAAGATCATTGAATCCCTGCCCAAGGGGCAGGAAGTCAGCTGGGGTCATAGGATCCCAGCAAGATAAGCATCCAAATTTCTCTTGCAGGTGTTCAATGTAGGTGCTTGAACCACCTCTGATGGCAGGCTATTTCAGACCTTGGGGGCTTGGACAATAAAGAAATTCTTCCTTTTGTACAGCCTGAAATGGTCTTGCAGTAGTTTATAACCATTCGACCTTGTCATCCCTTGGGGTGCTCTGGTGAAGAGAAGTTCCCCCAGATACTGGTGGTCACTCCTGATAAACTTATAGGTGGCCATCAGATCACCCGAGCCTGCACTTTTGCAGGCTAAAGAGCCGCGTAGCTCTCAGCCTATCATCATAAGGTCTGTATTCCTGACTTCTGATCATGCACGTGGCTCTTCTCTGGACTCTCTCAAGCTTCTCCACATTCTTTTAGAATTGTGGGGCCCAAAACTGGATGCAGTACTCTAGCTGCAGCCTCACCAAGGCCGAGTACAACAGGAGAATGATGTCCTAGGATTTGCTTGAGAAGCATCTATGGATGCAAGCCAGCGTTTTGCCTACTTTACTAGCCGCAGCATCGCACTGAAGGCTCATGTTCATCTTGCGGTCAATGATGACCCCCAAGTCTCTTTCTTCTGTAGTGCTAGCCAGCGTAGCACTGGCGAGGCTATGAGGATGCTGCAGGTTTTTCCTCCCGAAGTGGAGAACCTTGCATTTTTCAGTGTTAAACACCATCAAATTCTCATCCGCCCATTTGCTGACCATGTCCAGGTCAGCCTGCATCGCCCTCCTGTCATCAGGTGTGGATGCTCTGCCCCGGAGTTTGGTGTCATTGGTGAACTTGGCCAGTCCGCTCCTGACTCCAATGTCCACATCGTTAATGAAGATGTTGAACAATATGGGTCCAAGGACAGAGCCTTGGGGGACCCCACTGGTCATAGGACACCATGACAATAGACTTCCATCTATTACCACCCTCTAGATCTGAACACGGAGCCAATTTCTCAGCCAGCAGATCGTGGTGGACCCAAGGCCACCTAATGCGCATTAGGACAAGACATTAATGCACATGTAGACGCAACCACTGGCTATGTAAAAGAGACTATAATGTTGCTAAATAAAGGATTTTCTTTGTTCCCTTTTGAATTTTGAATTCCTAATGAAATTTACCCTTGTTTTTAGCTTGTTGTAGAGCAAGCCTTGTTCACTTTATTCATGCATTAGTCTCACTGACTGGAATGAGACCATTGTCATGAACAAAAGAAATTTTGGTCATGCCTCTGAAACCCAAACTAAGTTAGGTAAAGTTATTTACTTGACTGTATTTTGAAAATCGAGTTTGTTTCACAAACTATTTCTCTAGGCCCACAATATATCTGTAAAACCCCCCCCTCAAAATCCAAAAAACCTCATTCAAAGCATTATAAGGTTACATTGTCAAATACCCAGAACTCAGAAAATGATAGACTTAAGCTTGCCCATGTGATATAAATCCAGGCCTCTTATATGCATGCATTATGATGCAGTCTTGGATAGTCTATAGTACACTCTGGTCAGCAGTGTAGGCAAATTCACAGGATCATAGATTAAGTGACATTGGTCTGATCTAGTGTGGCAATTCTTGTCACCAACAGTACCAACTACTTTAGAGGTAGCAGTTAGAAACCTTGCATGTACAGCAATGACTACAGTTCTAACATGGATTTCCAATAGACAAGGAAATGCAACCTGCCCCAGAGTCCTTATAACATATTTTGACACTATATATGAATGTGACTGGAGATCCATAGCATTTCTAGGTCCAAATATATGGGAGGCAGCATTGATATTGTATCTCAATACAAATAGAGAACAGATCAATATATGGATTGCTTGCTAAGGTTATATTGTGCTTTTTCTAACAAATAAAAATCATAGAAACACACAGGACATTTTTGAGAAATGGGGCTCATCTATCAAAAGAAATAACATAAAAAATGTTGCATAGGTAAGATGGTAAAACCTTAAATGTAAGCAGATTTTTTTCAGAATTTGTCATACGAGTCTTAATACTGCATTTATCCAAATCCAGTATGATCCTAAATTTAAGATGACCTCCCAATAATTAGATTCTAGAAACAGAAAATTTATCTAATTATAATAATTAGATAATTTATTATAATTTTTCATGTCTAGAATCTATTTTTTGGAGCATTATCTTATATTTGCCTCCCACCACAGTGGCTGTGTCCCCTGCCTGTAGTGCCCCACAGCCTCTGCCCCTTCCATAGCCTCTCCTCTCAGCCTCTGGACTCTCCTCCTCTCCTGCTACCCTCTACCCTCTCTGCAGCCTCTGAAGATACCACCACTGCTGGAGCTGCCAATACTGCTGCTGCTGCCACCTGTTTTGGTGAGGCTAGAGCTACCTTGTGCTCCATGACCTGGCTAGAATGGGGCTGGAACAATGACTGATGGTAAGCAGTGGGGGGATGTAGGGGGTGGGGCAGAAGTGCCAGGCAGAGGTAAGGGCAGGTGGCTGCTGTGACTCCAGCTTCACTCCTGACCCCAGCTTGGGGCTGGAGTCAGAGCTGCAGCAGCCACTGGGCCTCTTCCCACACCTCAAACTCAAATCCAGGATGAGGAGCTTTTATCCTATGCTGAACAGGGAAAAAAACTTTATCATGGATTCAAGTTAACATGGTATACTTAAAAGAATATGATAACATTTGTAGGTATAAATGGTAATATCCCTGTGAGAGGGGAGGCAAAAGCCTCCCCAACACACCCCAAACCTCCACTCGACATGCCGCAACACTCACTGCAGGAGTGTAGATGAGCGGCAGCTGGGGAGAGATGCCAACGCAGGCTCAGCAGTTCTGGAGCTGCCTGAGCCTGTGAACTGGCAAGTCCCAGGGGCATAGCTCTGGAGACGCATGAGCTGCTCAAAAAGCAGCCAGAGATGCCGCTGGGATGGCGCTGGGGAGCGGAATGCTGGCCAGGAGATGCCAGCTGCAGAACCAGAAAGATCGAGCCCCGGACATCGGAGGAAGGGGCCGGGTGCTTGCCAAAGGCCCCAGATGACCAAGGTGAAGATTGTGAGCTCTGGGCACTGACAGGGGCAAGGTAGCCCCACTGGGGAGCAGCAACCCCATGGGATGCCACAGGGGAACAGTGGGGCTCTGACTGGGAGCTCAGACACCGTGACAGGGGACAGCCCCACAGGACTGTGGGCACACTTGGGCAGCCCTGCAGTGAGCAGAGCGCAGGGGATCACAGAAGTAAACAATGCCAGCCGGTGGGACCAGAATAGCTTGACGATAGGTCAGCTGGGCACCAGGCAAGTCACACTGAGAGAGCCGATGGAGGCTGGGCATGGGGAGGCTGCCTGTCCCCATGCCTGCTAGGACAGAAGGGATGGACGTGTCCTCCAAGTGACCGAGGGTACAGGGAGATGGAATCCCAGGAGGCCATCAGCAGACAGCGGACACTTTTCAGTTAAGTTTTCCTCAGTTACAGTTAGCCTTGGACAATGCAGGTTTAGTTGCCCAGGAGCTGGCCCAAAGATAAGGGACAGACATGCAAAGACTGATGGTCAGGAAGACCTGACCCATTGGATGTGGGCAGTGTGGATGAGGCAAGATCATCCAGGGGAAGACCTGCAGTAAGTAGCATTTGCCCAGGCCGTGGAGGTGGTAAGGGTGGGGTAAAGGGAAGGTTGGAGCCCCAGGAAGAAAATCCAGAGTTGAGACCCCCTCAGGCCACCTATAGGGACCTGTCTCCACAACAACGAGCAGCAAAGACGTGGCAGGTGAGTAGGCACAATGCCCAAACCATCTAGGTGCCCCCAAAGCCCTATCTCACCCTGACATCACTGGGGGGCAGGGCACCAATCAAAAAGGGGCCAAAGCCCTATAACACCTACAAGCAACAATCCCTTTTAAAAAGTAGCAAATTCCTGCATATTAAAATTAAAATCATTTTCTAAGTTCAGATCTGGAATACTAAGCAAATTTAACTTCTCCTGCTATCCATCAGTACCAATATCCACGCCAGTTTTCTACATCATGATGTGAAGTGCTCAAGTTGCATGACTACCTAGATCCTAAGGGCATTTTTATACGTGCTCCTGGATGTGGCACCAGGTGCTTTTATTAGTGACTTGCGCTAATTACAAGTGCCAGTGCATCATTTGTATTTGCATCGTCACATGTCTCCACTCTGAGAAAACAGTGGCGGGGCACTTTGAGCTAAAGCTCATCAGATGTGTTTTATTCCCATTTTGTCACTGCAGACATGCATGGCAATGCTGATACATGTGATGCATGAGGCTGCCGGAGCACATCAATTCCCGTGCTCCAGCAGACTTGATTAATTGAATCTGCTCTGACATGCTGGATTTCCAGCATGTCAGAGCAGGCTCTCTGCATGCGTGTAGAAGCCCTAAAGACAATGGATGTATTAGATTAAAAAACAGAGCATGAAATCCTGGTCCAATTAAACTTAATGGCAATAGTTAATTAACTTCATTGGGTCCAAGATATTAACCATAGAGTGCAAGATACATATGTTATGCTCTTCTGCTCTGTCTGCACTTTTGCTGTGAGACAATAACACAGTAGCAGTAAAGAGATGGTTCAGCCTGAATATCAGCTTTGTTTGAAAACAAGAATTTTAGCATCATTAAGATTTGACAATATCATCAGTGTCAAGTATATGTTTTAAATAGAGAGGACCATGAAAATGTCATTGTAAAAGTGAAAGGGGTAAAATCCTAATCCACTTTACCTGCCCAAGTGGCATTTACCACAGCTGCACAGCTTCCATTTTTGGCAACCTAACACATGCTAGGATCCTACTGGCTTGCACTTGCATATCCAAGCAGTTACTAAACATGATCAGTAGGCTGGACTCTGGCGGGACAGGCATGCCTTCCACTTGCATGGTTGAGTGTAATTTTTTAAATTGTAGCTAGGAAAAACCCATGACTATTGTGGGTTAGATGACAAGCAAGCAGACCTAATAACCCAATGGTTAGGGAACTCATCCAGGAAGTGAGAGACACAGGTTCAATGAGTTTTAATGCACATCTCTCCTATTTCTAACCACCATGTACAGATTGTCCAGTCTACTCTCCAGCCTTCCTCTTGAAACTGACCCACTTCACCTTGCATTTAATAGTCATAGGATTACATGGATAGAGAGTAGTGGAAAAGTCTCTGCCCCATTGAGAGGCTAGCACCCAGAGTCCCCTCCATTTGAGGGCAGCTACTATCTCAGAAAAGCACACATCTTTAAGATTATGGTCCACCCCCTCTTGGCTCCACGTATCTTTTTGTCTTCACTTCCCAGAAGGCCAACTTAAAAAAAAAAGTGCTGGAGAAGAAACAGGATAATGCCTAGCTTGTGACCTAGTGATTAGAACACTGTTCTAGAAAGCAAAAGAGACGTAGGTTCACAGTCCTTTTGGGTGGTCAGGGTAAAAAACCTATGTCGCCCACTTCCCGAATGAGTGCCCTAATCAGTAGGATTCTGGGCTAGAAAAAGTTAGGCCCCTCCTCCACCCACCTGGATTTTTGCTGAGCTACAAATTCAGAACTGGTGCTTGCTCAGGTACACATATACAGAACTGCATACCTGCCCAACTAAAGCACAGCCGACTGAGCATATGCAGTAGCCATATGGATGCTTGTTTATGTCTGCACAGCACATGGACCAGGATTGTGAACTGTGTGAAAGTACTAAAAACTGCAGTTATGCAGCAAGATAAATGCAATTTGGGCATGTGAACTGAAACTCAGCAAATGCTATTGTGCGCTTCTCTCTCTCTTTTGTGAAGTATTTTGTATTTCTGTATTACTGGTTAATGGAAAATATTAGTGATTCTCAACCAGGGTACTGTGGCACTCTGGTGTGCTTTGAGATTTTTGCAAGGGTGTCGCAGAGTGCCATGCAACATTAGCACTGTTAGATGTGCAAACAAGATTTACAATATAAACCAAGAGATTTCAAATAGAAATCCATGACATTAAAAACATTCTGACCTGTTCTGGTCTTTCTGGGTTCTTTGCAGCAGAAAAATTGTAAAAATCAGTCAAACCTAGGATCAACAACAGCTTGTATGCTGAGCAGGAAGCTACCTAAGGAAGCCAATAAAAACTATGTACAGGAGAGAATCTTAAACTAAGCCTTCCCTTAAGGCTAGGGAAAGAAGTTATACATAAACTTATTTAAGTGATCAGAAACTGCCTTAAATCTGTAACAAAACATAAGTTTAGTGCACATAAACCAGTTTCAAAATGGCTGAAACTGGTTTAATATCTACCTGGTTGAAGGTAGTATCAGACTTAACTGATTTCGGTCAAACTGGTTTATGAAATTTCTGTCCCAGACCCCTTCCTGGTTTAAGTTAAATCAGAATTCTTCACCATCCCAGCATGCTCTACAGCCATGGGCTGGGCTGGGATGTCTGTTCCAGCCAAGGAGGGTTGGCCCTGCCCTGCTTCTCCCTAGCCAGAACACTATCATTGCTCTGGGTGGATGAGAAAAGGGTGAGGATGGGAAACCCTGCTCTGGAATCCTGCCAGGTCTGCCAGGCAAAAGGGCAGCAGCCCTTGCTAGGTGTCCCCAGCCCCCCTCTCCCTCTTGCTGCTCCAGCAGGAGAAGCAGGGGTGGGGCCAGACTTGGTCACCTGGGGAGAAGCTGGGATTTAATCCCCCCATTGCAGGGAGCATTGTATGGGCACCAACAGGCTCTGCTCATGCACCTGGGGCTGCAGCAGCCAGAAGCCAGTAGCCTGAGAGAAGTGCGGGGTTTAATCCCCCACCGCAGGCAGCAGTAGCCAAGGCACTGACACGGCACCCTGGGCTGAGTACCTCTGAGAACCGGCCATCCAGCTGTGGGGAAAGGGCAGGGAGTGGGGATGTGACCTGGCTGCAGGGAGGGGGTGAGCCGGGGCTAGTTACAGCCTGATTCACTGCTGCCTCCCACTGCGGTAGCATGGCCTGGACTGGGGCAGCCCCGGGGTGTGAGGGTCAGGGTCCACTGCCTCCCACCCCTTGTAGTAGCCACAGTAGCAAGTGAGCTGCAGCACAGCTCCCTACTCCCTCCCTCTCCCAGCAGTAGTGGTGGAGTGAACTATTGCTGCTGGCACAGGTGAAGCACCTGTCACCTGCCATCTGCTCACAGCAGGCTACTGTGGGCCAGGTGCATGGGTCTCAGTGGGGGGAGGCAATGGACTGCTGCAGCCCAGTGCAGTCCAGCCCAGCCCAGCCCTGTGGCCCAGGGGCATGGGCAGTGGCTGGCCTGTGGCAGCCCACTCCAAGTGCCCAGCAGCACCATGAGCAGGCACCGGGTGACAGGTTGTTCACCTGCACCTGCCATGGGCCAATTGCTGCCTACACCTCTGGGCTGTGGGGTTGGGCCAGACTGGATTGCAGTCCTGGCCTGCGGGCCTGGTTATTTGGGACAGGCTTCTGCAGGCCATGGGCAGCAGTGGGGAGAGGCAGCAGACCATTGCAGCCTGACACAGCCCGGCCCCAAGGCCCAGGGGCATAGGCAGCAACTGGCCCACAGCAGGCTGCCCCTTTCTTTCCCGACAGTGGTGGTGGAGCAAACTATCGTGGTGGGTGCAGGTGAAGCACCTGTCGCCTGCTGCCTGCTCATTGCGGCACTGGGCGCTCAGGGCAGGCTGTGATGGGTCAGTCACTGCCTAGGATCCTGGGCCATGGGGCTGAGCTGAACTGGGCTGAGGCTGTCCACTGTCTCCTCCAAAGGCCCACGCCACTGGCCCACAGCAGCCCACTCCAAATGCCTGGCACTGCCACAGGCAGGCAGCAGGTGCTTCACCTGTGCCCACCACTATAGTTCACTCCACTGCCACCACCAGGAGAGGGAGGGGGCAGGGAGCTGCACTGCAGCTGCAGCTCCCACACGGGACTGAAGGCAGGGAGCAGCAGGCACTGCCCCCTGCCCCCTGGGGCTACCTCAACCCAGGCCATGCTGCTGCAGTGGGAGGCAGTGGTAAGTCAGGCTGTAACTAGTCCTGGCTCCCCACCTCCATGCAGCCAGGTCACATCCCTGCTCCTCACCCCCTCCCTGCAGCCAGCTGGCCACTCCTCAGAGGGACTCAGCCCAGGGCACTGTGTCAGTGCCCATGCTGCTGCTGCCTGCAATGGGAGGGATTAAAGCTCCCCCTTTCCTCAGGCTACTGGTGTCTGGCCACCATGGCCCAAGGTGCACAAACAGAGCCTGTCAGTGCCCACACTGCTCCCCCTGCAATAGGGGGATTAAATCTGTACTTCCCCTCAGGCTATCAGGGTCTGGCCCCATCTATGCTCCTGCCACCAGCCAATCAGTGAGCAGGGATGTGGGGCTGGGGACCTCTGACAGGGGCTGCTTCCCCTCTACTCCTGCAGGCCAGGGTGGGGGTTTAACCCCCTCCCCATTTATACTCAGGCCTCCCTGGGCCTGGCCACCCCCACAGTTTAGTTTCCCTCCAATGGGGGACTCACTCTAGCACCCCTGGGCTTCTAGCCTGAGCCACTGCAGGCATGTGCCTACATTTCCAGAGTCAAAAGTGGTTCAATTTACACAGGTTAGACTAACCTACAAAGATAGAATCAATTCAGGCTCAGGCTTTTTGAATGTCTGTCCCTAACTGAAAGGTTCAGGTATCAGCAATAGACTAGAAAGAAGCCACACCCATCAATCTTTTCCTAAAAACAAGCACCCAGTCCCCTGCTTTCACAAAACAGGGAGGAGCCAAACTTTTTCTTTCAAAATCAAAAGGTCATATAGTGCCACCCTGACTTTTACACTGTAGCTCAGTGGTTAGAGCACTTACGCTAGATAGAGGAGACTTAGATTTATTTCTCTCCTGTGCCAGAGGAAATTCAACCCACATCTTCCACCTCTCAGAACAATGCCCTAATCACCAGGATAAATGTAGTAAATTTTCTTGCATATCACATGCCCAAAAAAGACATCTGCCTTGTCTTTGAAGGCAGAATGTAGAAAATACAGTCATAGCTGACTTTTTCAAACAGAAACAATGTTGCAAAATGGCTGCCAGCTTTCCTTTCAGCCAGCAGGATGATAGCAGCTACAAAAGAGCTAACACTGGACTCCATCCCTCCAGCTTGCTTACAACCCAGCATCTTCATGCTTCTATTTCTATTCAAGCAACGAAATTCAGCTTCCTCAGTTAAAAAATGCATCCTATTTTGGAGGGCTGGTTTTTGGGGGAAAGGCGTGTAGTATGCAAAAAAAGCTGGTATTCTGGGGTTAGGACCTTATAAACCCCTCCTTTGGAGCTGTTCTCTCCCAAAGGGATAGGTAAAGATTATTTGGACTGGAAAGAGAGAAAAAGTCCACATGAGTCTCTAGGCTCACTAGCACAGGAGTAGCCAATGTCAGGGATGTGTGCTGCAAGTGGCACAGACTGGCTGCATCTACACAAGACACTGACTGCACAGTAGCATTGCATGGCATGAAGTGTGATGTGATGCTACTGTGCAGTAGTAACGAGCTACTGTGCAGTCAGCATCACAAGCATTAAATGACTGAGCAGTAACGACTGTGCAGTCAGCGTCTCAAGTGCAAGTGGCTACTGTCTACATGTGGCATGCAGCAGATTGGGGAGGGAACGGGCAGCACAGTGGCACATAGGACAGAAAGCAGATCATCAGATCAGACACGAAGCACAAGGAAGGAAGAAGCAAGCAGAATTGCAGTGTAAGCAGAGGAGTGCAACTGAGGTGAGTGCAGGGCTAATTTGTAGCATGCTTGTCAAAAAATGTAGGCCCCCACCACTCTATTAAGTTCTAGATAAGGCCTCTCACCAAGAGCATAGCACTTCTGGACTTCAAAGGCTGGTTTATATGTTTACTATTAAATAGGAACAACTTCAAAGAGGGAGTTTCCACAAACAATAATAGATTTGTATTGGAATCCTCCTTAAGTACCTCAACTACCTCCTCCAGTCATCGTCTTCTGCAGGAAGGCAGCAGCTGTCACTGATTTTTGTGCATAGCCTTATGTTAGGCATGCTCTGAGAATGCCTATCAGGCCAATCTTCTCAGGTAAGATGGACAGCCCCAGTTGTGAAACCCATCAGAGCTTAGGCATATTTGGTCATGGAGCTATTGTCTTGACAGTGCTGTCAAGACAGATGTACTTCAGAACACGTCTAGGAACTAAACCCTTAGATGCCTTTGGTATGCCATCAAATGAGACACTTGGAGACATTATGCATCTTCAGGGTTAGCTGTCAGCTGAATGCAGGTTTTCAAGATTTTAGAAGTTAGTCTTAAATGTCTTAGGTTTAATAACTGACCCATTTTAGACACTAAATCTTTGTGGTTCTATTCCTTAATCTATATTTACTTCTTATGAGACACAGTTCTGTCTTAAGAACAGGAAAGACAACTCACTTGTGTTATTTTTTATCTAAAAAAGTTCTTAAAAAACAATTGTTCTGGATTATAGGACGTTTGCTGTATACTACACATTGATGTTTTATTGCTTCTTTTCCAAACCAGCTTGAGTAAGACAATGCTGCAGTGTAGCAATTTCATCCAATGCCCTGTGCTGACTATTAATTTATGATGCCCAGCTGCTAATCCTAAAAAATTGAATTCTTAGCCAGATCTGCAAATATTCAAATCAACTTATTGTTATAGCATGTCAGCATCATAGATACAATGCATCTTATATTTATAAAACTGTAGGTTTGCATATATTTTTTTATGAAACATGCTTGGGGGAATGTTAATTTTTCTTCTCTTTGTCAGATATGCCCATATTGCATTAAAGCAATGGGAATAAAGGATGTAAGAAAGCTAGGTTATGCACCTTTATTTTGTTTAATTACAAAGGCAACTGAATAATTCAAGTTAAAAAGGTTTATTTTGAGTGTTATCAAGACTTTATTTTGGTACATTTTTTGCTATATTTTGCTAAGTATTTTGTTAAGCAGGGCTGTGTAACTTGGGCATGGCTGGGGGATGCATTGCTGGTGGAGTTTCCCCACTCCTGCCTCATTGGCCACCTCTGCCCCCTACTGAGTGGGCAGCAATGACAGTGTGCGACTCCCCACTCCCTTCTCCACAGACTGTACGAGGGGCATGCGGCTGGTGGCATATGGCCCTGCCAAGTCCTCCACTGCTATACAACAGTGAAAGAGAGAGATGCAGGGGCTCATGGGCAACTTGATGGCTCCTTGTGAGCTGCATTCAGCCCACAAGCCACCAGTTGGGCAGCCCTGGTCTAGAGTTTCTTACCAATCCTCCAGATCATTTCCACAAATTTGGAGTGAGTGCACTGACTCATACCAAACCCAGCAATAAACATGGTGCAAATTCATTGTAGATGCATCTTGTTTTTATTTGCATGGCTTCCCATTCTGCAACATGGAATCATCCCCAAGGTGGAGTTCTAGAGGCAGCAGCTGGTGTTTAGGAGCATGGTGTTATCAACTGGGGGCATCTTTCCAGATGGCTTTGGCCTCTGGCAGTTTACTTTTATCTAATCAGATCTCTAAAGAATTAAGAATTTGGGCAACTGAACCACTTGCTACTTCCATGGGAAACAAATCCCTATTCTTCTCATCAACGCCCCCCCTCCCCGAAAAACGGAGAACAGTTAAATAATGAGAAATGGAAGATTCCCAGAACGTTTATATAAACAATAAATGAGCACTTACACCAGTATATAGTATCTACTAGTTTCTTCATCTGTAAGAATTGTTTTACATTAGAGATACAAGATCTTCTCCTAAAAACATGATACTTTGCTATCTATTCCTTTACCATAGTCCTTTAAAATTTTATGAATGTATTATTTCATCATTTTTAAATATTCTTAGTTATTGTGTTGCTTAGGCTTAGTTTGTCATTTCTAGCACCACCTACAGCATTCTTTTAAAAGATAGAAACTACACTGGATGAAAACTGCTATCAGGCAATTCTTTACAGAGGTACATAGCATATTTGTATCAGCTACTCAGCTATTCAGTATTTTACTTTCTTGAATGAGATCCATATTGAAAAATAACGTCAGGAAGGATTGATATCACTTCTTATTGTGTATGTGAGTTAATGTTTTTGCACTTATGTGAAGCAGAATCAATCACTTCTTGTGAATTTACTTGAGTAATTGGTTTCTTGAAAGTTTAAGCTATATTATCTGAGCATGACTTAACACAGCATATAACTAAGATCATCAGTTTTAAATATTACAGAAGTCAAATATGACCTTTTGTAAAATCAAGGAAAGTCCAGAAGTACTGAATTACTTTACTGTCAAATAAAATACATGCAGTTGCTTATTTCTCAGCTCCACCCCCTGGTAATTTACTAGCTCTTATTCAGATCTGAAGCTACTTTAAAACACGCAGGTTTCAACTTTAATTAGCCCATAGTTAATTAAGACAATAAAGCACATGCTGTCCAGCTATCTTCCACCACTATTAGTATGAAATGTGAAGCTTTGCTTCCACGTGCCACCAATTCTTCCAGCTCACAATAAAAAGTAAGAGCACCCAGCATAGACTATCATCCTTTGGGCACATCTACATGAGATACTGACTGCACAGTAGTGGAAAAGTACTGTGCAGTAGTGCATCACAGCACAGCCAATGTTAATATGATGTTGTGAGGTGTTATTATGCCACTGTGCAGTAATGTCACCTAAAAGACATTCACTGGCACTACTGCGCAGTACTTCTGGTTACTGCGCATTTATTTAGTACTTGCTAAATACAAGGACTAAATTAATGCACACTAACAACTACACAGTAGCATCTCATGTAGACATGCCTTTTCTGTACCTAACTGGCCATTTTCTAGTTGCATAAGTGGTGTTTTTGTCCCTTACTTACAGGTTGCAATTCTCTTACACCTGGCACTATGAGCATATGGGTGGTTAGGTCATGTCTAGTCAGCTATCAATATGCTGGGCATATACACAAACACGAGTGTAAGTCCCTAAAAAATTATGATGGAGGAGGAGAAGGTGACTCTCACATTTCAACCCAATATCTCAGTAGTTATGGAACTCACCCAGGAAGCAGATGACCTGGGATGTAGGCCCCACTTGCCCGGGGGGGGGAGGGATTTGAACTGACACCTCTCCTGCTTCCCAAAAGAGTGCTTTATTACACCACACATTTGGTATTATCAAAGCCCCCTCTTGCCTTCCTTTAAAATTTATAACAACAGGTTATGAATTCATATGAGTGGAGGAACTCTCCTTTCCTCCAGCTGAAGTTGTGCCTTTGTGAAAACAAAAAAGCTAAATTCATGGTGCCAGAAAAGAGAAGTAGCAGCCTGACTCTGCAGCCTCCCCAGAGAAGGGTTATTTTTTTGTTCTGTTCCCTGCCTCCCATCATTTTTCACTTGTAATGACAAAAACCAGAAATATTTCTTGGAGTAGCAACTGGAACTCAACATCTCCCCCTCCTCTCCCACACGGAGCACCTTAAATACTAGGTTACAAAAGTTGGGCTCCCTCTTCTACCCTTTATTTCTGGGTCCATGAACCTTGCATTCTGTTCTGGACACGTTCAACCTTGTCCAGTCCTTCCAAATAATAGGTATGAATGCCTACCTTTATGAGAGCTCTTCATTCTCTGTATTCTGCACCTCTCCACAGGCCTTACAGGTAACTATATTCCACAGAAGTGGATTCCAAACCTGGCTGGTTCTAGATAGGTCTCTAATCATCATGCAAAGGTTTTGGAGTTGGTTTTTTATTGCTTTTTTGAAGCATCTAACTCTCCCTATATAGTACATTGGAAGCCTAGATACCTAACTAGGTTTTAGATTCCACTCCAACTCAGTTCAATTTTACTGAGCTAATTAAATTTGATATAGGTAATTGCTGAAAGGGTGCTCTCCTGATTTAGAATCAGAGTTCTGAACTGCTTGTGGTAAAGTCCATACACCGTGACCAAAGTAATAAGGGCAGAGACAGTCCTGGCTTAAATGTCTGAAAATACTCCACACATTGGGCACTCCAGCACTTATTATTCTTGTCGGGATAGACACTCCGCACATTGGGTGTCCATCCCGACAAGAAGCAAGGGGGACAGGAGTGTCCGAAAGCCCCCCTGGCTCACCAAGGGCGTCCAGGAATGCCTGCTTGCCAAAAAGGCAGCGTACGCCCGGTGGAAGAGGGGTGAAATCTCCAAAGAGGAGTATACCTCCTCTGCTCAGGCCTGTAGGCGAGCTGTTAGGAAGGCCAAGGCGGACATAGAGCTCAGATTAGCGTCCAAGATTAAGGACAACAAAAAGTCCTTTTTCAAATATATTGGGAGGATGAAGAAGGCGCCGGGTAATCTGGGACCCCTGCAGGATATGCTGGGCAATCTGGTGGTTGCGTCAGAGGAGAAAGCG
>NW_017729032.1:197831112-197837192 GCF_001723915.1 Gavialis gangeticus
AGGGCGGCTAGGAGCTGGAACCAACTTCCAAGGGAAGTGGTGCTGGCCCCTACCCTGGGGGTCTTTAAGAAGAGGCTGGATGCCTACCTGGCTGGACTCATTTGAGTCCTGTTTTTGTTTTGGGGTTTTGTTGTTCTCCCGCCCTGGCGGGGGGTTGGGCTAGAAGATCTACTAGGTCCCTTCCGACCCTAAATCTATGAAACTATGAAACTATTACTGGCTCAACAACCTACTTTAATGCAGTTAATAAAAACCAATAATATAATAGTACAATGGTCAAGTTGGCAAGCTGAGGATATGTCACTGGAAGGATTTGTCTTCACTCTGGTAAATTATAGAGCTTAAGCTAGAAGTATTAAGTAATTTATTATGGCACCACACCAGATGCCCATTTGATGGATGGAAGAACAAAGATCAAGCAACCTGATAAAGTTCACTGAGTCAGTCAGTGTTACAGCATGAATAAGAATGATTGCAATAGCATAACTTGGGCAGGGGGAGGAGCAGGGCACCAGGTCATGGGCACTATGAGGGGGTGGCAGAATGCATCCCTTCCCTCCCCAGGCAACTGCACTGCCTGACCTTAGGATCTGGACAATATAGCCCTGCACCCAGAAGTGTATATGGTGGGCCAGAGCTGAGCAGAATGACCATGGCCACCAAGCCTAAGAGCTAACTCAGATACAGTTATATGCACAGAGGGAGAACATGTTGTTATTAATACTATCAGCAGGAATTTGAACAGCATTTATCTTCACAGGTATGAACTCATTTGAAGTTCTCCCCAAAACTGATGGCCCACTAGCCCAACTTCCATAAGCCAGAATGCCAGACTTGACAACTCTATGGGAGGTGGGAAGAAGTCCAAATTTTTCGGAAAGTCTGTTACAAATTTGTGCAATTGCCTTATATAAGTTTACAATTCCAAGACTGTTTTCAAGCAATAGGGCTGGAATCCTATTTGTATGTGATAACATGAAAACTAAGTTTAGGCCCAATGTTCTCCAAACTAGAGAGGATTCTCAGGCTATAGGCTTTTCAGAGTCTCAGAACAGTCCGTTTTGACTGTCTGGGCTATGTGAAATGAATGAGTTTCAGTTCAGCTGAAACTCATTCAACTGTGCATTTCAACCTATTCAACTGTACACTTCAAAGAAAATGAAGTTGGCAGATTTAAGTTGAAAAGCTTAGTACTGACACTAGAAAACTTGCACTGGCATTATTTGTATTATTTCCTCTGGGAATCAGAATGTGATTGGCAACTTTGGGAAGGGTTAAAGACTGAAACTTTTTATATGCAATATATTTGGGAAGGATGGCAGAAGGAGACATGGCAAGTGAAGAGTAACTAACAGCTTAGTATTTCATACTATGACATTTCAAAGGAATTTCATACGTATTATGAAATATAAATTAAAAAATAAAGGTACACATATGCGCACAACCATTAAGCACAACCATTATTGCTAATATGTTCCCAGGCACTAATGAGCCTGGACTTCAGTACTTCAGTTTAACTAACTGTGAAATGAAACATCTTTATGTGTATGTAGGTGCCAGCGGCCACATCAACCCATTTACTTGGCTTCAAAATTCCCATATTCCCTATAGCTACAATCTGTCACTTCCTAAATTAAAGTGTGGTTATCCAAATGAATTTTTCAAACAGATCCAGGTCAGAAACATTGGGAGGTCTTGTCATATTATATAATACTTACTATCAATAGCAGGTCCTTTAAATATCACCAGATGTTATAGGAATATTACATACTGTACGAGTTAGGTCACTAAGGACATCTTTACACATGCTCCGGGGTGGGGGGTGGTGCTTTAATTAGAGTGTCTCTTGGAAATAAGTCTAATTAAAGTACCCACAACATCTCATGTATTCAGTGCCCCATGCTTTAAAAGCTTTAACTAAAGCTTGTTCAACAAGTGTGGGGATGCGGAATACATGTGATGCTGAGGCTGCAGGATTGTGCTAATTAGCAAGCTCCAGCAGGCTCCATTAATCAAATCTGTTTGGATGCATTCTAATTAGAATGCATCAGAACAGCCATCGGGCACGTGTATAGGTGCCTTAGATAGATTAGACTGCTCATGTTTCACTGGTATTAGTGACATTTTCACAGTGTGTGCTAGCAGCACTCATAGCAAAAGCAAAAAAAGTTGAAGAATAGTTGGTTGGTACTGGCAATATGTTATTACTCTCCTCCAGCATTAAACTATTTTTTTATTTTAAGAACGAACACAAATTGCATTATGTAATATCCCCACTCCCCAAAGAGACTAAAGGCTGTATGCAAAGGGAATAGCGATTTCCTAAAATTAAACTAAATTATATTTACCAGGATTTAAAAATAAGGATTGGCCACCTTTTTCAGAAAATTTGCTCCACCCAAAAAAAGTCATTTCAGTCATCCTGAAACTATGCACAAATCCAGGATGATTTCATTAAATAGTTTTGGCTAGAAAACCAAAAATATGGGCTAAACACACAAAGGAGGAAGCAGCAATGCTCCCCTTTTATCTAATTGCTTGGGGGTCCAAAATTTTATCTATGGAGGACAGGGTTCAATTTGACTTAACAACCATTTCATCGATTATTTGGGCTGAATTATTCTTAGTCATTAATATATTAACAGTTTCATTAGGTATAACATACTTAAATCATTAGTGAAAAAATTGACTTTCTAACCTTGTTAAGACGTTCATCTGGGAGATAGAACACTGCATTTCAGTATCTGCTCCAGTGAGTGACTATTTAGGAAAGTTATTTTCAACCTTTTTCCATTTTGGACCCCTAAAAAATTTCAAATGAAGGTGCGGACCCCTTTGAATTGTAAGTGTGGGTATTCACATAGTTTTGATTGATTGTAGTAATCTTTTGCGGACCCCTTAGACATAGTGTATGAACCCCCAGGAGTCGTTGGACCACAGATTGAGAAGCACTGATTCAGGAGATCCTGAGAGCAATTTCACTGAAGAACACCCTATAGTATGGTGACTTAGGACCTTGTCACATAGCACACTTAGGGTATATTTTACTGAGATCGCAGTAAGCATTACTGTGCTGTATTAAGTTAATGTGTTCTGAGCAGCCACATAGTAATGGTTATTATAACCTCTAACATGATCTCATGCATAGCTCCCTGATTGTTAGTCCTAGCCTCAGCACTGCCCCAAAAATCTTGAACCAGACCTGGTGATCATTTGTCCCAGCTTCAAGACTTCACCACAGCCAGTTTAAGACCCTGGACCCTCATGTTTACAGCTCCTAAAAATCATGTTTGCACTATACCAGAGCCAGTTCAAGACTTTAATGTGGTGCCAGGGCTGGGACTGAATCAGCCGATTGTCATTCCCAGCCCCAGTATCACCTTGGAGCCAATTCCAGATTCCAGTGATGTCCAAGGGCTAGAATCAACAATCAGCTTGTTGGTCTCAGTCGCTGGACTGAGTGGGGAGCCAATTGGAGACTCCCATGCTGAGACCAACATTCAAGGGATTGTGGGTCTCAGCCCCAGGGCCACAAATTGCTCACATTATCTCTGCGGAGTGATGTGATGATAGTTATTTAATGCAATCTAGAGAGACTTCTCCAGTGAAAAGTCCTAACTAGTATGATATGATTGTATTTAGCATGTGTTTTACTGCCAGAATGCAGAGATACTCACATTTTAAATGCAGTTAACTCATCCTAAGTTAGGGATGAGTTAACTGCACAACCATTAATGGCCCTAACAGTCTCTTGGGAAGTGGGTTATAACTCCCTTTAGAGGAGGAAACTGAATCCATCTCTCTTGAATTCTGGGTCACTTTCATCTAACTGCTGAGCGATTGATGACAGGGGGCTATTTTCACCTCCTCCCCCACTGTTGTGAATCTAACACTTCATTTGCTTTGGCTTTTTTTCCTTTTAATCTAAAATAAAACATTGTGTGTTAAATTAATATTTTTCAGTTTTTCATTTCCATACCAAAAGTTACAAGGAACCCCCCTAAAAACTTTTACGTGGTGGTTTTTTTTTTTTTTTGTCTAAACTGATTTTTTTCCAATTTTGGTTTGGGTGCTGAAATGCAAAAGTCAATTATTTGGACATCCCTGTTTAAAAGGTATCTGAAAATATGAATACATCTGTATTTTATTATTTTATTTTCCTATTTGTTAAGCACAGCTTCATTGACTGAAGCCACATACGATTTACAGTACTCTAAATACTAACCAATTAATTGGCAGATCACTATAGCATTGAATTCATGGGGCTTTTCAACATTTAACGCCATTTTAACTGTATAGTGCTTAGATTATCCCTTCTTAAATTAATCACATTAATTTTATTTCAACCAAAATCCTGCTGAATGAGCTAGACTGAGATCTTTTGAAGTCTAGCACTGCTTGAGAGTTTTTGCATCTCAAGGGTTTATTCTTGTCCAAATAATTTAAATACTGAAACATAGTAATAGCTGTTTAAATCTAATCTGCCTGTAATTATCCTCATCTATCTTTGGATATAAAAATGCTTAATACACATCACATGTACAACTCTGATAAATCACTCTTTCAGGAAATAAATTAAAAATAGTGTGCCAAACTGTTACCTTGATGCTTTACACTTTTATTTATGTTATTACTGATCACCTGTAGACCATTCAACTAGTGCCATTACGTTTGATCAGTTCCACCAAGGAATGGATTGTAATAATAGTTTAATATCATTGATCACATTCAGAAAACTATCAGAGCCATAATTGATCCTAGTGCCATTGAGGTCAATGATTTCATTAATAAATTTCTGTCCTGAAAGGATTCAGCATCCTAAATCAAATGCCCTGCAATACCTGCAGAAGCTAGTATTAACAAACATGAAATACCGTTCTTATGAACTAGGCTACCAGTTACATATTAATCCTTCAAAATATTTCCCCCCTAAAGGTACATTATTCATTTAAAGCAAATGCTACAGTTTGTTGCAAAATGGTTGTTAAAAATGGCTTATGTTAATATATGATGCATTAGTATGGACCACTGTCATGTTATTTTGTCATTAACAAACACAGTACCATAGACTAGCATTTCAGGATCAAATAAGTTATGCAATCATATTTACAACTCTAAAAACAGACAGGATTATGTCTTGGAGATTACAAATCTTACTATACTAGATTGACACCAATTGGTTTTTAAAATTTGAATATAAAATGAGGCTAAGTACAGCCATTCAAAAAGTTCAAGGTGGAAGGGCTCTAAATATCATGTTTTACTTAAAGTGTTTTAGGTTAGATCAGAAGCAAACTGAACAGATATATTTTTGCTGTTTGGTGGGAGGGGCTTGGAGCCTGCGCATACTGGCTGAGGCTAGCAGGTAGGGGGCACTGTCACATGCCTCTCAGCATGTCCTGCGGGCCCCCTGGGCTGCCAAAGACTCCTGAGCAAAGCAGAACGGGAGAGCCACCCTTGGTGGGCTGCTGGGCATGGGCCATCACATGCCCAGCCCCCCACCGCATCGCCATGGACCTTCCTCTGTGCCCAGCCCTAAGTTTCAAGAAGAGGCCCAGGGCAAACACAAGTGCACGCCATCATGACTTGCATGTGCGTCTGTGTCCTAGCCTGCCCGCACCCCTTCATGGCATCCTGCCACCCACACTCAAGCAGGCAGACCCAGCCGCTGTGGCAGGTCCTGCTTCTTGCCTTGTGTGACTCTCACCAGAAGCTGAGGGACATCACACATGCCCATCTGGATCTGATATGGCGGTGGCTTTCCATGGCATGCACCCTCCTGCCCACAAGCCATCAGTCCAACATTGCGACCAGACCCTGGCTGGACTCCCATGGGGCTGTGCCCATGTGTGGAAGCCTGGAGCTCCCTGGGAGAGCATGCAGGTGCCAGGGCCAGACTTCTGCATGGCTCTGCCCGTGCACTTGGGTTTCTCCTGGACCATGCGTCAGGTCTGTGGGATGCTTTGCGGGGAGGCGAGGGGGGCATGACCCAGGGATGCAGGTGCCATGGTGTCAGGGCTGATGCAGGGAAACAGACCCCTCACAGTGGTGAGCCATGGCCTACTTCAAGCCTGGCTACA
>NW_017729032.1:197837247-197844890 GCF_001723915.1 Gavialis gangeticus
GCCATGGCCTACTTCAAGCCTGGCTACAGCTCACAGCTGGCTGGAGGGAGGACATGGGGCTGGAGACAGAGGCTTCGCTGACTTGGGTCAGTGACAAGATGGGGATGGGGATGGGGATGGGGATGGGGATGGGGACAGTCCAGTGCTTGGGTAAAGCAGATGAGCTCCAGCTGACGCTAGAGTGCTGCCCTGTGAGGAGGAAGTGAGGGGGGTGCTGCAAAGCCCCACAGGATGCCAGCAGAATGCAACCTAGCTGAAGTCGTGATGGAATCTGGTACAGACGTTCGATAGAGCACTCTAACCTAAAGTGCTTTAGTCTGATACCACATCCATCCAGGTCTATCTTAGATCAGGATCTGCCATTTTTAAAGTGCTCTATGCATGGTGAACTTATGGTTGGTTACAGCTGTAGAACACTTATTACATGATAAGTATAACATCTGTACCTGGCCAGGATTTTTTGGGTGATATATTTTATTGAATCAGCTGCATGGATAGGATAAAGTCAGACAATGAAAGGTATTTTTCATTAGGTCTGTGAAGGGACACATATACAATAATGGTTAAAAACAGTGGGAGAACTTTGAAATGGGAGAAGGGAGAATTTCCCTGGGATAGCCCTTTCAGGTTTCAGAAGATGTCACTGTGTGGTCTGGCTTGTTTTTTCTTTAGACTGTGGATTTTCCATAGGTACAGCCTACTCTTCACATAACCAATGTATTGGTTAAGCTATACTAAACCAATTAAGCAAGTCAGACATCACTAACAATTCACTCCCTAATCCCTTGCTGTTTCTATACACAGTACAAGAAAAGACATCTTGCTAGAAGATCTGAAGTCTGTGACCTTAGACACTTGGCTCTTCTGTCCAATATACATGTGTTAAACTGACCCAGCAGACAGGAAAAGCTATTAATTCTCTATATAGCAGTCGTTCTTAACCTTTTGACATTCAAGGGACCCCTCATTAGACCCAAGGCAGTCCTTTGAAAATGCTGGCTCTTAGATTTTACTTGGTTCTTGACTATGGAAAAATAATAGAGAAATTCTTCTGTTGCAAAGAACTCCAAAAGACCACAAATAGGTTAAAATATTTTTGATACTGTGAATTCCTTTTTGAAATCTCTAGGTTTATCTTGTGATCATCTGTAGGTGTTTGTGTGCCTAACAGCACTAATATTGAGTGGCAACCCACAGCACTCTTAAAAGGATCTCACAGCTCCCTGGTTGAGAATAACTGTGATACAGTTTCACAGTGAATTGCAGAAAAGTTACTTAGCACAGGAATAGATGTAATGTAACCCTGGAGTAAAAAGGGCTTGTTTCAAGTGGTACAAAGCAACCACAAAATAAAATTTAACCAGCCAATTGAATTAATATTTGGATGGTATAGAATCACAACATCCATTCTTAAATTGACTTTTTAGCTAAGTTGTTTTCTTTTTTAATTAGTTATAAAGATATAGCCAAGTCCTATACAGTGCTTTAAACTATTACATTTCTTTAGTACCCACTGCAAATAAAATAACTACTATGTTTGTTGTTCTTTCTTACCGGCAGTGACTTGAACTTCATCCTGGATGCTAGATGACTTATTCGTTGTGGTGGAAGCATTTCTTGCTGTTGGCATAGAGGTTGTTCCAGGAACTACACCAGTTAATAGAACCTCTACTCTCTCTTCTACTCTCTGTCTGGCTTGACAGCGTACAACAGCTATAGAAAAGAAGGATCCATTTTTATAAAATGTTGCTCTCCAATACCAGTTTCCTGATTTTAACAAAATATCTAAACATACGAGGCATCCTTAGAAAAAAAATTTGCAGGCATTCCCTGCCCTGCTAATTTGCAGCGCGAAGTGGGGGGGGTAGACTTGGAGAGGGGGGAGGCTTGTTAACCCCAGAAGATCCCAGGGTCAAAAAAACCCCACGCCTAAAAGAAGTGGGGTGGTGCACATGGTGGCAGTGCTCACCACCCAAAACTGGAGCCTGGCCAGCTGGAGAAATGCTCTGGCTGCCCGCCAGCCAGGCTTTCTGCTGCAGGATCACCATGGCTACAGGTCTTGGAGGCCCCCAGAACCCCAGGTAAGGCTGCTGGGCCCAGCACAGTTGCTGGCCCCAACCTCCACTACCCCACCCACAGTAATGTACTGCATGCCAGAGCACACATGACATGGGTGTTCCCTGGGCACAAGTAGCAGCAGCATACATTGTGCCACTGCTGTTTGTCCCCAAGGAAACTCACATCCCTGCTCATGGGGATGTGCCCTTAGGGGGGACTGAAGTTGTGAAAAGGGAAAACTCCTTTGCCTGACAGTTCAGTCATGCTCTCTTTAACCAAAGCCAGCATGAGATTGTTTTCCCTACAGTAAATTGAACAATTCCATTTTAGGCAATTTATTTTCAAAACCGATTCTCAAAACTACTTGAAATTTGATTGTCCTTTTTTGTTGCAATGATGGAATTCAGATATGTATTCACCTTCATTTGAAAATAAAAAAATACAGTATTGTTTTAAAATATGGATCTGAAAAAAGGAACTGAAGAAAAAAACCCCCGAGAGGCAGGTAATAAATGTGGAAAATTAAAAAAAAAAATGAATTTTTTTAGCTATTTGTAGAGAAGAACTCTGATTAGTTCTTGTTTGACTTAAGTTCCCCTAAAGCAGGGGCGGGCAATTATTTTGGGTGGAGGGCCGCTGAGTTTTGGCAAGCCATTGAGGGCCGCATGACAGGAAGCCCAGGGCAGATAAATATTAATTTTCTAAAATTTTAGGGGCCCCGCAGGTGGCACATTTTGCCCACCCCTGCCCAAAAGTATATGAGGCAAAGGAATTCTAATCTTCTGTGTGAAATTTTTAATTCTGCAAATGATTTTATCTTTATCTTCTACAAAATTTCATTTCGTTCAAAAAGTGTGTCTTTTTTCTGCATATTATATTCTGTCAGACTAAGCTTACTAATTATTAGGAATCTTTCAGCATTTGTCGGTCTGAATGATTAGCAAATTGGTCCAGAAGGTGAAGGACAAATGTATATACTTATATAAAAAAGGGAAAAAAGATTCAGAAATTTTCTGATGCATCAAAACCTCACAAACTTGAACAAAGGAGAGTTGATTATAATTTTTTTTTCATTCTTAAGACCTCAGTGTTCTTTCTGTCAAAATTATGCATTACTGCATACCGCAAAAATTATTTATTCTATGAGTATGAAAAGCTGAAGAGTATTTTGTATCTCTTCAGATGATGAACAGTCATAGATTTTTTTAAGTCAGAAGCAGTTGTGTAAGAGGCAAGCTGGTGTCCAGGGAAAACTCTGTAGGAGGCAGGCATGTGGTTCTGAAAGCAGGAAGCACAGGTTCTGGGGTGGGGGGGGGAGAGTGGAGGGGGTCCAGAGAGCAAAGGAGGGGCCATAGATCTGAGGGTGGGGATGGAGGGGTAGCATCCTAGTCAATTCCAGGAACTTCTAAAGCAATCCTAACTGAGTTACTGTTGCTACCACATGCTCTGCCTGCCCTGGAGCTCTTGCTCTTCAAGCAACAACTTCAGGGCACGGACTCCACGAAGATGGGGAGGGAGAGGTTGCCCCTCCTAACTTGATGCATGGGGCGGGTGCCCCTCTCACCCAACCCTAGTTATGCTACTTGTCAGAAAGAACCACTATGATTCTCTGACTTGACTTCCTGCCTAACACAGGCCATTCAATCATACTCAGGTCTCCTCCAACTGAGTCCACACCTTGGCTGTGAGCAACAGGATATCCTTTAAAAAGGAACTGAAACTTAATACAAAAAAAGACTTGGTGTGCTAGAGAATCTGCATCATCCCGTGGTAAGTTTTTTCAATATTTAATTACACTAAATATTAAAAATTTATGCTTGATTGCTGAATTTACCTCCCTTTAGCTCCTAGCTACTGGCTTTGGGGTTTTTTTGTTTACTAACTTAAACAGCCTTCTGTTATCTTCCTTCCACAAAAATAATTAGGTAATCGTGATTAAACCACTTTACCATATCTTAGACTCAGCTTCCTTAGTTTCATACCACAAGGCAAGTTTTCCAGACTGAATCATTCTTGCAGCTCCTTTCTGAACCCTTTTCCATTTTGCAAGTTTTTGGAGGCTAGACACAGATGCTAAATACAGCATTACAGAAATGTTCTCACTAATCCTATACAAAGGTAGTATGACATCCCTATTCCTCCTAAGTATCCTCCTCTACCCCAAAGGTCTCATTGGGTACCCTCTAAGCCTCTGTGTCGTACTGTTACATTCCATTGGATACTCATCACAAACCCCAATTCTTTTTACAATCCACTGATTTCCAAAGTACAGTGAGCATGTGACCTCCATGGTTTTCTCCTCAAATCTAGCTCTATTAAAAGGCATTTGGTTAAATTATGCCCAGCAAGGTTGTTTCCCCAGCCCTGGCCTGTCTTTAGTATTACTTGCCACTCAATTTTTAACTCCTCAGCAAACTTTATCAGAAATGATAAACTGTTTTCTTGTAGATAACTCACAGATATCGACTGCAATTGGGTCAAATCCAGATCCTGGCAGGATTCTTATAGACACATTTCCATTCAGTGATGGTTTCCCTCATAAAATGTAATGAGGTACTCTGTCAAATATTTTCCAGAAGTTTAAGTACACATAACAATGACAAAAGGGATTGTTTTAGACCCTTGACATAACAACGCTGAGGTTTTTACTAACTGTCTATAGCTTCTAAATATGTTAACAATAATTAGCCACATCAGAATAAAAGACATTTTTTTTTGTTTAAGTTACTGATTTAAAGAGAAAAAACAGATGTCTAGTAGATTACTTATCTTGGTCCCAAATCCATCAATCATATTTTTAATGGGATTTATTCAATGGGGTATATTTAATGGGACTTAAGCATGTACCTAAGTGCTTTGCTGAATTAGGACCTGTATTTAGAAGGCAAAAGTATAGTCTATTTATAACTCTAGCTCATGGAAGATTGCATAGCATAAAGATGATTGCTATCACCTTTAAATAGCATGTGTATTCAGAATTAATCGAAATATATTGGTGTGAACTACAAACATTTACTGAGCATAAACTACATGGCAATTGCACCACTCATAAATATTCTACACATTTTTATAGCAGGTTTTATGAATTTAAAATTAGTTAAGATGTGACAGCTTCAAATTACATACAGCAGTAATGTCTCTTAAGCAATTTATGGATGCTAACATTTTTTTATATATAATCACTAAACCTAGTGAAAACAATGGCCTAAGGAAGAGATGTTTATCGCAAAGTCTGCCAGTTACATATTGCATTACACATTTACAATAAGAACGCAAATATTCACATTAGTACACATAATTTTAATGCTAATGAGAATGGCTAAAACTGTCATGCTGGGCAAAGTTGAAAGATTTGATAATAATATTCTGCTTCACTCTTCTGGCATATTAAAGTGGAATTAGTGAAATGAAAGCTCTGATTAATATCACATCATTGGCATTTGTCTGCAAGTTAAAGGTCCTTAAACATATTACAATGATGACAATATAGATAATATATATCTGTACTGAGTTCTATAATTGCAGTCCTCAAGAAGTCTCTGAATTACCAATCCACACTAAGGCAGGCTATTGTTTTCATTCATCCAAAGAAGAGTCAGTATAGAATTGACTAGCAGATTTGGAAGTGCTCTTATCTACACATGTGCAGTGCTTTTCTGAAGACAGTTACTGTATAAATCAGTTCACAATGTTTATGTTATTTAACAGAATTTAAAGTAAACCATGTTAAGTTATACTGTGGCTAATAAATAGATGTATTTATTTTAGCAGTAGTCATTCACTATCTCTAAAATTAAATAAAACCCAAAATTCCACTATTATTCGATTATCATTTAGTACAAGTTAATTTTCTAGGAGCATTATGACAAATTAATGTTACTTTTAGTCTTCCATAAAAGGTTATAGGCATCAATTCCCATTATTTGATTCATACAATGGGCATTGGTATCAATATTCTCTTTGAGAGAGAGAGAGAGAGAGAGAGAGAGAGAGAGAGAGAGAGAGAGAGAGAGAGAGAGTGTGTGTGTGTGTGTAGGCATGCTTACAAGGGTGTTTTGGAATATGTAGGAGGTTGCAATCTACCCATCTGCCAGCTTTCTGCTTGATTCACTTAAATTCTCCAGACAGGGCTTAATTTGTACCTAGAAAGTGCAAAGGTATTAAGCTTTCCATTTGCTCTGTGGGAACATTTACTCATACTGAGAACAGAATACTGGATATGGGATCTGCTGTGTAAATTAAAGAAAGACATTTTCATCTAAAATCTCAAAAACAGTAGACATGAACAAAAAAGAGTCTTTCAAATGTGAGAGGAATAGTATATCAGGCTGATTCGATGACTATAAATTACAAGCTCCAAACTGGTGGTTCAGTTTTGTAGAGAATAAAGTAATTTATATTCTACTATGAAAAAAAAAGAAATCTCATATAGATTCCAAGGATAATTTTGTGTTTTTCCTTTGAAAGATTTTCACACATTTTCTGCATTCTCAAACTTGGTATTAAAATACTGAAGGCAACTACAAACCACACACACACACCCCTTTGAAGATCCCTAACAGAAGCATAAAAGGTCCATGTGTTGGAAGACCAAAACTGAGGTATCACAAGTTAAGTAACTTCTTTCCTTACAGTTATGTTTTTCTGCTTTTCAGGTATTACATACCTGGAACTAACTTCTGAGGTGGTGCTTCTGGGATTCCATTAATTGGGTAGATCCAGCGTATTCCATAGATTTCCCCATTCTCTGACAAAGTGACACTGTTTAGAAATTCAAGTAAAATATATAGGTAAGAAAAAACTGCTGAGACACTGGCACTGGTGATGCAAACTTAAACCTGTTGCCACAATTTCAAAAAATGATTTGTAATTTTAGGTACCTAACTTGGGATGCACTCAAGGTCCCTTCAGTTATCTAAGAAAAAGAGAAAATAATGAACTGCATTGGGAAGTGTAGGTAAGTTCAGTTGGATCAGTCTAACAGAACCCAAACTAAGTTCAGCTGCCTCAGAGATTAATTTAGATCAGTTGGCCATTTTTAGACTGATCTGTCTTGAACTTCTGTACAGGTTTCACTTAGATCAGCCTAACTACGAATCTAAGTATAAGGTCTCCACCAAGGCAAAAACTAAGTTAGGTTGGGTGTCCATTTTGAACACTTTCTAACCTTCCTAAATGTCGGTATGCACCCCTAATCACATACATATATGAAAAGGCTATTTTCAATATTTTCTTTTTTTCCCCTTTTTCTTAGATAACTGAAGGCACCTTGAATGCATCCCAAGTTAGGTACCAAAAGTTAGGTATCCCTGGTCTCACTGGATATCTTGAGTTCTTCAAAAAGGGCTCTTTCCATTTTGTGTTTCTATGCTCAAATTAACCTGGGCTTCAATATTCCATTACATCAAGGTAAAACGATTGTAGAAGTGGAAATGAAATGCACTGTGTCAAAATGGCAGCATGTTAAAACAACTTGCTTATTATCTCCTATTGCTGCTCACTAGCATTTGAGAACATTTCCTCTGATCTGCTCTTACATATTTCCTTCTATACTTCAAAACTACTGATTTTTCAGTAAGTTAGTA
>NW_017729032.1:197849890-197865228 GCF_001723915.1 Gavialis gangeticus
GAAATGCACTGTGTCAAAATGGCAGCATGTTAAAACAACTTGCTTATTATCTCCTATTGCTGCTCACTAGCATTTGAGAACATTTCCTCTGATCTGCTCTTACATATTTCCCTGCAAATCTGTAACAAGTTCATTTATGTTAGTACTCAGATGAGTGCAAAAAATCAACAAACAAAATCAGCATAGGGCCAAATCTGTTTCTTGTAGCTGATTATGTACATATACCAATTGTTTATTTACTAGTTCAGTTTAGTGTATGAAAGAAAACCGGAGGCATCCCACTGTTTTTTCCATTTGCCCAATAAGCATAATGCCATTCTTGACACTTGTTGTAGTTTTAATTTCCCAAATTTAAGAAAGGTTTTCATATTGATTAAGTCCTGCTTCTTAATGCTGACATGTTTCCTTGTTGTGATCTTAAATATTATATTGAACATTTCTCTCATGATGGACAAATTTCTGCCCCCAAAGTCACAGAAACAACTCAATTTGAAGGCAGTGGGATTTGCATGAAAGTAGCTAAGGAAAAAAAAAAGGATCATCATCTAGAAAAATCCTCACCAGTCATTTTTTTTCTTTTCTTCTTACAATAATTACCTTTTCAGTTCTTTATTTAACTCTACAAGATCCTCACAAAGCCAGTTTTCACCATTTTCCTTAACCACATGGACAACTAGCACAGCTTCATACAGTTTCATTGTATCAGGCATAAATAAAACTGGGATGTCCAATGTGCCTTTTGGTGATAATAGGATTCCTGTAAAATATAAAAAAACAGTTCACTTAAGGGGAAAAGGATATGTTGTAGAGGCTCCAAGAGTCACTCAATTACTTTCTTTTAATATGTTCAATAGAACATCCAGTAAGCATTGTATAATAAAGGACATTATCTTCTCAATGATAATAAAATGAAGTTCAACTTCTTCTAACAGTCAAATACTGTTTTGTTGCTTACAATAGACTTTTCCAGCGCATGCTCTATCTCCCTCTATTGGAGAGTAATAGCAGTTTTACAAATCAGTTTTTCAGTATTTGCTATATTACTTGAAGGCTCAGTTTCTTAAAAGAAGTTTTTACATCAGAATCTTATCACTCATTAAAAAAAAGGGTGGGTACTCACAGGTTATTAGAAACATACTCTGAGTAAACACTAAATGCTCAAAAGCTGTAAAGTAAACTTAAACTATTTTCTATATTTCTCAAATGATTTGGCTAAGCTGTTTTCATTATTAAATGAAAATTATTTTTGATGGAAAAAGTCAAGAGATTGTTATTTGGATAGGTAGGTAAATAATCAAATGTTAATAAAGTGTCTTCAAAAAACACCGACTAGGTAATATAGTAACTGCATGATATTTTGATACTTACCTGTTAACAGAATACTTAAAATGATTCCATGTTCTTTATTTCATATAATATCACTTCATTTGAGAACTAATTCTTCTATATCCATTCCAAATGTTTGCAAATGGCTGTGGTCTGTGTGTATTTCATACATTGCAGCCTGCATCTCTTCTCAAGTTCTCACTCACAGAACCCCTTTTATCTATAATTCTTGTCCTTCTTGGCCTACTTATAAAGCCCCAATGCTATTTTATAGACGCAAGCTAAACAACTATGAAGACTGACTTCAAACATCCACTTTTAATATACTATTTTGAGAGAGGGAAAAAAGCTTCTCATAAAATTTTAAGGGCAGAAGGAACCATTATAATTGCCAAACCAGGATAACACATGCCAAGGTTTCCCTGAATTAATTCCTGCATCAAATCTGTGGCTTCAAGTTGTTAATATTTCTGACTATATCAGGTCCCCTCCTAAGGATGGGGGAGACCTGGTCAAGGAAAGGGGAATCATCAATGCCCACTTGAAGGAGCATTTTGAAGACCTTCTCAATTGAGACTCTGTTGTTGATGAGAGTATTCTCAATGCTATCACACAAGACCTAGTCAGAGATGATTTCAGATCCCTCCAACTCTTGATAAGGTGAGGAAAGCTATCAAGCACAAGGAAAGCCATCAACCACAAAGCATCTTAAGTGGATGGAATCTTCATGGAAATCTTCAAGCAGGGGAGAGAGGAGCTCACACCACCGCTTCATGCCCTCATCTTAAAGATCTGGAATGAGGTCATCTGGGATTTTCTCATAAGGGATGCCATGATCATGACAATCTTCAAGAAAGGAGACTAGACCAACTATGGAAACTACTGAAGGATCACTTTGCTGTCCACCACAGGAAAGAATTGAGAGAATTCTCCTGAACTGCTTCCTCCCACTTACTGAAGAGGTGCTGCCAAAATCTCAGTGTGGGTTTAGGGCATCAAGAGGCACAACTGACATGATCTTCACAGATCTCTGACTGTGAGGAAAATGCCAGGAACAACATAAGCATCTCTACATAGCCTCATTTGACCTCATGAAAGCTTTTGACTCAGTCAGTTGAGAAGTGTTCTGGAGGATTTTTCTGAAGTACAGATGCCCAGCCAAATTCATCACCATTCTTTGCCTGCTCCATGACACAATCCAAGCAGTGGTCCTCAGTAATGGATCTACAACAGATCCCTTTGAGGTTAAAATGGGAATTAAGCAAGGCTGCATCGTTGCTCCAACACTCTTCTCAATATTCCTTGCCGCAGTACCCCATCTGACCACCGCTGGAACTTCCAGCTGAAGTGGACCTGAACTACCAAATGGATGGTGAGCTGTTTAATCTCAGCTGACTCCAAGGCAAAACCAAGACCACCCCAACCTGAATCATTGGGCTCCAGTACATTGATGATGCTGTAGTGTGTGCACACTCAGAAGCAGACCTTCAGGCAATCATTGACATCTTAACCAAGCCATGTAAAGAAATGGGCTGATCCTGGATAGGCGTCATCAGCCACTTTCAGACACACAGATAAGACAATCATGGAAGACAATCATCTTTCACTGTGAAGGATTGCTGAAGATCTGTTGCTATTATTTCATATTTACTCTCAAACTACATGCACCTGCCCCACCCAAAATGAGCCCCCCAAAAACTGAGGATTCTGTCTTAAACAAGGAAGCTGCATTTCTGTTTGGAACAGAAGCATTCATATTGCAGCAGCAGTGGAATTACTGTTTAGGTAGCTGAGGAAGCAGAGGGATCAGAGCAGCTGGTCAACATTTTAAGCTCTGCAAATTGTTCCACATAACAAGAAGATACTGGTGAGGAAGCCAGGTATCTCCAATGCAAATATTTGTTAGATATTATAATGTACAACATCTTTTTTCTGAAGACAAGAGGACTCAAACAACAAAACCCATTTTTTGCTCACATCTCCAAAGTGTCTTTCAAGCAAGACCTTATAAATGCAAAGCACTCTTTAGCCTTTTCTCAGGTTAGGTTACCTGTGCTTCCTTGACTGTCAGACTTACCTGTCCATAACTGTGGGCTGCTATAATCCTCCTCACAATATTTCACATGCACACAAAACACTCTTTAAAAAAGCAATGCTCAGCCAAAGTCATTCTACATGGATTGCTCAAACCCCGAGAAGACTCATTAATCCCTTAGTTCTTGATGGAGATATACGACCCTGTTTTAAATTATAATTATTGATTATTTCTGTGACCATAGCAACCAGTAGTACTCCTCAGGGTTTAGGATCCTATTGTACTAGGTGCTATTAAAACATGGAATACTGAGACTGTGTGCTTCTTGGGGAAGAAACTATCTAAGTTTGCAGTGCTTGTAGGGAAAATTTAAGGAGCAAGTCAAAGCTGGTGAAGACATGTATGGGAATCAGAAAAAAATGGGTAAGTTGAGTTCTTGAACTGAAGTAGGAAGGAATTTATTTGCAGTGGAGATGTCTGGTTGTAAGATTCCCATAAGAGATACTCCACAACACAGGAGCAGACACAGAGAAAGTGCATGTTGTGAGTCAGCCAGAACTGCAGGTTGACAGGAAGGACACTGGAGTGGAAGGGGAAGCAAAAGAATCAATGTGGAGGTGAATCAAGCTCTGAGAAAAATCAACAGATTTTCTCTGAGAGCTGCTCTAATTAAAGTACCACCACATGTTGTGTATCAGCATCCTCCTGGTTAAAAATGGCGGCAGGAGTGCTTGAACTAAAGCTTGTTCAATAAACTTTAGTTCAAGCACCCCCGCCACCATTTTGAAGCATGGGGACATTGCTGGAGCTTGGTAATTGCCAAGTTTTTCTAGGGTAATGAATTCTACACTGGATTTAGCCTAGGGTAGGGCTGTATGTCATATGTCTACTCCTTTTTTATACTGACCTGAACATCTGAGTGTCCAAAAAGATGCTCATATAGTACACATTTTTAAACTGCTGTATATGACGTATTATTTTGGTCTACATCATAATAGACAAAAGACTGGAGTACAGCAATTGAGCTACAAATTGCACAATAGTTAGCCATTTCAGCAGAGACTAAATGGGCCTAAAGGCTGACCCGTGCTATCACTCAAAGGAGAAGGTTTCAGTGAACAGGATTAAAACCCACTGATACCACAGTTTCAGATTGTATTAGAATAGTCCAAGTTATATGCACTCTGTGCCACTTTTCTGGCACCATTCGATACATTTCTTTGCAAACTGAAAGATTTTTTGTTACCTGATACTTTCTATTATAAAAATTCTATTTTCAGTTGCTTATAGCTTTGCTCAATTTCAGAGAATCTGCCTCAGACATTCTTTATTATTACTTTTACAAACATTATTCAGCCATTTCTGAAAATGAAATAAGGAAAAATATAGTTTTTGACATTTAAAAAATATGTCTATGATCCTTTAACTAAGGAACTCTAGGAGTCCTGTGCTATGAAGCAACTGCCAGAAATTTGGAAAGCTTGTTACCTGAGGGTCAGGGACATAGCTGCTCAAATTTGACTAAGCTATGACCTTTTGAAACAGACTCACAGAGGCATTAAAATTTGATAGTCAATCTTTCTGAAGATTCCATCTATACTGAGCGTGCCTATTAAAGTTCCTGCCAGCCAATCAGCCTCTCTCCTCAGAATGGCAGAGAATGTTTCAGCTTAGTGATGAAAGGGTTGAGCAGTACTTTCTCTTTAATGGTTCCTTCAGACAACTTAAAGTCATTTTGGTAATGAGAACTAATAGGAGAGAAACTCTCCTCTGCTCCAAGCGCTCCCCGGCTGATGACCAAGTGTACTGGAAAAGAGGAAGAAAGCATTCTAAGTAGGGCTGTCAAACAATTTAAAAGATTAATCACAATTAATAGCAAGATTAAAAAATAGTTGTGATTAATCGCAATTTTGTGTAGTTAAACAATAAAAGAATCCCAATTAATTATAAATATTTTGGACATTTTTCTATATTTTCAAATAAATTGATTTCAATTACAACTCAGTGCCACAAGGACAGAGTAGAACTGTGCTAATTTCCACGTAGTGATTAAATACAGTAAGTGAAAAGGGTCAAAACTAGGGTTACCATATTTCCAATTCCAGAAAAGAAGACACCTGTCGGAGGCACACCTCACTCCCAACCAACCAGGCACTGCTAGTGCCCTCATGCCTGACCTACAGCCCCTTGGCACTGCCAGTACCCTGCATTCCTGACTCGCAGTCCCCTACTCCCCCCAGCAGTGTTTCCTGAGGCTCCCCAGCCCCTGCAAGCACGGGCAACAGCCCCTGTACTGTCGGCCCAGCCATGGAGCTCCCCACTGCCCTCAAAGGTCTCCCCGCCTCATTCCCACACTGGACGGGCAGGTGCCCCACTCTGTCCTGTTGCAGCCCTGGCACCCAGCAGCATGAGGGGATGTTTTTCCCCCAGCGCACATAGCCAGGCAGGCAGCAGGGAGCAGGAGGGGCCACTTTTCCCCCAGCACACATGGCAGCAGCGAGTAATGTGTGTTAAAAAAATAAACACATTGTTTTTGCATTAATCATGCCGGTTAACAGTGATTAATTAACAGCCCTAATTCTAACTGATATTTAGCAAAACGAGAAACATCCAAGGATTCAGGGATGGTCCAGGGAAACTAGTTGAAAAAAATGAGAACCAAGATGGACCAGGAGCAGGAATTATTAGGACTGGGAAAAGATCTGGATGTGCACAGCATGAGACAAGAAGCTGAGGCAGGGCAGGGAGACAGACCTGGATAACAACAGGCTAAAGGTATCTAGGCTTGTTTGGGAAAGGTGCAAAAGGGTCCATCACACAGCCCTCTGAATCTTGTAAAGAACCTAAGATTCCTGAGCCATAACATTCTTCTGTGGTGCCTCATTTCCTATTAGTGTGTCACATATGACTGTTGCTATCCAGTCACTCCTGTAATTCTAGTTGTACAGGTCTGTATTATGGATCTAATGCACTGTGCAATATAATTCTATGTAGAGATTTTAGGAGCTGACTTGGTTAACAGCAGCACTGATGAGGTATTCTACCGAGGCAAATTTACCTCGCTTCTCAAGGTAACTTCAGTGTAGACATGCCATAAAGAATTCTAATGCAACTGATTAACCAAATGTAATTAAATAAGATATAATTTGTTTAGTTTCCTTTTCTGAACAAATCTAGGAAATGAGATATGGAAAAAAATTAGTAAGGTTCTAAATTGTGTGCATGAAAGTCAGGAAATGTCTAACAAAGATGATACCATTCAATCTTAATTCAGCCTTCTTGGGCTATGAATTATAATACAATCTAGAGTTATATATTCACGTACAATCCTTCCTACAGGGGGCTGCACAGTAGCAATTAAAGACCTAATTTAGGGACCATGGCTCCATAAACATGAGATTAAAAGTCTTAGGCTAAAAATATTTACATTTCTACATCTAAGAGCATTACCCAATATCACTTAAGGAAACTAAACAACTGCTTTGCATTAGCAATTGCTTAATTTCTGTGTATTCATAACATAGTCAATCATACCACAAGCAATTTATCTGTGAAATGATTGCTTAAAAAATATCTTAATAATGTACCTTCAGAAAAATAATGTGGGTATCTAGACAAGTAATTACAGTACATTTACTTGTTTTCTTCCAATAATAGGTACAAATACTTAGTTAATTCTTAATATTCTTAGCTGATACACTTTTGCAACCTCTTAGACCTGTCTGGTGTTTCAATGATATTAATATTCCATTACCAAGCATATAAATATTATTTCAAGAACAAGAAATTGCTCCTGAAGTGATCACCAGAACTATGTTTTATCAGACAGGTGGTAAAGAAATTTCAGTATGTCTCAATGCAACAGGCTTAGATGTCCCCAACTGCCTTTGGCTTCACACAATCTGTGCTGGTTGCTAAGGGCACTTGGAGTCCAGTTGTGATGTTCCCTTCCATTGCCTGTCACCTCTACACAGGAAGCTCCGAGGTTGAAGCTGACATTCAGCTGAAGCTTTGTATCTCCTGGGAACACCCCAGGAAGGCAGTCAAGCTAATTTTTGGCCCCTTTTGTGTTGCCAGAGCAGCTAGAGGCCAGCAGCTAAACTGAGAATGAATCACTCTAGGCCAGGTTCTATTTCACCTATTAGTTGTCTAAATTGACCTAAATGCCTAAGTCCACCATCTTCAAGTCTGAAAATCTATTAATGCATCTACTTTATAACACATCATCATATGACCCTTAAGGCTGAGTCACCAAAAGAAAAAAACAGCAAAGACAAGATCCCCCCACCTTTTGCATTAGCTGTGTTTCAGGGGCTCGAGCAGCAGGATGGTATAGAATCACTTAGTCCCTTAAGCTCATTTATGTGCATAATAGCTGAAATACAATCTGGCCCACCACTATCTTTCTGAAAAAAAATCATGGGGAAAAAACAACTGTGCTCCCCCAGCTACAAATTAAGTGAGGCTTTCTAATTTCAATTATTTTAAACCTCAAAATAAGCAGCACACATTGGATAATAATTCTGTGTTCTTCTCTGTACTCCTTACATATATTGTATGTACAGTAGCCTAATTCTGCCTGTTAAAGAAACCATTTGTTTCTTAAAATATATATTTTAATAGTGAACCTGCATGACTGCATCCTGCATTCAGTTTGGTGGAAAATAGGCTATTAAATACCATGGAAATACTAATTTTATAATACCACTGGTAACCAGTGATGCAGCTGCTCACACTTCAATACAAACATTCTTCTTCTTATAAACAGTTTATAATGACAGTAATTCCTGCATTACTACACTTGCCTATGACTGTCCACTAACAAATTCATCATTAACTTCTAGTAAAAACTTCCTTCTGGTTTTATTTAATTAATAAGATAGATGAATAAGTGTACTTGCCCCCAAAAAATCACAGTTGGCTTCATGTTCCTCTGCTATCATTTCTACCAAAGAAAGTCATACCAGCATAGACAATATTTTATGTGATTTTTCCAGAGGGCAAGGAAACAGATGGAACCGAATGCCTGAACTGGCCTTGGTTCTGATCAGAAGTCAAAATAACTTGCTATACTCTGCTTGTTTTTCTCACAAGATGAGCCCTGTCAGGGTCTACAGAAGCATTCAGCCTAGTAGTTAGATCCAGGGGTGTGTTACTAGCGTCCATAGTCAGGGGACAAACTGAAGTCAAAGCAGGGTTCACATGTCGAGCCAGAGGAGTTACCAGAAGCACAGGTCAGGAAGCAAACTGAAGTCAAACTGGGGTTCAAAAGTTCAGGGACTGGGTACATGGCCAGGAATGCAGAAACAGGCAGCAGGGAAGTCACATGGACAAAAGCTGCACTTAGACTGAGACCAGGGTGTTGCACAGCAGGTGCTAGGTGCTGCAAGAGCTCCTTCAGAGCAGTCCTGGAACCAGTCAGCAGCCTCAGGCTCAACTGGCCCTGCTTGGGGTTTGAGTACTGCCGAGCTAGTTACCCAGCTGCAGTGCAAAGACCTTACAGGCCCTAGCATTCTGGATTTGTTGCAATTTCTGTCTCTTGTTTCAGCCCTAGGAAGAGGTGCTGAGTACATGGGGGTCCGAGGGGTGTGGCTTGTCTTGGGAAGAGGGCTGTCACCTGAAATGCATAAAACTTTCCACATGTCCAACATTTTAGGCCCTACCCCAGCAAAAATAAAAATTGGTGCTTATGGCCCTAGGGAAGGTGCCTACACAAAGTCACCCTTACTGAAGTAATATAGGTATGTAACATTATGGTCAGGTTTTCACCTGTTGAAGACTGGGTTATTTTTTGTAAACTGAAGATGAAAGAAAATATTGCCATCCTACTGTTACAGCTTAGAAATTATAGGCACAAGGGTTAAAGTCTCAGATTGCACAACACTAAAAATCTGGGGTGGAACACTCTGGACAGAGGAATGAGAAATACATTTTGCAAGCTCTTTGAAGAGCTGCCTTTTGCTTATTGACTGCCCCATTATTTTATTTGAATTTTAGCCAGCTGTTAATTGACTTAGGATTTACTTTTTCCATGGTATTGAAGTAAATGGGTGATAAAGTTGCTCAATTCAGGACAGACAGTTTCTCTGTATATTGCTGTCTGTAGATATCCCAAATGTCTTGCAGTGATTTAATAGAGATGCTGTGCCAGAATCTTGTGATTCCACAGGTAAATACTCTGAGTGAGGAAGAGTGATTGACCCTCAAAGCCTTTGAGATCTGCGGGAAATGAGAAAAAACATCTGAAAGCAATTCCCTCCTACTTACTAGTTTCCTCAGGAAATCTTTCGCAAACCTCAGGGTCACATATGCTGAAAGAAATAGATAGGTCTGCTAAAATCAGCTATGGCTGTCCTGGCACTCTCCATAGTTGTCAGCTCAATAAGTTCAGAACTGTCTGTGTGCCATAGATGTCAGAATCATTATGGAGAATACTCCTGGATGTTAACAGAAGTTAGATGCTGCTGGAAGTGGTTTGCTAATACCTTCACAATGAACACACCCAGAAAGGGAAGACTGAGTTCAGAAAGCAGATAGCAATGCAGTGTCTTTTGTCTGGTAAGCAATGAGAAGTACACTCACAGCGCTAGTGAAAGGCATGTCCAAGCATAGCTCACATGCCTTCACCAGCCAGAAGAAGCAAAATTCTGGTTTATGTGTTAAAGCAAAAGACTTCCCTTCACATGGTATAAGTTGTCTTTAGTGACTTGGTTGAATACTAAATTGGGAAACTAGACTCTAGCACGGGGTGCTCCAGCATTCTTTTTTTTTTTTAATGAGTCTTATGCTCTGGTGACACTGCTCCGGAAAATGTTGGGGGTGTCTTTAAAAAAATAATGGCATGAGGGGAAGACTGGTTGTTTAGACTTTACCCCTTACTTGAAAGGCATCATATCATCAGTATAATAAACACACAAAGTATGTATTAGAGAGTACTTATAAGGCTTTTTTTTTGGCATTTCATGAAGCTTGCATTTAATAAAATTTTGTATACTTTTGGCAGGGACTTTGTGGTTTATTTCATTACCAGATTTAATTTAGAAGGGTTTCTTTGTCATGCTAAAGAATGGATACAAGTTAAACATTTGCTATTTAGATTAAAACAAATGGATTGGGAACAGAGCTCAGTAATTAAATACGTAGTTTTCTTTAATGCAATTTATTTGGTTTTTCAATGAAGCCTGTCTAAAAGGCCAAGCATGAGCTTCCCTATTCATTTATAAAATTACCCTTATCTTAGTAATAGCCTACAGTACAGCTGCTGCTAAAAATCAAAACAACTTTGCATTATATAAGAGTAATATCAATTTCCTGTAGTTATCATAAAAGTGCAGTAACAATTAATAATACAACATAACATTCATCCTAATTTTTTTTAAAGTGTTACTAATTATAGGAGTTTGTTTACCTAGTCATAACCATAACAAGTAAAATTACATTTTTAGTACTTTAACTCTTAGATAGCCTCCATTATTAGTATATTCTTAAGTAGTAAAGATCATGCTCTTGTTGAAGATATATGCTTAAAATTTTATTGCTGGTCTTTTGTATGCCCAACACAGGTTTACTGTCTAATTTATTATGCTCAAAATCTCTGATACTCCCATGTTCTTATATGACAGTTCAATAGTTAGGTTTGTGTAGGCATGTTCTTTGGTGGTGCTTTGTCAGGGGGAGGAGAGAGAGGTGGAGGAAAGATCTAGGCTCCCAGGCTACATAAAAACATTTGAATCACTCTTTGGCAGTCCCTGCTTTTCCTTGCCATTGTGCCTTCACTGTTGTATGACAGTGTTACAAGGCTGCTGAGTGTCATGAATTCCAGGTGACACTCACACACTTGGAAGCTTTAATTGTGCTGTCACCCCTGCTGCAGTGTTATGCAAGTGTCTCAGCTGCAGGGATACCCTTGCATTTTCCCAAAGAGCTGTTGTGGTGCTAGATTTTCAGGTTCTCTTTACAGGAGTCAAGTCTGATGACTATATGCTGGAAGCAGAGCAGAGAAGAGGTAGAAAATAAGACCTCTGGATGGCTGTAGTATAGTAAAATGCAGGAGCTCTTTACCATATATAAATGGAAGGTGAAATGGACACATGGGGAACAGTGAGTAACTGGAAAGGGAAAGGAGTGCCAAAAGGGAAAGGAGTGGGGGGAGATGAGAATCATAGGTAAGGAAATAAATTGGAGGAACACATGGGTTCAGAGGGCATAGTGGAATGATATAAGATAACTGAGAAGGCAGGCTTTGATAATTATTAGATAGCAAACAGTGATAGACCCTTTGCAGTTGTAATTTTAAAAAAGAAAGACTAACTATACATAAAGATGGAAGAAGCAGTGGAGAACAGAAAAAGAAATAAGAAAATCAAAAACTAGTAAGATTTTTATATGCTTAGTTTGCAATAGTCAGCAAAGTCAATTTAATGGAGAATTAGTTGTTTCCGTTATTTCAATTCCCTTTCCCCCCCTCAAAGTACTTGGATGAAAAATAAGCAAAATGATCTTTGAGCATACCTCCCATTTGAACACTATATAATCTTTATTTTCCTAGTGACAGCACATATCATCATGAAACAGGCAAAAATGCTGATGAATGTTGACGGGAGTCTGTACTTTAGAAGGATCCTTCACAGTGATTCTCGGTTGAGAGAGTTGAAGGCTTTCATGAGGTCAAAGAAGGCCAGGTAGCGAGGTTTATATTGTTCCCCAAATTTTTCTTGCAGCTGAAAAACAGTGAAGATCATGTTAGTTGTGCCTCTTGATTCCCTAAACTCACACTGAGATTCTGGGAGGAGGTCTTCAGCAAGTGGAAAGACACAGTTCAGGACGGTTCTCACAATGATCTTTCCTGTGGTGAACAGCAAGGAAATCCCTCTGTAATTTTCACAGTTGGTCTTGTCTTCTTTCTTGAATATTGTCACAGTCATGGCATCGTTGAGGTCAGCTGGGATTTCCTCATCATTTTAGATCCTTAATTTGAGGGCATGGAGCTGTGATATCCCCCCTGTTTAAAGATTCTGGCAGCAATTCCATCAGCTCCCATGCCTTGTCATTCTCCATCTGCTTGATGGTTTTCTTCACCTCATCAAGAGTTGGAGGGATTCCTACATCATTTATGACAAGGTATTGTGGGATGGCATTGAGAACACTCTCCTCAATAACTGAGTCTTGATTGAAAAGCTGTCCAAAATGCTCCTTCCAACAGACACTGATGACTCCCCTTTCTTTGATCTGGTCTCCTCTATCCTTAGGTCTCAAGGCAGTTGGTCTCTGAGTGCTTGGACCACAGATGTTTGGTGCCACTGAAAAACCCACACATATGGATGTCAGTGAGGTGATGAATCTCCTTTGCCTTGTCTTCCCACCATCTGTTCTTCATATGGCAGGTCCTCCTTTGAACCTGTGCCTTGGCTTGTTGGAGATTCAGTTTTTTTACTTGGAGTTGATGTCATTCTGCCAAGCACAAAAGGCCTTCCATTTACAGTTGATCAATTGTTAGGTCTCATGGTCATTCTCATCAAACCAGTTTTAATGTTTCATGGTTGAGAATCCAAGCATCTCTTCACAGGCACTGATGATGGTGGACTTGAAGGAACCCCAAGTGCTGCCAACGTTCTCCCATTGTTGTTGAATTCACCAATTTTTCATTAAATATTGATGGAAGAGGTCTCACTTGACTAAGACCTTGAGTCCTTTGATGCTGATCTTCCATTGGCATTGCTTCTGCTGCAGCCATCGTTTGGGAGCCAGTTGGAATGAAATAACGAAGTGGATGAGTCGGTGATCTGTCCAGCAATTGTCACCTCCTAGTATAGCTCAGGTGATACAGACATCTTTGTGATCCAACGCACAAACAATGATGCAGTCAATCAGGGGGCAATGCTTAGACTGCAGTCATTGTTATGATGTCTTCTGCCTGCTTTTCTGGCGTAACAGGGTGATGGTGCTGGTGAGTCTATATTCCACATATTTGTGTAAAAAGAGGATACCACTGGAGTTGATCTTTCCCACTACTTCATTGCCAGTGGTTCTGTTCCTGAGATGAGTCCCTTCCAGTTTTAGTGTTGAAATCACTGAGAAGAATCAGTCTGTTGTTAGGCCACACCTGTGGTACCACACTCTGGGCATTCCCCACTAGGACTGTGCTGATGTTACAGGTCCAAAAATTGGTTGTGTCATTGATTTTGACCACAGTAAAGGTGCTCCCCCTGGACGCAGTTATCCGGTCAGGAAAAATGTAGGCAGACTATGTTCAGGGTGCCTTTTCTAGCCCCCTCCCCATGTAGGGAAAGCAGAGCAGAACTTGAAGAGGGCTGCTCAGTCATAGTTACAGCTGCTGAATCACACTCCTGGTTCCAAGTGCTAGATGACATTCTTGTAACTGTTGCCTTCATGCCAGTTCATGACTAGGAGCTTCCAGACCTCACAATCCTACTCCTGTCATCACTATTTAGTAGCCAATGTGCTGGAAAAACTATTCCCATGGAAGACACCTGTGCATGATTTCTTTTATCATGGAGAAGCTGCTGCACATCAGTTTCCACATGGCTCTTGAAAGAATGGCACCTTGATCCAAAATAGCAAGGAGGCCAAGATCATTAGAAATCTTGTTGCACTGCAGCCTTCATCTGTCCTCATACCCACTGAGATTCTAACATCGTCTTCCACCTGCTCTGCTGTTGAAGGCTTGCAGACCCATGGCTGGGGGCCAGGCAGGCTTATTATAATGGTGACCTGTACTTGCCATGTCACAGCATTGTCAAAGGATATATGTGGTTTTCAGGAGCGAAAGCATTGCCATTTGTTGTCCTACCGCATTCTGTGGTGCTACCACTGCTTGGTCCATGACTGCTTATTCATCAGAGTTACCACAACTCATTAACACAAAAACATAGGCATCTCTGAATTAGTTTAAAAGGTGCAACTCTTCCCTGCCTTCTGCCTGCCTACAGAAAGACAGATTGACATGTGATGATATCTGAATATAAAACACCCAGTTTATTAGCACTTAACTTCTGGCCTGAAATCTGACAAAAATGGCAACTGAGTAACCATGCAATTATTCTCAATTAAAAAAATCCACACACAAAAAAGTTATTCAACTATTAGAGTAAGTATCATCTTCCCTATTGAAGAAAATGATAACAAACTAAAGCCCACCACCCCTCTCTCTCTGAATGAAGGTTAAAAGTCTACTTTGACCTGCAATATTGCATTAGAAGTTTCACTGCTGCACTCCTATATTATTTTTTTAAGATCACAACAAAAGTTTATTTATTTAATCTTAGTCATAGAATGTAATAGTCTAATACTCAACACTCAAGACTGTGTTTTAAAAAAAACTATAACTATTTCTGTTCAGGTGCAACTAAATTATTGATCTGTCATACTTTGTATTATTTTTGATGATGAGAAAACATCCCACTTATAAGGAATTACTGCCCCTTGATTCTATATATACCCCAGGACAATCTCTCTATCAATGCTATTGAAAGATTTCTTTTACCTATTTTGTTCATCTGAAAGCAGGATTTCGATTTTCCTTTTCTGAAAGCTTGTGTTTTGAAAGGACTTTGTGAGAATAGACACATGACCTTCAGGAATTCTACCACAGCTCTTTCTCCATTACGTTTACACACACACACATACACACGCACACACACCACTTTGATGAACTTAACAGGTCTTCTAGTACGTCTGTCAGAAATTCCTGCATTGTATGAACCAACGGTCTAAATGGCAAATGGCAGCGAATCAACAGACATCTGTGTGACCTCTCATTATTTTAGGCAAAAGTTTCTGAAATATTGAGCAGGGGTTAGGGTGGACATAAGTTCAGATATTGTTTCCCAACATGTTTTTGGATGGCAACCTATGAGAATAAGTGTGAAGTTCTGTGCATGTGACTGCTGATGTGTAAAACCCATTATGGATCTCACAGATAGTGACACAGCTGAAGAAAAAAAAATGTAATGATAGA
>NW_017729032.1:197870228-197872057 GCF_001723915.1 Gavialis gangeticus
ATATTGTTTCCCAACATGTTTTTGGATGGCAACCTATGAGAATAAGTGTGAAGTTCTGTGCATGTGACTGCTGATGTGTAAAACCCATTATGGATCTCACAGATAGTGACACAGCTGAAGAAAAAAAAATGTAATGATAGAGAAAGTGCCCCCCACAGCCTCCAAAAAACCCAAGGAAAACAAGCAAGCCAAGCAAAATTGTTACCTCTTATTCTCAATATTTTTATACAGATAGCATGTGTATCTACACAAAAATATAACCAGTGCTTGATCACATTCATCTATGCAATCAGTTAATAGCTTTTTATTCTGTGTTAAATTACTTTTTGTATACAAGGGTTTTGTTACACTTTAAGCATCTCAAATGTTGATCAGTGTTATTGTTAGCTCTGGTTTAGAGCAGTCACACTATAGTGGGGGCTTGGGGACAGGACATACCTACCAGGCAACACAGTGTCCAGAAAAGCCCCTCCCAGCCTGCCTATCTGGTTGCAAACCAGGAAGACAGCCAAGCCAGGTAAGAGATAGGAACATTTGGCGAATGTGACATGCAACAATCACGAGGCAGTCACAGGAGGCTGGCAGAGCTCCCCAACTGGCTGTTGGGGCCATATGTTTGAAGCAGTTGGAGGTGGCGTGAAAGAGGGAAGCACCAGAGAAGCTCCAGAAGAGTGGAGCCATGGTGGAAAACCCCCTCCCTCACCAGACAAGAGAGCAGCAGATGGCAGGTAGCAAGCAGCTGGGACTGAGGGACATAATTAGCCAAGCTGCCCTCAACCAGGTACTCAGGGAAGCAGAAGGGGAGTGTGCAGAGGCAAGGAATGAGGCCTCATAGGAAGCAAGAGAGAAAGGCCTGCAGCAGCAGGACCTCTCAGAAGGGATACTACACTTCTTGGACTGATTTACTGAACAGGCAAGGCAGGACTAGGATTTATTTATTATTTGGACTAGTGCCCGCTACAGGGGAAATGGTTTGGAATGGGTCTGACATTCCTTAAAGGGGCAATGCCAAAGGCAAGGTGGGGAAGGGAAACCAGAGAGACAAAACCACATAATCTTGAAAGAAAAATTGTCAACATTCAGCTCCGGAACACTTCACCTAGAGCTGTGCGAGTGTGGCGTGGGGGAAGAGGAGCCCTGCAAACACATCCTGTAAGACTCTCCTTAACCTTCATGACAGATTACCTCAAAGACCAGGTATGTTCCTATTCACCCCACTCTATCACTTAAAATCAAGGCATGGCAGATGAACCCAGGGGTGATGGGAACTGAAAGCAAGGCCATCAGTTAATACTTCAGCCACCAAAGGGCCCTAGCCCGTGCCCCAACTATGCACAGATTCAGGGTAAAAATCTTATCTGACTGTCCCTGACCTGCACAACCATAACTTGCTACTCAGAGGCTAATGAGCAGGGGTCTGACAAGGAGCTACAGTTGTGAGTTGCCACTAAAGGACTGGAGAGGCAGGACAGACTTCTATCCCTGCTCTAGGTGGGGGTGGATTGGAGAAATGGGGAGGTGGAGGCAAAAGCATGAAACTGGAAGTTGGCGGATAGTGATATGGGATGTGGAGAGGCAATGGGTGGGAATGGTGGCCAGGAGCTGGGCAGCAAAATGAAGGAAGACAGCCACTGAAGCCACTAAAGGATAAAATAAAGTGGGAAAAAAGATTTTATAATGAAATAAAGAGTAAGTAAATTAAAGAAAGTCTCACATTTTAATAAATTGTGATTAGGATGATTGGGATTGTGTAGCTCCAGATCACAGGAATACTGTCCCTGCCCCACAAAGGAAGCCCCAGCTCATAGGGACCCTGATCTGGCACATGC
>NW_017729032.1:197872068-197874305 GCF_001723915.1 Gavialis gangeticus
GGAAGCCCCAGCTCATAGGGACCCTGATCTGGCACATGCCACATTGCTCCCCACTCTTCCTCAACTAGCCCTCCCTCTCACACCAGTCTGTGCTCCTGTACGCTGCCTAGCCAGGTCACATCCTTGAGGGTGAGAGAAGTTGACTTGCTCTGGGTAGTAGAGTTCAGGGGGTGGAATGTTTGTCCACACAGACCGAACAGAAGGGTGGGGTGGGGGGAGAGTGAAGAACACTGGATCCTGGGATACATGAGGACCAAATCTTGGGGGCTTATCTTTGAGGAGTGGCCACATTGGTGGAACATGAGCTGGATAACATGGATCAGGGATAAACCTGCCTTGGAGCGGCATAACTTTAAGACGCCTAAGGGATACTTAAAACTAATTTACTTGACTTAATGTGTGGACAAATCCAGGGATTAAGATTTTCCTGAGCCATCTAACATTAATGTTAACAAAACCCTAAATTAAAGGCTGAGGGTTTTTTTTATTGGGGTGTGCCAGTGCTCTTGCTGTGACTTAAACCTAGTGGTCCCTGGTGAGAGGGTCTCATCCCTCCACTCAGGGTCAGACCGACTCCCATACTGGAGGACAGAAAGGAAATTTACCTCATAGTCACATTGGTATGGATGTTGTGGATTTTTGCCTTCCTTTGTAGTGAGGGTGTGGCCCTCTTCCTGAGCTCTCGAGTGTATATTAATAACCTTTACAGCAGCCAGACATTAGCTGCCATGGGATCCCCCTGCTTTACATGTGGCAGGTTAAGATGTCTTGTATTGTGTTAGGGTTGACTAGTTTTGCTAAGAGGTTAAATAAACTTTTCATATGGGATGGTTTTGATAGGGATGATCCTGCTTCAAGCAGGGGGCTGTACTAATGACCTACGTAGGTCCCTTTCAGCCTTACTTCTCTATGATTCTGTGATAGAATTCAAGCACAGTGGTTTTTCATAAAAAGTCACAGATCATGAGCAATACTAACTGGACATACTCATCCTTTTAAAAATGTAAATTGGGAATGTTAGCAAATGGGTAGCATCCTTTTAGGTTAGAAGAAAGTACTTACTGGGCCTGCTTACCCATGCATTAATGCACCATTTCTAATGTGCATTAAATTTAGTACCTCCAGTGTGAGGTACTGAATTAATGTACATTAGGCTGCACTAATGCACTACTGTGGTATCACATCTCCATGTTTTTTTAGTGACGCTTATTACACAGTAGACTATTTTACTGTACATTAGCATGATGTCATGCTTTTTATGTGATGCTTTAAAATAATCTACTGTGCATTAAAGTGCACATGTAGATGTGCCCACTGTCTTTTTTGCCCATTATTATTGGTAGTAAACCAGTTCCTATACAGACTTATAATAACTCCCATTACAATACAAAAGTACTAAAGTGTCATTATTTTAAACAGGTGCTTACTGAACAGTCTTCAAGTGAATCAAAAGGTTGAATGGAATGGAGGATGTGATTTATCTCACTTTACAGTTAGAAGGCAGAAGAGAAAAGGATTAATATTAAGTCCAAAACTGGTGTTACCTGAAGTGATACTACCATTGTAATAACTTATAGTAGTACCTAAGTGTAGGGCTGTCATCTGAATTTCTTTCAGATATCCTTTCAGATTTTGGATTTTACATATAATTTTAAGGCAACTGTTTTAGAAAATATTCTATGTGATGTTTGTTTACTCCCCCAGCATAATTCCATCTTGCGGTTTTTTTAATTCTATTTCAGAGTAAGTTATACTCAGTTACTGAGTTATATTGAAATATAGTCATACAATACTGGAATAAAGTTTGAAGAACTTATTCTTCCAATTTTATTGTGGGGTTTTTTTTGCACTTTATCTTTTTTCAGTATAAATGGAATAACAACTCTATTGTAGAAAACTGACAATTATGTATCCAGAATTCAGTCCTTGAAAGGTTCAGCCAGATGTGCCCCTGTGAAAATAGGTTTTAAGAGTTTGTGTGTTAGGCACCTGGTGTTAACTAGGCTAGCCAATTTTCCTCTTAATGGGGTAGTAATCAAGGAAGACACCTTATTTCTCCAGAGTAGGGAATATAATAGATAGTTAAGGGCATCGATTGCCACTAATAATGGTCCTGTATCTTTGGACTTAAAAGGATTGACTAAATCCCTAAGAGAATCAAACTGCTATGACCTTAGGTGATATTGGTATTTTGGTCTGTGTGAAAGGGGCAGTAAAAGCCCCTCTAGTGGGTCCCA
>NW_017729032.1:197874316-197875432 GCF_001723915.1 Gavialis gangeticus
AAGGGGCAGTAAAAGCCCCTCTAGTGGGTCCCAGACCCCTGCCCCACGTGCCCTGATACTCACCACAGAAGCCCAAAGGAGCAGTAGCTGGGAGGAAACACGGATGCAGGCTCCGTGATTCTGGAGATCCCTGAAGCTGCAGACTGGTGAGGGACAGGGGCAGAGCCTCAACGAGACATGGGCTGCTCAAATAGCAGCTGGGAGAGCAGCTGAGCGGCTGGCGGGAGAAGAGCAAGATGCCAGCCAGGAGATGCCAGCAGCCGAGCAGAGGATCCCCCGGCTGGACAGCAGGCAAGAGGAGTGGAGCGGGCAGAGAAGAAGCCCAAGCCTGGGGAGCCAAGAGATGCCCAGGAGCAATGCCAGAGCCCCACCAGGGAATACAGGCACGGCGGCTGGGGACAGCAGCACGGAGCTGCTAGCCTTCACAAGCAGCTCAGCGGGGAGGAAAGAGCAGCCCGGCGTGGGAATTGCATGCCCCTCCAGCTCAGGAGGAGCAAGAGCAACCCCAGGTCAGCAGGGATCCAGAGGCAGTTGCGCTGGGAAGAAGGATCGGGATGGGGCACGGGGTGGCTGCCCACCCCCATAATCACTAGGAGGGAAGGGATGAGTGAGTCCCCCTTTTTCTTTCTCCTTTATTTCGAGTGACCAGCAGATACTGGGAGACGGGATCCCAGGGGTCCATTGGCGGAGGCCAGATGTTTTCTGTTAGATTAATTTGAAGTCCTAGTTATCTCTAAGGCAGGACAGGTTTATGTGCCCAAGTCAGCCTGAAGCTGAGGAACTGGCTGTGGGGGAAAACTGTACTGGCCAAGAAGGCCCAACCCATCCCAGGGCAGGAATCTGGGTGAAAGCAGATATCATGCAGAGGAAGACCTGCAGAGTGCAGCATTTGTCCAGGCCATGGATAAGTTAAGGGTGGGGTAAAGGGGAGGTTTGGAGCCCCACGAAGAAAAGACTGAAGTCGAGACCTCTTTGATTTTGGAGGCCACCTGAAGGGAACTGCCTCCCCAACAAGAAACATCAAAGACTTGGCAGGTGAGTAGGAGCAGCACCCATACCATCTATGTGGCACTTGAGCCCAAGTCTCACCCTGACATCGGTTGGGAGCAAGGCACC
>NW_017729032.1:197880432-197923809 GCF_001723915.1 Gavialis gangeticus
ATCAAAGACTTGGCAGGTGAGTAGGAGCAGCACCCATACCATCTATGTGGCACTTGAGCCCAAGTCTCACCCTGACATCGGTTGGGAGCAAGGCACCTATCAAGAAGAGGCTGAAGCCCTACAACACCTACAAGCAACAGTCTAAAACATAGCTGGGTTGTCAAACAAATTAACTGAAACATTATGGGGAACTTTCATTAATGATTCTGATATTGTGATTTTACAAAAGACATGATAATGGGAAGATAGTATCCATCCCTGGACACCATTCCAGTCATTTATAAAAATGGCTGGAATAATAGAACAAAAGCCGGGTTGCAGAAAAGCATGGCTACACTCATCTCAACTGAGGGATTAGAAATTGAAAGACTCTAGCTGTCTACTACCACTCCTCACTGAATACCATGGTAGACCTCCCTTGGTTCTTATTAATGTTTACTTCCCACCAAACACATCAAGATCTGATGTAATTTTGAAATGGGAAGTGTTATATAATACTCTTGAGATGATATGTAATAAAGTTCCAAAATTAGAAATAGTAATAGCAGGGGATTATAATGCTATAAACTGTGGGCCCGACACCCACAACAATGAAGATATCATTAATGAAATATGGGGGACCCCCCTGCAACCTTATGGGTTGTGCCTAATTCTGGCGGTGCCCAATTCTGACCAAAATTTTTAATATAAACATTTCATAAAGCATTTATCTGAAGTAGTGGAATGAAAATATAAGAGTCCCAAATTTTTAAAAACTGTGATAAGAGAACCACTCCCCCCACACACATTACTGACCTATCAACCATATGTGGTTTCCTGCCAAAATACTTGGAAGGCACTTAACTTTTTACTTTCTGACATGGATCTCCAAAAATAATAGTTTGTGAAAGAGCAGGCTGGTTTTAGAGAAGGCTATTTCTGCACAGACAACTGCTTGGTATTATCTAACAACTGAATATGTTAAAAGACAAAAGAATCTGTATGTAGCCTTCATAGACCTCAAGGGAGCCTCTGACTCCATAGATAGATTAAAATTATGGAAAAAAATAGAAATACCTTCAACAGACAAAGCTCTCCTACAATTAATCATCACTTGCTATTCAAACATAGCATCAAGGGTGAATTATGGGATTGGAAGTACCTTATCCAATAGTTTCCCTAAGACAGGGGTACAGCAAGGATGTTTGATTGCTCTATTTTTCAATTTATTCCTGAATGATTTAAAATAGGTTTTAACAGAGGATTCATTCCATGTACCTAGGATTTTGAATGACCATCTATTCTCTTGCTTTATGCAGATGATGCATTAATTCTGTCGTGATCCTAAATAGGTCTTCAAAAATTATTAGATGCCTTGCAATAGTATTTCAACTCTACTAGCTCAGACATCAATAAAGCTAAAAGCAAAGCAATGGTTTTTGGAAATGAAAGAAGGAAATGGGATTGGTTTTTACAGGAAAAGAAATTAGAGGCAGTATCTTCATTTAAATAGCTTGGAATATATTTTAGTAAAAATCTAAGATGGAATAAGCACATTGAAAATGTAAATGTTACAGCAAAACAAGCTTTGGGTGGAGTTTTACCTTTCTACGATAAGATGGGCAGAAGAGTGGTTCTGGAAGCACTAAGGGTCTGTAAATCCAAGATAGATTCCATTTTATTGTACAGAGAAGAAATCTAGTGTGTTGACCCTATGGCCCCCCTCTATACATTACAGGTACTGTGCTATTAACTGGTTAATTGCACAAATACCTGGAGACCAGCTACATGTGCAAAGTACATGTATACAATAAAAGGCTCCATCCAGCTATGAATGGAGACCTCAAAAATGTGTACTAACTTTACAGCTGGTTGCTACTAAGTTTAAATTTGCACATCAGGGTATCCCCTGTGGCTGGGAGCCCCGATGGCTGTGAAGCCCCCGGCTGCTACAGTACCTAGGGGTATGGGGTGCCTGAAACCACCAGATCATGGGGATCACAGCTGCCATGATCCCTAGGGCTCAGGGTGTGGGAAATCCCTAGGGCCAGAGGATCACTGCAGGGGTGATTCACCTGCCCTGGGAGTTTCACATACCACTGGGAGGGAATGGGGGAAGAGATCAGTGCAGCAGGGATCCTTCAGCCCCGATGGTACATGGGGTGCCCCTTTGGCTGGGAGTCCCTCAACTGGGTGTGTGAGGCTCCTAAATGTGGTAGGTTGCTTCTTGCCAGTGCAGTGGAAATCCAAGATTAGGCTCCTCCTGCACCAGCAATAAGGCATGATGGAATCTAATGCACGATGCCACAATCACACCTCCTGCCATGCATGTGTGGCATGGCAGGAGGCACGATTGTGTGAATTGTGCATTAGATCCCATTGCAGCTTTACCTGCACATGCAGAGGGGGGCCTACAGTCCACACAAAAATTGACAAGATTTCAAATAATGTTTTAAGGTGGCTTTTATCTTTACTTAATTCTATGGCAGGGGGGCTCATAGACTCTGAAACTGGTCTGATAAATATGAGAACTTCAGCCCAATGAAGAGCCCTAAATTACTGGATAAAAGTTAGATCTTTTACATTTATGAGATACCCCAGGAAGTGCATTTTTGGAAGCCTTTTGTCTGCCAAATAAACCCTGGTTTGTAAAGAATATCTATAGTCCCATCCAGATAAATGGCCTGGGAAATGTACTGAGAGTACCTGACTCAATATTTCCCTTGTATTTACAAGAAGACATAAATTTAAGAATTAAGGATATCGGCATGCACATGGATATGTTGGTATTGAGACTGTCTCAAACTTCCCCCTTTTAAAGTTTAATAAAACACTCATTTGGACCAGAAACGTGTCTATGGTACAGAGCTTCAAACAAGAGAGACCATCACTTGATTGAGATTCAAGCTAAAGAGATCTGCAGTTGTCATTGGCAGGTGGCGTTAGATTCCATATTTGGATAGAATGTACTCTTGTGGAAAGAATGAGACTGATGTCTTAAATCATTATCTGTGGTCTTGTATGTTCTTTGAAGAAATCAGAGGGAAATGGAGCTCTCCATTAATGGGAAAAACTAAATACTGGGCTAATGAGGAAAAACACTTCCTTCTAACTTCCTTCTGGGAGCTTATTTTATACTCCTTAGGTGTATTTGTGCTACTTGCACAAAGAATAAGGGCCAAAATCAAATAGAATATTATTATACTGTTTTATGGTTCATTGCTCCATTTTACCTCTTCTTTTAGATCATTATACATCATGTTCTGTTTTAATCTTGTGTAACTGGTACAGCAGATAATCCTGTTGCATGCTTTTTGTGAAAATATGATTTTATAAATGTTGGGATGTTATATACACACACAAAATATATATACACACACACATTAACAACACATACATACATACATTATATACATATACATACATATATATATTCGTATTATTAATTTTATTATACTGTTATATTGGTTTAGTGAAAGCTGTAAATAAACTACTACTGTGACATCTTCAATGAGAACAACAATATGGTTGCTACTGCCACCTAGTTAAAGAACGCCTGTATCAAGTTTCCATTTGATTAGTGAGCTGCACTATTTGCTTTGTTAAGCATCAGAATATTGGAGTGTGAGCAAAATTATTTAGCTTTAAAAATCTCAGATTCCTTTCTTATGTTAATAGTAAAGCTACTACTGTCGTGCTTAAATGCTGGTCTGAGAAAGTAAAATAATTTTATCTTATCAATATATACCTTTTTGTTTACAGGCAATACTTTTTCTTAGAATACTGAGATATGTTTAGTTGGAGGTGTCTATCAACACCCTACCCATGCTGTCCCTCCCCCCCCCTGCCCCCTCCTTCAACCCAAGGAGGTCAGAGAGATCATAACAAGTACTTCTTTTAGGCCACTGTAACAGGGTGACCTGTTCCCCTTAAGGCTAGCTTGGCTGAGGGGCTGCAGCCATGTGAAGGCTAATGAGCAAGGGCATTTTTACATGTGCTCTGGTGGGCTCTGATAGCCGCTCTAATTAAAGCACCCAGAGCATCTTGTGTATCAGCATCCCCACACTTCAAAATGGTGGAGGGGGAACAAGCTTTAGCTAAAGCACCCCCATTACCATTTTGAAGCTTGGGGACGCTGATATATGGGATGCAGAGACAGGCTGGACCGTGGTAGTTACCATGCTCCAGCAGACTCGATTAGTTGAATCTGCTCCAACACACTGTAATTACATTTGGGTGTACAGGCACCCCAAGTGACTAGCTGGGAATCAAAAACCCCGGTTAGCAGAAGAGAGAGGTGCAGAGGAGAAGCACAGGAATGGGAGACAGCTGGGCTATGAGGAGTGCTAGGCTGCTCTGGGAAACCTGGAGCAATGGTGGACCCCTCCCTGTGTCCAGGACAACAAGGGTTTTTGGGAGGCAGGGGCACTTGTTAGTTTGTTTTGGGTTTTTTTTGTTTACTTGCTTTGTTAAATGATTAGGTTACTGAAGCATGCTGAGAGATGCCCCAGGGAGCAAAGGCCAGCCAGTTTAAAAGACTCTGGCTAGGGTTTGCTGAGATGCACAAAAATTCAGTAAAGGCAGCCCTTCTTTGTAATTACTCATCACTGCAAAAAGTAATTGCTTACAAAGAAGCTTCATTTGGAAAATTGTTTTTACAGTAACTGATTTGTCAAATACAACAGTGAAATCAAGGTGTTTCCTGCAGCCTAACAATTGTCCAACTTCCACTCTTAATTTTCTGTCATGTTTGGACAATTCCTTCCCATTGAAAATGTCACCCATCCCCCTCCATTATCACATATAGAAATTCTTAGGCTTTAAGATGTTGCACTGGTGTGTGGTATACTTCAAAGGAAGCTTCAGGATATACAAAATGTTTTCTTTCTTCATCAATTCTTAAGATAAGGGAAAATAAGAATAGCAACAGTGGGTGCAAATAAGCATTTGCAGCTTGCCTAGACCTAGACTGGGGCCATATGCAGCAGTGTGACACTGCCAGGAGCAGCATGAGCAGCCATTCACTGCTCCTGGGGATCATGTGGAGAACCCAAGGTAAATAACTTGGGGTAGCAGAAGGGGCAGGAAGAATTATGGAGGGCGGGGGCATCTAGTGAGTCAATTTGGGGGGTTTAGTGTGATTGGATGGAGGGGGCTGGTGAGTCCACAGGGAGATCTTCCCAGTCAGAGGGGATAAAAATAGCTTAGTAAGTGTGGGGATGGGTTTTTCCAGCCATGGGGCTGTGCTGCAAATGCGTACAGGCATTCCACAGATCAGGACAACCCTTTCTTAGACTAGATTAACCCTATCTTGAGCTAATACAGTATGCCTCCTCGGGTGAACTAATTCAGATAGGGCGCACCATTTTTTGGGTAATTTAATGCACACCTCTACAATTGGGCATTTAGACCAATCTAACCAGGAAAACCCATATGTACCCTGCATTTCAAAGTCAAGTCTAAGATGTCTGAGTCAAGAGAACTACACCAATAATTTTGGTACCGTACCATAAATTGATTAACACATATTAATCTACAATAATAGTAGGTTTATTCTGTCTGTCCAGAGTACTCTGGTTGTCTCAGCAGCCAATCACAATGCTTACTGAAACAACCAATCACAGTGCTCTGGACATACAGAATAAGCGTGTTATTATTATAGATCCTAAGGCATTCCAAGCATTTATGCAAGCAAGTCAGAGCTAGAATGAAGCATCAGGGCTGCCCGCCATGGAGCGGGCAGGCTCCGTCAAGGGGAAGGGAAGCGGTAGGGGGCCCAATCCTTTTTTTTTTCCCTAGAGCCTACCTGCCTCTCCTGCAGCCAGGAGGCAAGCTGCTGGTGGGCCCTGAGCTAGAGGGGGCCCCAGTGCTTTCCTGCATGGTGGCAGCACCCCTCAGGAATGCCTGGGCATAGGGTGCTAGTGGACGTGTGGTGCCCAGGGGCTGCTGCCACCATGAAGGGAAGCACCGGGGTCCCCCACAGCTCATGGGCTGTGTGACCCACCAGTAGCTCACTGCCTGGCCACAGGAGATGCAGGCAGGCTCCAAAGAGGAAAAAATAATCCGGCCCCTCACTGCCTTTTTTTTTTTCCTCAGCGGAGCCTGCCCGCATCAGCTGTTGCTGGGTCACACAGCCCCTGAGCTGCGGTGGGGAGGGGAGGAGGAGGACAGTGCTTCCCTCCATGGTGACAGTGCCCCCTGAGGCCACCCAGCTGGATGCTAGCTGCGTGGGTGCAGCCCAGGCTCGCAGGCAGCAGCTGCCAGATCCAACAGTGCACAGGGCACTGGAAGCCCGGGTGGGCTCAGGGAAGCTCAGGTTTGGTGGTCTTCCAGCACCCCGTGCACCATCCCTGCTGCCTTTTTGTTGTCTGGAACCACCTGGGAATGGGCTAGCTGCCCCAGGAAGGTAGCAGGAGGGCGGCTGGAGAAGTCAGCAGGGATGGTACACGGGCTTCCCCAAGCACACCCGGGCTTCCAGCACCCCGTGCACTTTCCCCATCTTCTCCACATAGGGCCCTTGAACACGTGAGGAATCTTGCTGTAATTTGTTACGTAGCAAACTAAAATACATGGATGTGTTTTAGTTTGCTATGTAAAGAAGTAATTTAAATTGAAATACAACACTGAATACGTACAGTGTTACGAAATTTAATTGTAACATGCTGCTGAATGTGTACACTGTTATGCAATTAAATTGTTAAAAAGGGCAAAAAAAAACCCACTAAAAGAGGCATTTTTCTCACGTGTACAAGGGCTCTTAATCCTGTGTACAAGGGTCCTCTTATTCTATGGCTATAAACATGTCAAAGGTTAAACTTTTGATAAAATATATATTTTTATTCCTAAGCCTGTTTTTACACATGAACAGATTTATGTAGCCTTTTCTAGGGTGAGAAGTTTTGATTCCGTTAAAGTATTCAGTCAAAGGATCCTATATTTAAAGAAACACTTTTGCAATAAAAAATTAATTGCAAATGTTTTGCAGGTTTCAGCTGGTTACCAATTAATTCGTTCAACTGCTTATACACTTTGTAATGGAGGATATTAGGAAGCCAGTGCGAGTGGGGAAAGAAGTCTAAGATTGCTGGCTGTACTTTACAGAAACCTTACTGAGGGCAGAGGAATTAACCATCCTCATGCACAACAAGACTAGCAAGTATGGAAGAAGAGCAACTTGGTTTAGCAGGGAACTCCTCAGTAAGCTAAAATACAAAAATACAAAGCTTACAAGAAGTGGAAACTTGGACAAACAATGAGGGAGGTATAACAGGCATCCAAGGATGAAATCAGGAAGGCCAAAGTGCAACTGGGGTTGCAGCTAGCAAGGGACATGAAGGGTAACAAGAATGGTTTCTACAAGTATGTCAGCAACAAAAGGAAGATCAGGCAGAGTGGTACACTTACTGAGTGGGCAACCTAGTGTCAGATGGTGCGGAAAAGGCTGAACAACTCAATACCTTTTTCACCTCAATCTTCATAGGCAAGGTCAGCTCCCAGACTACTGCACCTGGCAGCAGTTTGGGGAGGAGGTGAGCAGCTAACAGTGACAAAAGAACAGGTTACAGACTATTTAGAAGAGCTGGAAGTGTACAAGTCATAGAATCACAGAAAATTAGGGTTTGAAGGGACCTGATGAGGTCATCTAGTCCAACCACCTGCTCAAAACAGGACCATCCCCAACTATATCAACCCACCCAAGCCTTTGCCTAACCAGGTCTTAAAAACTTCCAAATCTATGGAGCCAGATACGATGCACCCAAGGGTGCTGAGGGATTTGGCTGATATCATTGCGGAGCCACTTGCCTTTACCTTTGAAAACTCATGGCAATTGGGAGAGATTCTAAACGACTGGAAAATGGCAAATACAGTGCCCATCTTTAAGAAAGGGAAAAAAGAAGATCTGGGGAACTACAGCCTGGGCAGCCTCAGCTCAGTCCCTGGAAAAAGCATGGAGCAGGTCTTCAAGGAATCCATTTCTAAGCACTTGGAAGAGAAGGTGATTAGGAACAGTTAGCATGGATTCACCAAGGGCAAGTCAGGACTGACCATCCTGATGGTCCTCTATGATGAGATGACTGGCTCTGTGGATATGGGGAGAGCAGTGGACGTGGTATACCTTGATTTTAGCAAGGCTTTTGATATGGTCTCCCACAACATTCTCACAGCAATCTAAGGAGGTATGGGTTGGACGAATGGAAAGCAACATGGACAGAAAACTGGTTGGACCATCGGGCTCACACAGTAGTAGTCAATGTCTCAATGTCTAGCAGGCAGACTGTATCAAGTGGAGTGCACCAGGGGTCAGTCCTGGGACCAGTTTTGTTCAATATCTTCATTAACACTGGAAGATGGGATGGAGTACACCCTCAGCAAGATTACAGGTGCCGTCAAGCTGGGGAGAGTAGTGAATATGCTGGAGGGTATGGCTAGGATTCAAAGAGACCTAGACAAATTGGAGGGTTGGACCAAAATAAATGTCATGAGATTTAATAAGGACAAGTGCAAAGTCCTGCACTTAAGATGGAACAATCCCATGCACCACTACAGGCCGGGGACCGGCCTGCTAAGCAGCAGCTCTGTAGACATGTTGGTTACAAAGGACCAACTCACGGGATCATAATAAATTCTAGTTTACTGGATGGGATGTGAAGTTACCAATAAAATCATAAATGAAAACTTTGAGTTATAGGTGGTATTGGTCATTTTAGCACATACACATACATATACGCACTCATTCATTTAAACCCATGTAGTATAGTGTATAGTAGCTGCTGTAACGATTGTGGGAGCACTGGTGTCAGTATATCTACCTAGCCAAGGCCGTAGAGTCTGCTGTTGATGGTGAGCTTCCTTCAAGGCAATGTCTTCTCCAGAAGCAGGTCGCTTGCTTGTCTTACTGTCTTGGTAGGTCAGGTGCTGGATGAGAGGACGCCACTGAGGGTCACGCTTCACTGCCTTTTATCCCTTTCTGGCAGACTTGTGTAATTCCCCAGCATCACCTACCCAATCCAGAGGTCACTGTCCCACATGGGTCTTGAGTAGTACCTGACAGCTGTTGGTCACAGGGGTCTCTGCCTGCTGGTACCTGAAGTTTCAGGAGTCCACTCTTGACTTATTGACTTAATGGCTGTATTATCATGGGTTATAGGAATAGTCCATAGGGTGAGTGCTCAAGTTCCAGGAATCAGTTCTTTCGCTTGATTAGCTTAACATGGAGTTTCTTTGGCTAAGCTATTGTCTACTGATGATAATCATTCACTTGCATTCACTCAACAGATTTATCACTTTACAATTACAATTTCAATGCAGTTTTAACAATGGGCCAGGGTGTAACTTCATTCTACAGGGAGTATATTCCTTAAGAGTTTAAAAGTGTAAAATATAAAATACAAAATGCCATGGTAAAGATGAGACAGATGAAATATAAAAATGCACTGTGAGAAATATAGAAAAATGCAATGTGAAGTAGTGGATCAAAGGCTACTGGGGACAGTAATTAAATTAGGTTAGCACAGGATATATTTACAGATTTTGCAGTGGATATTTTAGTTATTTTGTTTTCTTTAGTGACACTGAACTTAATTGATATGTAGATGTAGTTTCTAGGTTTCTCTGACAGAAAGCCACTTCAGCTTTCTGGCTTGCGCTGAGTCTTGCCACACCCATGCAATGAGTGTGCTAGGTCTGCCAATACTTAGAAGGAAAAGAAATGCACAAAATGGGGGGGGTGCAGGCAAGAAGGGGCTTCTGTTATATCCATGTCCAGAATGAAATTGTACAAAGGGGGCTTTCTGCTACAGAAAAAGACCTGGGGTTACAGTGGACAATAAGCTGACTATGAGCCAACAATATGTTCTTGTTGCCAAGAAGACCAACAGCATACTGGGCTACTTTAGTTGAAGCATTGCTGGCAGATCAAGGGTAGTGATTATTCCCCTCTATTCTACACTGGTGGGGCCACATCTGAAGTAGTGTGTCCAGTTTGGGGCCTCCCACTACAGAAAGGATGTAGACAAATAAAGAGAGTCCAGAGAAAGACAATGAAAATGGTTAGGGAGCTAGGAAACATGACATACAAGAACAAGCTGAGGGAACTGGGCTTATTTAGTCTGGAGAAGAGAAGAGAAGAGAAGAGAAGAGAAGAGAAGAGTGAGGGGGGATTTAATAGCAGGCTTCAACTACCTGAAAGATGGTTCCAAAGAGGATGGAGCTAGACTGTTCTCAGTGACAGCAGATGACAGAACAAGCAGCAACAGTCTCAAGTTGCAGGAAGGGAGATTTAGGTTAGATATTAGGAAAAGCTCTCTCACTCCAGTAGTAATGCACTTGAACACATTACTCAGAGAGGCAATGAAATCTTCATCCTTGGAGGTTTTTAAGACCTGGCTAGGTAAAGCCTTGGCTGGGATGATATAGTTGGCCTTAAGCAGGGGGTTGGACTAGATGACCTCTTGAGGTCCCTTCTAACCATAATTTTCTATCATTCTATACTCAGATCATAATTCATAAATGATGGGTAAAAAGGATTTAGTCCATCATGCTGTTGCTTAATTAGTTTATCCGATTAGGCATCCTGACCATGTTCTATTTGACCCTAATCTTCTGGAGGTACCATTAGCTTTGATGAGAGTCACATACAAGCAACAAGGGGCTAAAAGGCTCTTTTTCAAAGGAAGTGAAATTCTTTACAGGCTTCCAAACTTAATTGGAATGAGCTACAGTAATTGAAATTCAGGATTTCAGTAATTAGTACTGCACATCTGGAATGTGATGTTATGTAGTAGCAAGAAACCAAACATGGAAAGAAGTAGCCAAGAACTTAAGCAGCTAAATACTGCAGAGGAAAAACTTCAGGAAGACAAGATCAGAGCAAATATATTGTCCCCCACAGAACAGAAAGTAATTCAATCAATAGGCTCTGCTGCTTGAATGTAATTGAGATAATATAAATGGCAGCAAAACACGTGGATTGGATTATACCATTACCATTCAATGTGAGACAACCATTGATATTTGTAATTAATAGAGATCAATTTTTATGGGCTATTACCCTTTGTTTTATCTTAAAATCTATGGTGTGGAGAATGAGATTTAATCCATGTAAGATTTCTGGGCTTGTAAAACAATCAGATAAAGGTTACTGTATTTAACATAAAGTTAGTGCAGTATCATGCTGTTCACTTAAACTTGAAAAAGCAAGGACATTTGCTTTCCAAATACTCAAATAGTGGTTAGCAAAGAATGGATCTGTTTGCAATCAGAACCTTAATATTGTATTACTAGATTTGCAACTGACACAGTCCAACTTTGGTGAAATCAAAACAGCTCTGTGCCTCAGTTTCCCCACTGTATCAAATTACTGTAATGGTAAATCCTTTGTGAGATAAGTAGAGTGTTGATTAAACAGTTACTACAAGGCTCAACTATAGGTTGACAGAACTGAAAAGTACCAACATCAGTCTCTTTCCATTTCAAAGGATTAAAAGTTGCTTTGCAAATGAAGTTTCCAAAAACTAAAAGAAGGCACTGCCGTTTTAATTCATCAAAATTAAAGTTTTACTAATTATATGGGCAATGGTAAATGCTTGAACATAGCATACTACAGAGTAAATTTCCTTCACCCCACAAAGGTGAATATCATAATCATGATCACCTAACTGTGTTATTGTCTCAAAGGACACAAATACCTTACAGAAGAAATAGTCAGTTTTCCCTCTCTCCACAAGACAGTAATCCATCAGACAACTGTGTCTGTATTAGAGGATTTTATGCACGCTCCTAACATAAACCTTTGTGTCCAATGAATAATTTTCTTTTGCATGAGTTAATGACTCTGAAATATGAGCCTTTACTATTAAGCTATTAATGATTCAAATAGTTCTGATCTAATTGTAACTCTAAATCTCTGTTCCTTATTTCCCTAAGGATATACAAATCATATCCTGTACATAAGGTTAAAATAATATCTGTTAGCCAATATGCCATAGTTTAGAAACCCTATAAATTATATGTGGTTATAACCGCAGCAAATGTTTAGTTATATTAATCCTTAAAGTACCTTTTGTTATTTGAAGAACTATTAATTTGACATTGCTGCCCAAACTCATTTTTGAGAGACTGATAACAATAAAATAAATCCTCAAAGAAAGAAAAATCCTGCCTAAACTTATCATTCTTTTAAAATGCAACCAGACAAACATGCCATGCTCATCACTGGGGGGTTTTTGGGGTGAAATATGGCAAATTGTTCTTTATACATGTACAAAGGTTTAGTATTAATATTTTGAACACTGAAAATATATGAATGAGTCTTTGTGGGCAGAACAGAAAAATATTGTGGTAAAACCTAAATGCATAGGAGAGTTAGAAGTCATAAGCATTCTCTTTCTAAATGCACTCAGACAGGTTTAACAACAGCAGATTTATCAAACTAAAATAGGGGTTGCCTAATCATTAAGACTTTATGATAAAAAGTAAATTAAGGAATCTAAATTCCCCTTGATAACTGAGCTTTTGATTTTTTTAAATGATAATTTGAATAATTTATTATCTCCTCCATAAAAATATTTAGAATAAATTTGTTAATCCTAGTAATAATATGATAAAAGGGAAAAGAATTCAACTGACCTAATTGTATGGATATGATGATCATTTTAATTAAATTAATCCTTTCCTACAGTGAATAATTTAAATGACTCCATCTGTCAAGAACTAAAGTTATGGTATTGGTCCACGTTAAGTTTAATATCATCTTACAGGCAATGAGAAATATTATAATTATACATAATTTTGAGGTAAATATTTAGGCCCTGATTCACCAAAAATCTTACAGATGTACTTAACTTCAAGCATGTGATTAATACCATTCTTATTCACAACACAGCTCAGCACTTAAGTATATGCTTAACTTTACACTTGTGCTTCAAATCCATGGGATTTCAATGCGATTTAAGCACTTACTTTAAATTAAGCATATGTTTAAGTATTTTGCTTATTAGGGACAGGAGTGTCTGCATCAAGTTAAATATGTGTTTAAGTGCTTTGCACAATTGAGGACTTCATATTCTATTAAAAATATTAAAAGCAAATTGAATGCATTTCCTATGGTCAAAAGTGATTCCCACTGACAAGTAATCTGGGATTATAACTAGATATTGTTTCATGTAATCTTACATCATAGAATCATAAAAAAATAGTGTTGGAAGGGACCTCAGGAGGTCTTCTAGTCCAACCCCCTGCTCAAAGCAGGACCAGCCCCAGTAGATCATCCCAGCCAAAGCTTTGTCTAGCCAGGTCTTTAAGACCTCCAAGGATGGAGTATTCACCACCTCTCTGGATAACCTGTTCCAATGTTTTAGTACCCTTCTAGTGAGAGTTTTACTATCCTCCTAGTGAGAAAATTCTTCCTAATATCTAGCCCAAATTTCCCTTGCTGGAGCTTGAGACTATTGCTCTTCATTCTGTCATCTGCCACCAATGAGAACACTCTAGCTCCATCCTCTTTCAAACCCTGCTTTAGGTAGTTGAAGGTTGCTATTAAATCCCCTCTCAGGCTCCTCTTCTCTAGACTAAATCAGCCCAGTTCCCTCAGCCTTTCCTCAGGCCCCTCACTATTTTGGCTAACCCCTGCTGGACTCTCTCCAATTCATCCACAGTCTTTCTGTAGTTCGGAGCCGTTAGGTTGGTTGTATGTTAGCCTAACCTGTTAGTTAGTTACAACCAAACCTGTTAGTTAGTCATCAAGTACAAATGGGTGGCTCAAATAAAACAGAACATTTAAGACATACAAGATAACCTTAGGCAGAACTGAAAGCACACTTCAATACGTATTATCATAAGACTCTGCTTTGAGTTATTTACAATTTTGTGAAATGTTAATGATTTGGGACAGAATTATCTATGTCAACTGTCAGCCTTACCCTAATTTTTCCACCCAGAAAATTGTAGTTCAGCTGTTTCTGAGGCCCCTGGCTCACATTACACTTAAGATGTGACTAACCAGTTAATCACATCTGAAGTTCCTACTTGGCCACACATTAATGCACTCAATGTTGTGATAAAACAAGGAATAAACCACAGAGTTATTACACAAAAAAATATGTAATAACTTTGTAGCTTGTTCCTACCATGCCATTGACTGAACCTTAACTGGCAGCTCTCAGCCATGGGGTGATCATGATCATGATCCCAGGTTCCCCTTGAACTGGCAATAAGGTATGATGGGATCGGATACTCCATCCCTCCTGCCATGCATGCATGGTGTGAAAGAGTGAGACAGAACTTACAACATGGAGGGCCAGCAGGGCTGCAGCTGCAGCCCGGAAAGGAAGGAAAACACCCACCCAATTTCCAGAGCAGCATCTCACTCAGGATTGGCGGAGGGAGGCCACTCAAAGGTATTTCTGGCCCTGGAGAGAGGAAGAGGGGGGTCAGTTCCCTGCAGGCCACAGGGAGAGAGAAGCAGCTGAGCCTCTCATTCCGCAGTTTCTGCCTGCCCTGCCTGAGGAACGCTGTGGGAGTGGCCCTGAGGCAGGCAGAGGCCTGCAAACACGTGGCTAGTGGTAATCTCGGGAGCAGAACTGCAGCTGAGGATCCAGAGTAAGGGAGTCCACAAGGCCTGAGAGAATCTCCAGAGTGGAGTTTTCCAACAGAGGATCTGGACGAGGGCCTGAAGGAAAAATCTACAGCCACAAGTAGAGCCTTCCTGCACAGGGGGAGACCCCAAAGAGACTGTGAACATTCACAGGGGTGCAGGGCAGGCTAGCACACAGCAAGGAATGGACTAAGGGATTGTTTTGCCTGAATTATGGTGATTGGGAGGTTGAGCACCTGATCATGAGAAAAAGGGACATTGCCAGAGCCTGATAAGAAGGCTGAGAAGCAGCCGGGGTTTTCTGTGATTTCTTTTGCTGTTTTTTTTTTTTGAGCACAGGCCAAGATTGGCCCCTGAAAGGGTGTGCCCAAAAGAGGCATTAGAACAAATTTGCCCTGGGGGGCAAATAAGTTTATAACAGGCAGCACTGCAACCTGGCTGTGGAAGAATATTGTAAACAGCATCTGGAGAGGCTAGGCTGAGGTAAAGGGGAGGTTTGGAGCCCCACAGAAGAGACAGGGATCAGGACCAGGCAGGATCACTGTGGGCATTGCCTCCCAGGAATATACAAGTCATCAAAGTCGTGGCAGATGAGAAAACATAAGATCCACTTCCTGGCAGACCAGGTGATCCAGAGCCAAGGGCTACCCTGTTGCCACCTGTAGGCAGACAAGCTCAGCGCAGTACTAACAAGCCCTATAATACCTACAGACGTCACACGTGGCATGGCAGGAAGTTTGATTGTGGGGATAATGCATCAGATCCCATGGTGCCTTTGCTTGTGCATCTGCCAGATACCTGAGAGAAGGCCAATGATGATGATATGTTTTGCCTGTATTAACAATTCTGGTAACTATTTTGTAAAAATACTCTAGGACACCTATACTTTAAAGTGGGTGCACAAGATGCAGTGAGACCAGCCCTTGTGTTGTGGATACGCTATATTCCACCTCCTATCTTCCACCTCCATCCAAATTTGGCCAAAATTTAAGACTCGAAATATCGGTTTGCACATACTCAGTACAGATTTCTTTGATCTTTTCAGAAAAATTCTCAGAAGATTCTACATAGAGTAAGAATACAACAGTGAAGGGCTGTTCACAGCAATGCTGTAAAAAGCATTTTTATAAAAAAAAGGCCACTGGCCATTATGCAGACTTCTAGGAAATACTGTTATATAAATTAAACAATACTAATAAAATACATCATATTGGCCATAAGAAATATCTATTTTGTTGGAAACGAAGAAAGTTGGGACACAATGCTCTCATTGTTTTTTCTCCTTATGGTGCTTCAATTCAAGTCCTGAACAGGAGAAATTTTGTGGGCCTATTTAAGATAAGACTTACATTTACATTGAATTTAATAACTGAGCCACTGTATTGCACACAATTATGTTTCTATTTTGGACAAGAATCTTTGTCTGTGAATACCATAGAAAGATTTGACCTTTGCTTAACTTTTGTCCTTGTATTTGCTATCCATTCTTCATTTCAGTGTAATAGGTTATACTTTTTTTGCTAAAGGGAAAAAAAATCAATAAAAAGCATTTTTATAAAAAAAGCCTCAAGAAAATTCACAGCAAAGGAAGTTTAGGTTAGATATTAGGAAAAACCTTCTTAGTAGGAGGGTAGTAAAGCACTGGAACAGGCTATGCAAAGAGGCTGTGAAATCTCCATCCTTAGATGTTTTTAAGACTGAGGTAGACAAAGCCTTAGCTGGGATGTTATAATGGGGCTGGTCCTGCTTTGAGCTGGGGGTTGGACTAGATGACCTCCTGAGGTCCCTTCCAACCCTCATTTTCTATGATTCTATAAATGAATGCAAAATAGTCAGCCCTGTACTTGAGAAATCAAGCACTCAAATGTCATACAGGAAAATGTTAAGATTGAAAGCTCAGTTTGCATAGTGTCTCCTAGTACTTATGCTATAAAAGATGGTCAGTAACTCCATCAGTTAACAGTACAATTACATAAAAGATGAGATAAGGTTAAATTAAATTAATAGCTCCTCCTCAGCCAAAACTAGAAAATAATAAACTAAAGATAAAATCAAAGCAAAATAATCACCCCTTCCTAGAATAAACTCCAGGGTTTATTGCCTCCATTTTGTGCAGAAAGTGAATCTTCTCTTCTGGATTTGTATCCTTGCTAATAATCCAGTAATAGGGTTAAGGTTAGATTTTCAAAAGTACCTTTGGGGCCTAAGTTCCATTGTTCAAAAGTGAAAGATAGACTTTCATTGAGACCTAGGGTACATAGCCCTTAAGTTTTGGGAATAAGACTACCTAGACTTTGTATATGTTTTTCTTTCTACTTCTTTACCCTTAAGACAGGGAAACTTTTATTTTAAATAAATATCATAAAATGATAAAAGAGGTGGTAGTGTCTAATATAGTGACCTGAAAAATATTCAACTCAAAAATCAATGAGGGTTCCAGAGGGAAAAGTTTTAGACTTGAAGATATTAAAGCATTTAATATAAGAAACAATGAAATGTTAAATCAATGCAACAATACAGATGCAGCACGGGAGACAGCATGTATATTCTGATCCAACTGGCCTTCCTCTGGAAGGCACTTAATAACAATGTGATTTTGCTGATATTGTAGATATTTTCTGTAACCTTCAGAAGATAAGAATGTCAATAATTCATCATGGCTAGTATTCATCAAGACTAACTGATTCATTACAGGACAAAACCAACCTGTTTCATCAGTGCTCTTGATAGATTTAGTGTAAATATATGCCATGTCTAAAAATAAAATCAGTAAATAAGAAAAAATGATAATTCTACATAATTCAAGGGCTTATTTTGAGTCAGTGTATTTGTCCACGGTTGCTATTACATAGATCAGCAGCAATAGGTTATTCTAATTTAGAATTGATGAACTTTTCTATTGAAATTAGAATAATCTCAAATTCTAAACCATATTGGAATAACTGATTACTTGGTTTCTTTGTGTGGAAAAACAGAAGACACTAAGGTATGTGAAATAATAACCTCTCCAGAGAAGGATTTGCATAGTTTTAATGCACTGAACTGATGCTTTGGGCATTCATTAACTGCTGAAATTGACTGAATAATCTATCCTATATCTGTGAAATAGTTATATCTTGGAAGTCTGTTTTTTCTAATAAATCTACATAATCCCTCTCAGCACCCTGCACCGCTGGACCTGTTCATGGCCCGCAACCTGGCTGGCTGCATAGATGTTAGATTCATAGATGTTAGGGTCGGAAGGGACCTCAGTAGGTCCTTGAGTCTGACCCCCTGCCCTGGGCAGGAAAGAGCACTGGTGTCAGATGACCCCAGTTAGGTGCTTGCCCACTCTCCTCTTGAAGACCCTTGCATGTGCTCTGCAGGCTGTTGGCATAGGGTTAAACCCTTGGGGGTAGGAAGGTCACACCTGGGAACAGGAAGGGAAGTTGGCCTGGTGGCAGAACCACCCCTGGGCAGTAGAGTTTAGGGGGCAGACACTTTGTGCACACAGAACAGAAGGGTGAGGGAAAGGTCACTGCATCCTGGGATGCTGAAGGACTGCAACTTGGGCAGCTCATCTGTGGGGAGGGACCACACATTAATGGAACAAGGTGGGTAACGTGAATCAGAGATAAAATAGTCCTGGCATGAGGTAACTTTACACTACTTAAAGCATGCTTAAAACTAGTGTCAAGTGTTAATGTGTGAACCATCCAGGGATTAAAAGCTTCAGGAGCTATCTAAAAATAATGTGCAACAAGGCCTATAAATGCCAATGTTATATAATGTTTATATAATATGCATGTACAAAATTGAAGGCACAAAAGGAATAGGAAGGATGGCAAGTTTGCAAATTCAACTTTACTAAGAAAGCTCTGGAGGCATATCCAAATAATAAGAGTTCTCAACAATGCTGAAACCATGTAGTTCACGCAATAGCAATTTGGGTGTGCCCTGTTGCGGGGAGGGAAATTATCTCTTATGTTTTTCTTTCCTAATTTTCTATTATTTTGGGCTAAAAGATACTTAAAAATATAGTACTATAAATATAGATAGTAAGGAGAACAAGTAGATAGTAAGGAGAAAAAAGTACTAGAAAAGAAAAAAGAAGTATGAGAAACTCCTCTACAGTGCGCGATCACTTTGCTTTCCTCAACCCAAACACAGTACCTACCTCTAAGATTAGGCCCTGCTTAAAACCACCTACAGAGTCACAGTAAAAACCCCTAGATGAATAAGTACAATTTACATATATTGCACCTAAATGAACTCAAGTTAAGCATCACACACAATTATTAACCAACCTATAGACAGTCCAACCATTAGATCATACTCAAAACCCTGCCTTCATGAACTTTCAAGACCCTATAGAAAACTGTCAACAGTCTAATTAGTATATTAGCTAATCAGAAAAACTCTGACATACAGAATAAAACAAAAGTCATGGATAGAAAGAAAAACACATGCCAAGAGTTATTTTGTAGGACAACAAAGTGCTAAGTCAGCTTGAAACTTCTTCAAAGTTGCCTCAGATGTGAACCTGTCAGGTAGTAGGTGGTAGGTGACTGCTCCTTAGGTCCCCCTGCTCTCAGCAGAGTCCAATCCTAGGCAGCCTCCCTTCTCCCTTGGCCCTGCCAAACTATCAATTGTTAACTAAAAGCTGCTGAAAAGTAGGAAATGACCAAAAGTGGAAAAAGACCAAACCTAAACTAAACAAAGCAGCTGAAGGAAAAGCCCACAAAATACTAATATCAGGTGAAAGTAAAAATAAATCTGGATTAAAAAATAAGGAAGAGGAAGAGTGAACTAGGAGGTAAAGACAAGATGAAAATGGCCCATTCTTCCAGAGAAGAAAGACATAGAGTGTGGGCTTGTTCCAAAGTGGACTAAAGTCAATAAGAAGTTTTCTAATAAGAACAGTTAGCTCTAGATCAGGCTCTATATTATTAAATTAACCAACTAAATATGAGCCAAAGAAACCTTTAACTGGCTCAGAGATTCAATGAGCTATGCTCTCCAGAAGCTTTTAATATTAACAATTATATCTGAAGTTAAAGAAGGAGTGCTATGTTAGAACATAGGCTTAGGGCCTGAGGAAGCCAGTTCAAGTCAGGGCAGGAGGGCAGGTGCTTGGACCCAGCTGCCACTGGCTTTTCTCCTTGAGGTGGCAAGGAGAGCGTACCCGCAGTCAACACCCCAGATAACAAATGCCACCAAAACCTCATGTCTTGGGGCTGGATCCATTGCTCCACAGGCCACAGCTAGTCCATGGACTGTAGACTGCTGACTGCTGTGTTAAAAGACTTTCAGAGAGCTATCACTAGTTACTGCTGCACATGGAAGTAGTGGCTTACTATCTGTACAAGGCATTTACTTTTGTTACAACCACATGTGTGCATCTCTGTGGTCCTTGTGCCCAGCTGCACCCCAATTTTAGCAGATTCTTTAGAAAATTCTTTGGAGGATACAGTAAGAGTTTCCAAGTTTGGACAATAAATTGAGGACAAAAATAGCTGCTTGAAGTACAAAGCTGTTTCACAGTTTGAAATTAGAGTATTAAGTAACAGATATTATTATTGCTATTTTGCTCTTGTTTTACATTTAGGTTTTTTATTGCTTAAAGGACCACTGCCTGTGGGATTCATTATGTGAATACTGACTGCTTCCTTATGGGAGCACTAATATGAATTGTAAGTTTTAAAACCATTTCTAATAGTCAAAAGGATTGGACCAAAATTCAGTAGGAAACCTACTTGCTGGAGTCTGTGTAACAGAATGTAATACAAAATGCAGAGGAGAAAAGAGGTAAGAATTTGCAGCCAGCATACAAAGAAGTTTGCTGGAAAGGAGAATAGACTTCTACATCTCTTTTTTTCTAACACTTGTAGTCATTTCCTGACAGTGAAAATGCAATGAATGAGAAGAATGTCTTCTTAGCAACTGAAGAAGGGCTGGGAAGCCAAGTTTATTACCTCTATTATCTTTCAGTGCCTTTGGAACCACTCTCAAAAGAAACACAGTATCTATCTATCTATCTATCTATCTATCTATCTATCTATCTATCTATCTATCAAAATAGATATAGATATGATATTATTTTGAGTGAGATCCAGATGCAAACGAGTAAAGAAAGACTAAATCTAATAGATCTTTATAGTTTGACCCTGTAGGAAAAATATGAGAAAGAAGGATAAAAATGTACTTCATTTTCTAGATGGAATGAGTAGCAAAAATTGAACTATCTGAAATCATACCTGACTGTAGAGTAGATGTTTCCTAAGATAAAAAAAGTCTGCATTAAAATACACTAATGAGCACCAAACAGTCGCTTATAAATAAACGAAAAAATATAATTAGCTGTAAATGGATTCAGTGGACACATGTAATTTTAATATTTAAAATTTGATTTAAATAGCATGCAGCCTTTCTGGAAATGTTTTTTCTTGTTCATACTTTTATTTATAAATATGTTCTGCTTTGCAAGAACTTGGGAAAATTAACAAACAAATACAATGTATTTAGGGTGACAAAACACTGACAAAAAAAACAAAAAAGAGTTATCCACACTGGCATCATTAAAAAGGGAAGAAAGGATCAGCAGCAATCAAGATACTTAACATGGCTAAAACAGATCAATATCTTTCTTTTAATTTGGGCTGTAAAGCCAAAGGGAAACGCCCGGGAATCAGAATCTATATACTAGGGCTATGATAGTCATAGCTCAGTTATCTATTCCAGTTCTTAAAGTATGCCTAATCTTTTATCTATTCCAGTTCTTAAAGTATACCTAATCTTTTGCTACTTCAGGTAAGTGGTTAAGACTAAATGACATTAAGATAGATATATAGGACATCAGTTATCAGAATCTTAATTTATACAGTACTTTATCTCTACTCATCAGTCTGATTCAGTAACTTGTCACTCTTGATGCTGTATAAGTAATAATTTCTCTTTTTTACATTTCTAATATATATGCCATATATTTTAAAATTTGAATCTGCATACTGTTAAGTTTGGTATCAAGCTTTACACAAGAAGCGATCGTTTCACTTATTCAAACAATATTGTTTTATGGCTTTTCAAGGGATGCATTAGAAAGGGGTTTAGATGAGCAACTATTCCCTTCTTCCTTGATGGCTCTAACAGGGAATGAGGTCCCCTATAAATGTTAAAGGTACTGCATAATTAACCAGTTAATTGAACAGTTACTTATACACATGCAAAATAGCTATCACACAATAAAAAGCTCCAACAAGCTCTAAAATTAGTCCTTGAAAATGTATACTAACTTTATGCGCATGATCCGGGGACTACCCGCATGATCTGGGGACTACAGGGCAGACCCTACAATGAGAGACTGCGGGACCTGAACCTGTTCAGCCTTCACAAGAGAAGGCTGAGGGGGGACCTGGTGACAGTCTATAAACTCACCAGGGGGGAACCAGAAGGGTTTGGGAAAGACCTTGTTTCCCCTAGCCCCCCCGGCATAACAAGGAATAACGGCCACAGGTTGTTGGAAAGTAGGTTTAGATTAGACATCCGCACGAACTACTTCACAGTTAGGGCGGCTAGGATCTGGAACCAACTTCCAAGGGAAGTGGTGATGGCTCCTACCCTGAGGGTCTTTAAGAGGAGGTTTGATGCCTACCTAGCTGGGATCATTTGAGCCCAGTTTTTTTCTCCTGCCCTGCCAGGGGGTCGGACTTGAAGATCTATAAGGTCCCTTCTGACCCTACTTCTATGATTTTATGATTTATAGGTAGTTGCTATCAAATACTAATGTTCACGGATAGCAGGGTCTCTCCTGAGGCTGAAAGACCCCTCGGCTAACAGGGCTTCCAGTTGCAGCAGTGCACTGGGCCAGCATGAAATCCCCAAGCCCTGGGGATTGCAGCTGCCATGATCCCCAAGGCTTGGGGGGGTGTATGAAACCCCTGGCTCACACGGGGCTACCAGCCACAGAAGTGTGCCATGCTCAGCTCGGGCTGGGAGTCCCAAAAGTAAGGGTACTCCTAGCCCCTGCAGCTGCCAGTTCTGGGTCCTAGCAGAGCCCCGGAGTTGCCAGGACCCAGAGTCCGGCAGCTGTGGGTGCTGGTTTCTGGCAGTGTGCATCCTGGTCCTGGGACCCAGCTGGATCCCAGCAGCTGTGGGGGATGGCTGTGATCTTGCAGCCCCAGGGGTGTGTGAAGCCCCTGGGGTTTGGGGGTCACAGCAGCCCCAGCATTCCAGCCTCAGGGGTGCATGAAGCCACTGGGGCTGTGAAATCATGACTACTGTGATCTCCCAGCCTTGGGGGGTGCATGAAACCCCCAGGAATGAGAGAATGCTGTTGCTGTGATCTTCCGGCCTCAGGGGTTTCATACAGCTAATGAGGCTGGGAGATGACAGTTACTGCATTTCCCAGTCCTAGCCATGCATGTGGTGTCCCCATGGCTGGGAGTCCCTCAGCTGAGGGGGCTCCCAGCTGAGAGAGCTTGCTCCTAGCCTGTACGAGAAGATCTAATGCACTATCCCACAATTGTGCCTTCTGCCACACACTTGTGACATGGTAGCAGGCATGTCTGTGTGGATCATGCATTAGATCCCATTGTGCCTTTATCTGCACATGTAGAGACAGGCTTTCAAATGCAAGACATTCTTCATTAGGTTTCTGATCACAGAAAGCACAACATTCAAAGCTTGTCTAACTTCATCCCAACTACATAGTTGGTACAATAAAAGATACTGAACTAATAAATTCTTGCGCTAGCATAATTTCTGGACCACATAGTCACAGCTGCAACATCACACTTACACTACCAAAATACTAAACTAATAACTTTTCAGGTATATGGAGATGTCATTACTTTCTCAAGTATCCTGATCTGCATTTACTCCATAAATATATGTTATGATTAATGTGGGTTTATTAACAAAATCTCTTCAGTTTATATTTCATTGTGGGATCTCTGAGTAAGTTGATGCTTCCCTATCCAGTAACTCACAGAGTTTTGAGTCTCACAATGTAGTTTTGTTCATTTTAATTTATACTCATCCATTCAAAGCATCCCCTCAGTAGAATCAAGTTGAAGGTATTTTTGTGAAACTTTTCTGGATATCATATTGATGCCATATTTTGCTACTTTTGATTGGTGTGTAATTTAATTTTCTTTACACATCAATATCAATGACATTTGTAGAAATATCTTGCCAAAATATGATAATTAAAGCTCCTGTTTCCAGGTAGAAAATTATTGTAGGGGGAGAGAAAGGAATGTCTGTTTCTGCCACATAAAGCACTGTACAATTGTCATGGTCTATTACCAGGGACATGGATGATTCTTTAGTATAATTGGCTTGGGTCCAATTCCTGGTACCTAGAGTCAAACTCAATACATGAGAATACAAAAATTCTTTACATATATACTTCAAGGACTGCAAAACATGACACCTTGTAGAAACATGTAGTATAAACAGGAAACTAGTACCTTGTGTCTGCTTGAGTGGAAGGTGGAAAGCAGATTCCTTACTGAAGGATTTGCATAGGACAGATGCACTGACACAATGTAGGCGTTGTTCATGATCTAAGGGAAAAAAAAAAAAGGAAAAAAGTTATCTTCCACTTCAATGTCATATTCAAGGAAAGAAATTCACAGAAGGTTGAAATGCGATCAACGAATTTCTCTAATGAATGAGCTTCACAGAGTTCTTCAAAGTATACTTTTAAATAGGAGATGACAGCTTTTTTTAAATATCTCCCTATGTTTTAATCACTCTCCTGAGCATGGTGAAGATATGTGTAGATTTAAAGATGAAAACCCAGTTAACTATCTTTACAATAAAACACACACATTAAAAAAAATAAAAGGTTGAGTAAAAATCTTGTCAATTAAACAGGTACTCAATGTACAAAAGAAATTGCCCACCCATGATCCAGCTTCAATCATATAAGAAAATATGGCTCACATTATCATAGTCCTCTGTTTTATGCATCTACATTTAAAGATTTCAATATCAGGGTGAAGAGATGGGCAATGGGACAAAACAGGTGATGGTATGAAACAGAAGCAGACCCCTGACAATAAGTGACCTGGAGCTAAAAAATTAGCTGCCAGACAATATGAAAAATGCTTCTTTTAACAGACAATAGCAATGACACAAATTACACAGACTGAATGGTTACTAGTCCATTGAAATCCTGTCTAGTTAAATCCACACTGTAGTTTTCAGATGGGGATGACCGTTTCATATATGTATCATTTTGAAAATATTTAAACCTAGACAGAGAAGATAGAGGATTTATAGGCACATCATCTTTTGGTTTTTTATGCATTTAGAAGCTTGGGAACTGCACAGGCATGGACTTATCTATGCATATAGCTCAGCCTTTGGCTGTTCAAAATCAAATATATTGTATTAATATCTAGAAAGAAGATATTAGAAAGAACTGTTTGCATCCCACACAGCCCCCTATGAGACATGCACCTTGTTTTTGGAAGGCAAAACAAAGAAAAGATTTTTTGAGAGTCATGGTTGAATGCTGGCTGCATGAAGCAGGAATGAAGTCTACCCTTCAGTGACACTCACTCTCTCCTTGCAGGGAATGCTTTAACACCGTCACAACCATTGCAGAATACAAGCAGCTCAGACTCCAGCATAGAGCCAGCCCCTAAGAAGCCATTCCAGCACCCCCATTTTTCTGTTCTGGCATGAAAACCAGTTTTCTTGCTTAAAACATACAGCCCAGTTTTGGGGGGCTAATCTTCTAGGGGAAAGGTGTATTTAGTATGCAAGTAAATGTGGTATTTCATGCAGTCTCAATCCTAACAAGCTCAAGGTCACAAATGAGGCCATGAATTATAAGAAAATATGAAAGAAAAGAGTGAAAACAGGAGGACATTTTATTACAGGAGTGGCAAAATATGGCCCACAGGCCTGATTTGGCCTGCCAAGGGATTCTATCCAAAACAGCACCCATTCCAGGGACAGGCAGGGAGCAGTTTGCGGCTCTGCCCTGGGCCCAGGTTCTGACCCCAGCTCCACACTGCCCCTCACTGCACTTGGTTTGCACTGTAGCAGCTTGCATCTTAGCAGTGCAGGGCAACCCTAATGGATCGTGACTGCATTAGGATGCCCCACGCAGCCGGGCCATGCCGCACTGGGACTGCCTGTGCACACCTGTGCTGGGGCAGGAGTAGTGGGGGCTGGGTCACGAGCATATGTTCCACCCCACTCCTGGATTGGACTGGTCACAATCCATTGGGGCTGCCCTGCACTGCCAAGCTGCAAGCAGCCATGGTGTGAACCAGGTGCAGTGTGGGACCAGGGCTATGGCAAAGCCACAATACATTCCCCACACATCCCTGTGACAGCAGGGGAACTAGCATCTGTCTCAGGGATGTGCAGGGAGCAGATTGTGGCTCTGTTCCAGCCCCAGCCCTGTGCTGGCACTGCCCCGTGATCCTGGCCCTGGCCCTGGCCCCACCCACTGCTTCCTGCCCACCTGCTTGCAGCCCCATCCCATCCACTCAGCTGCAGAAGTCCTGGGCCATTCTCCATGGAGATCTCACCCACCTGCTCCAGCCAGTGCTCCAAGTGGTGGATGCAGGGCAGATGGATGTGAGGCCAGATAGGCCCAATTGCCCCTCACCCCCCACCCTAGCCTACAAGAGCTGACCAAAATTTCCTAAGTGGCCCTCCAGCCTAAATAATTGGCCACCTGTGTCTTACTGGCTACATGTTTTCTGTCCTTGCTGTTAGGCATAATATTTTTAAGCCAGTGTTATATTACTGAATTTTCTGAACTAATTCTAAATACACATATAAAGAAAGAGACTGGGAGACATCTAGGGAGCTATCCGGGATATACTGTGTCAGGGCTACAGTTGGGACATAGGTGGTTGGGGCTGGGTCCTAAAGGGTCACAAGCAACAGATCAGGAAACAACAAGGTCAGGGAAGCTAGGGACCCAGTTACAGTCAGGGGAAAGAAGCAAGCAATCTAGAGGCCAAAGAATCTAAGGAACTAAGATGTGGTGACCTTGGGTAAAATCAAAAAGCCAAGGGAAAGTTAGGAATAGGAGGCAGGGATGCAGCCTGGACCCAGGGGCATCTGGACCAGGCAGTTATAGCTGCATGGAACTGGGACCTGGACAATTAGCAAGCTAAGCTACAAGTCAAGAACTAGCTCTCAAAGGTCTGAACTGGAGTCTGGAAGTACAAGGGGTTAAGGAACCAGCAAGGCAGTCTGGAAGTACAAAGCCAGATTCTGAAGCTACAAGTCAGCAGGCACAAACCAGGAACAGGGATGAAGCCATCAGGCCTGGGAACAAGAAACCAGGGACAAACAAGCAGGACCCAGGAACTGGAAAACCACACATAAAAGGTGGGAACCAGAAAATTAAGAACAAGGGGTCAGTTGCCCAAAGCTAATCAAAAGAAAAAAATCTATCCTGTTGAGAAGCCTGATGAGCACTGGAGGGCTGCTGCTTATAAGCAGCCAACCATACTCATGCAGGGAACTGGGATCAACTGGGGATAATTTACCCTGCTTGCTGCACTGACGCCTAACATACTGGTATATAAAAAATCACTGCACGATGTGGCAATGAGGCTAGGGTTTTTATTCTGACAAACTTCAAGTTAGGCAAGAAGAAAGTGAGTAGTTGTGAGAATTCCTTGAGGGAAGGAGACCTAGCTTCTGAGGATGTGCCCTGATAATCAAAAGATATTCAAAGGATATTGCTTTCATCACAGAACTGGAGAGAAACACAACACACATACAATACAAAAGGATTGTTTGTACATATCCAACTAACCTGAGAGTAACCAAATGCTGCTGTATTTAGCTTGCTATACTTGTTGGGGGTTCTGCTAGAAAATGTATAATTAAACCTTGTGGCTAGGGACAGATATTACACATTAACCAGCTTAAGTGATCAGAAACTGGTTTAAACCTGTAACAGAACAGACATTCAGTGCACGTAAACCAGCTTGAAAATGGCAAAAACCAGTCTGAGATAAACCTGGTTGAATGTAGTATTAGACTTAATTGATTTGGCTCAAACTGGTTTATGCAATGTCTGTCCCAGACCCCTTCCTGGTTTAACTTAAACCGGAGTCTCTCAGCATCCTGGCATGCTCCCTGGGCTGGGCTCTCCGCTCCAGTCCAGTAGGGCTTGCCCCGCCCCTCTGCTCCCCAGCCAGAGCAGGGACATGCAGGGATGGGCAGGGTCAGGGGTCTGGCCAGAGAGGGGTTTCATTCCCCACTCCCTGTCCCACCAGCAGGTACTCGAGCTGGGTCTGCCAGGCGCTCCCCCCTGCCCTCACTGCTGCAGCTGTGGGCCAGTGTGGCCCCTGAGGGGGCAGGGAGGGGGATTATTCTCCCTTCTATTCCCACTGCCCCTGGGGGACTGCAGCCAGGTCAGCTTGCCCCGACTGCTGCCAACCAGCAGAATAAGCACCCTCCTGTCTTCTCTGCCAAACACTGGAGGGAGGAGGAATAACCCTGGTCCCTGCTTCCCACAAGGGCTCCTGCTGGCTGGCGTCTGGCCCTGCTAGGTGTGGGCTGGCTGGGGAGCAGCCTTCCCGGGCCAGCTCAGAAGTGGTGGTGGGCCCCAAGCCCGACAGCCGCCACCACCATGCCCCCTGCCCTGTGCATCACCCTGGGCTGCAGCTGTACAAGCAGCTGAGGGCTGGCTAGGGCAGGGGGCCATTCTGCCTCCCTCATCTGCAGCTGTCACTGCCATCACTGTGCTGCACTGCTGCGATGGGGGGGAAAGAAGCTTCTGCCCCATGCACCGAGCTCCAGCTCCAGGATGCCTTGGAAGGCGGAAGGTGCCCAGGTGGGAGGCTTCAATCCAGGGCCTGCTGCCAGAGCTCCACATGTAGGGCACAAAGCATGAGGCTGAAGCTCCCTACTCCACCACCTCCCCAAGTGGTAAAAATGGGAGGGGGAGTCACTGCTGCAGGTGAGGGGAAGCCGGCTTTCCCAGCAGTGCTTTCTCTCCTCACCTCCATCTGTGGCTCCTGCCATACCACACAGTGCCGAGGTAGCTTTCCACCTGTTTGCCTTCTGCCTTCCAAGGTGTCCAGGAGCTGGAGCTGTAGTTCCACAGGTGGGGCAGAAGCTTCCTGCCCCCCGACCCCAGTGGCATGACGCAGCACAGCAGTGCAGACAAGGGGGGCAGAACAGCACCCACCCCAGCTAGCCCACAGTTGCTCACGCAGCTGCAGATCAGGGTGCTGCACAGGGCAGGTGGTGATGGCTGCCAGGCTCGGGACCCGCCACCACCTCCAAGCTGGCCCAGGAAGCCCATTCCCCAGCCAGCCCCCTCCTGACAGGGCCAGACGCCGGCCAGCAGGGCCCTTTGTGGGGAGTAGGGACCAGGGTTACTCCCCCTCCCTCTGGTGTCTGGTGGAGGGGAAAGGAAACGACTTATTCTGCCACTCGGTGGCAGTCAGGGCAGGCAGTCCACTACAGGCAATGGGAGTAGAGGGGAGAATAAACCCCCTCCCTGCCCCCTCAGTGGCTACAGTGGCCTGTGGCTGCAGCAGCAAGGTGGGGGGAGGCATCCGACAGATCCAGCTAAGGTCCCTGCCAGTTGGACAGGGAGGGGGAACGAAACCCCTCTCTGGCCAGTTTGGCCCCAACTGGCCACCCGTCACCCCCAGCACAGCTTCCCTGCAGCCAAGGGCATGCTCCAGTGCCCCTAGCTCTTGGCCTGAGCAACTGCAGGAATATGCCCACATGTTTGTGTGGTTACAAACCAGTTTAACCTAGCCAAGTTAGACTAACCTGCAAAGGTTGAATCAATTCAGGCTCTGACTTTTTGAATGTCTGTCCCTAGCCTGTAAGAGCTGCTAGAACAATTCTGCTTGACTGTGGAACAGCAAAGGACAGGGGCAGAATACATGGGAAAAGCAGGGTTATTTTCTTCTATAGGATCTCAGTCTCTTAACTCTTAGAAGGAGAAAGCCAGATCCTCAGCTGGTCCTACTGACCTACACCTCAGCTGGTATGTAAATCAGCTTAGCCCCATTAAAGTCTGAGATGTGAGCCTGGAATTTATTTCCATCAAATATAACTGTGTCAGAGTTTTTGTTAAATAACCGTATTCTCTATTCATCTAACGTGCAATGTAATGTTACCTGGTGTTCAGTATATATCATCAACATTACCAACAAAAAAGAGCAATCTCCCTCTGTCTCTTTTCTCCTCTCCCTCCCTCTCTCTCTTTTTTTTAATTTGGCTGGAAATCAATAGGGATCTCACAGAGTTTACACTCAGTGCATAAAAATAAGTCTTCACAGGATCAGGGCTCATCATGACAGCCCAGTTCTATGTTACACAGAATGAAATAATACACATTAAATTGTGGTTTCATTCTCTTAAATTCATACCAAGCATTAACTGAAAAAATGTATCCATTTCACAAAGTATTATATATAAAATACGCACATCAGGTTATTCCTCAGTGTGCACCGACTTGCCAGATCCATAGTGCAGACCTCACTAGTGTGACATGACCCCACTTCAGCCCCTCACAACAGATTACCAGAGATGGGAAACAATCTCAATGGATGCAACTCTGAAATAGGGGTTTCCTAAATGCCTTTATTTGGGCTGGCTGATGACATGCACACATGCAAAGTAAATCACTTATTGCTACTATTGGCTTGAGTTTTAATAGATGTCTGACAGATTCCCCTGTTTCCTGGACAACAGTCCTGCTGGCAGACCTTTTCCCATAGAGACTAAACTTTGTCTTTAACTTATAATAAAATAAAGCTACATAAGGGCATCAAACTCCAAAGGAACACCATTGATTTTTTTCACTTGTCTTTCTCTCTTACTCTTTATTATTAGACCCCATTTGCATCCAGTAGCAAAACAGGGATAAGGGGGTATTGTAAGAGAAAGAGTTTCTTTTGGATTTCTGAAAGGTCCCCAACTAGCCTCATGAGCACAGCTTTGGACTCTTCTTTAAATCTGCTATATATGACAGATGGAGTTCTGGAGGATGTCAGGAGTAGTTACAGAGTTTTCCAAATATCCAGGCTGCCAAAAAAGGACCCAAAGAGGGTGTGGTGGCACAGTTACATCCCCTTTTGGAGCATGCAGCCAAGGCTTTTTTTTAAGGCCCTGAATAAGGTAAGAATCTCCCCACTCTTAGCATGCTCTCCCTTCCCCTCTGTGCTAAGAGGCACCTCTGCTCCTTCTCCTTTCCCCACCACTGCTGCCATTGTCCCCAGGGTTCAGCCAGGGACAACAGTGGGGCAAGGAGGAACAGATTCCACCAGATATATGCCAGGTCACTCTGGGTGTCCTTTGCCAGCACTGGAGCAGGAACAGGGAGGAAGAACTACCTTGCTGCTGCCACTGTCCTCACCTGAGCTCAGCTTTTTGTTCAGCTGCTCCCCATGGCCCCAGCTCAAGAGGGGTAGGAGCAGCTGGAACAAAAAAGGCAAGTGGGTCCAGAGGCATATGTAGAAAAGGCAAGAGTTGGGAGGGTAGGGTGCACTGAGCATGTCTGAGAAGCCAGGAGGAGCTGAGAGAGCCTGAAGGGGGTTTTTTAATCTAATTTGAGGACTCAAAAAAGTCCCTAGCTGCTGCTCCTGTGACATAGTCTGTCTGCCCTAGTAGGGAAGGCAGAGGCTGGGAATGGGAAAATGCTGCCAGCCCTGCATCATTGCCCTTACACCCACATTTTTAGAATCCTGGATCAACCTATGCAGGTTACAGTAGTGAATTTGATGGATCTCTCCTGGTTCATTGTTCTACTAAGGTGTAATATAACCCTTTTCCTGAAAACTAGAAGTCAGAACCGCCACTCTTCCCCTACAAGGAATGACCCTCAAGCCTGGGAGTTTCAAAGTTCAGTAACCAACTTTGACCTAGAGGTTTGGTGTAGAGACAGGGGTACTCAAAGGATAGGAGTCTGTTTTTAAACACCTAACACAAGATGAATGGGAAAAATGTGTATGTCAGTTTAACCACAGCACCAGGATAATGGTATGCAAATCATATTTATTACATCAAGATACTGTAATGGAACTAACTGTTCTGAAACCTTACTCTATAAAACTAATTAGCCTAGCGGTGCCCCCTATTGTTTTCCCAAGACTCTAATGTGCTACACTGATTACTGCAAGTTTTTCTTACTAGGCGTATTCCTCCTGTGATTGGCATTTTGCAATGTTCATATTATACTTCACAAATATATACACAGCAATAAAGTTATTTTTCACAAAACTGTTCAGCTAACCTTTGGGGATATGGTTACTATAAACTAATTACATTCTATGAAATTAAAACGTTGGGTTATGCTTCATGATGTCCCAGAAGTATACTTTATATTTTCATAACCTTACTATATGTTGTGCCTCAGTATCTTAATTGGTGGTTAACATCATGTTGCAATTATACCAAAAATCAACACATTTCAGCATTTTATTTTAAACTGATTAACCAGTCTCAGAATTAATCTAAAAAACTAGAGAGAATTGCACTGTAAGGATACTTGGTCTGTAAGGAAAATTTAATTTTTTAAACATATTTCTCTTTAACTTTCCTTTAGTTCAGTTAAATATATTAATAAAGGGGGGACGTAAATACTGAAGAGACATCCTAGAGCATTTTCTAACCCGTCAGTTAAGCAACTGACAATTTCAGCCTGGAAATTTGTATGATGGAGCTACTGCATGTACAACTATGTTGTAAATTCTGTTAGCTTTTGTAATCTACAGTATGAGCCAACTATTCTAATGTGAAAGTGAATGAGTCCTAGCTAAATCCCATTTCAAATATTGCTACAGAGATCAGTTTTGCTTAAAAGGAATACAAAAGTAGATAATGCCAGATCCCAAAGATGAACCAATTACCTATTCCTAACTGATTACTAATTAACAAAGAGACTTTAATCCTTTATTTGAACATGGCTTTTCAGTCATTTGGATGCTTTTAAAAAAAAATACTAGTTGCACTTTTTCCTGAAATTTACAGATATCCTCCTCCCTTCTGCCACGTGTCCTCCAAACTGGCTTCTAATACATAAAGCTATATTCACTTGAAGTAACTATTTGATTAGAATAAAGGATTTTGGTGCTAACAGCCAACATTTGAGACCAGATTCTACTTCTAAGGTCTTATCAGTACTGGAAAGCATCAAGTATTTTTGTAGTCATCACTGGTATATACTGATATTATTACCATTTGTGCCAGTGCAGCTAATACGAACCTGAAACAGCTAAACAAGTGCAAAAGTTGGCCAAGACAACATATATTAGAAGGTCTGAACCATCAGTCGCCATCTATGGTTGTAGCTATAAAGCAGTTCAAATCCCCTAATATAGACAAGGTCTTATGCCCCTGGGCAGACCTGCTGTAGTCAGTGGGAGAATTCATGTAAAAAACAGTTGTACAATAAGGCCCTTGATCTAAATGGGGTGAAATCTTAGCTGCATTGAAGGCAATGACAAAAGTCCAAATGATTTCAGAGGGGCCAGGATTTCCTTCCTCATACAAACAACATTTGTATTATTAAATAGCAAATGGTTTTATTTTCTGTAAAAAAAAATATAAAAAAATTAAAAGCAGCTAGTGCTCCAGTATATTCAAATTGTACACATTCAAAAATAATGTTTAGAAATGCTCCTGGCTGATTTGATTTGAAAAATGAAAATGATCAGACTGCTGACTCTTTATACATTAACTTTGTCCATGAAGTTTACCAAACTATTTATATTGTAATTCACCAAATGTTTTATTTTGTAGACAATTTTTACATACATCTAGGGCCAAAGTTAATTCATACAATAGCAATAGTAATCTCATCCTCATGTTCTGAGAACATAGCTTGGCCAGCTTATTCTGAAATTCATCCTGTAACACACTGTTTTAAACAATTACAATGCTTGTACATTCTGTCAGTTCTGATGTTTAATGTTCATACATCTCCAGCCTGGATCTCCTATTTCCCTTGTACCCTCTTTTAATTCTTTCTATTACATGTCCTGAAGCACAATTGCTAAAGATCACGATCAATCACTGTTCATTCTGCCTACTGATTTACTACTTTCTGCCAGTTTCCACATGTAGTTGTGTTCTGCCTCTGTGTTGGCCTCCTAACAACACTAGCAATGAGTATGGAAGGTCCAATGAAGTCTAATTAAATAGAAGAGTGAATGCCAGTAACACACATTACTGCTAAAAAACAGCTTGAAAGGCTTTGGTATGTTAAAATTGTCTGCATTTACATAACTAAACCTACCACTATGCCCAAATTATTCCTGTTCAGTGAAACAGATTCATTTAAAGACATATATATGGATCTATTTGGTTTTGGATGACAGACAGAATAGTTAGTTCTAGCCTTTGGATTAATATTTTTTTTCAAGAAAATAAAAGGTTTAACGAATCACTGAAGTGGTCATCACCCTTTCTATAAGGACTACAATAATGGATTCTTAAGTGTCACCTGGCATGTGGATGATTTTATTACTTGAGACGGAACTGAAAGCCAATAAAGCTTTCATTCCTAGAAAGAAAAAAGAAAACTTTGCATATTTTATGTTGTTAATCTATTTGTAAGCAACTAACCTCAAATGTAAAGTTATTGTTATAATTAACGGTAAATGCTATTGTGTTCTTTATGTACGTTGCCCATTTCATTTGTATTTTTCCAATTGTACATGTTAATTGCTTCAAGAGCTCCAAAAACAAAGGCGGATGCATCATTTTAAATTCAAGTAAAATAAAATGTAGAACTTCTATCTTACATAGGATTGGAAAGTAACAAGCCTTTTCTAGAAAGCAGTAGTGTGACTTTACTTGCAATAATGATACCTCATTCTTGGACAGTTCTGGATACCTCATTCTTAGAAAGATTTAGACAAACTGGGCAACCTTTAAAGAAATACAACGTATTTCATCAACCAGGGAGCTAACTAGATGAAAGAAATGAAAAAACTTAAAAGCTAATATATGCACAATGTAGTTTAGTTGTGTATTTATTAGAGGCACACATGTCATTCCTTACAAACTACCCCAACAAAATGTTTCTACAGGTGGGAGAGAGCCATCATAGTTGCTCCTACCCTACGAATTCTCTCTCCATCCAGTAAACATAATGAAGGGAAAGGGATGAAGTCAGAGTGTTTCCTAATGATCCCTAATGATACCTATCAGCAGTTTGGTTTTGGAACCATAGCTTCCTCTAGGTTACACTAGGAGAACAGACCAGCATAAAAATACCCATCATCAAGGGTTCAAGAAAATTAGCTTAATTATAAAAAATCAGTAACATTCAACTGTTTTTACAATGGAGTCTGTCTCTGTAAATCAGAAGTCCTATTTAAAGCACAATTACATTAAGGCCACTGACAGATGTTCATTTAAAAATGCCATGGGATCTGATCTCTAATCCCAAAAATCACGCTTCCTGCCACACATGACAAGATGCAGGATTTTGGGATGGGGATCAGATTCCAATTGGGCCCTATTTGCCAGTGCATGATCCTGGGTGCCCCATGGACCAATAAGTTGAAAGCTGGTGGGCCTGACAATCAGCTGATTGTTGCCTGGCCTCGAGACCACATCAGGGCTCAAATGGACTCCAGTAGAGTCCTAGAGCCAGCTGACAATCAGCTGATTGGATTATTAGCCAAAGGAGACCTCACTAGGACTGTTTAGAGATTCTGGTCTAGTCCTAACCCTGCTGCCAAACATTCAATTTAAGGCGTGAATGTTTTTTGCATAATACATTTTTTGTGTAATATTTTTGTGGTTAACAAACTAATCATGGGGTTAAAGGTAATGCCTACCAGGGACCTTAATTATTAAATGTTAAAAAAGCAAATAAGGACAGGAATCTCAGAAGACTCAGGGAAGCAAGGAAAGAGGACCCAAAGTCAGACATGACTGGTAAGCTTAATACCATTTTGGGGTAAGCTTGTTTTAAGATAATTTTGGTTGCTGTGACAATGGATTTTGTTAAATTAATTCCAGGATAAATTGAGATCTTGGAAGAAACTACCAATAATAAAGAAAACCTACTTTCCACATCACCAGCTATAGACAGTATAAGTAAAGTAAATTTTAATACAGATTTATCAAACCCACACCAATCCCTTACTTTTGATTCCAGTTTGAGCGAGAGTTTTAATTCACTGCCTGGCTGTATCCTTCCTGAGATAAGACCTGGATACATAACACAGCCCTACAATGGAAAAATGAAGGCAATAATAGTGCTTCAAGTATTTCTCATGCCTTTAATAGCTGCTATGATTAAAGGAAACAAAGAAAGAAATACTTAGTTTTAAATTAACAGTAATTAAAAATTATGTTTTTATTTGAAATCACATCTAGAAGAACATAATATTTCATTTAAGGCAATTAATGGAAAACTGACAAACAATGAAATGTCAGGTAACAGGCCTAGTAACAAAATCCTGAACAGTGAAGATGTCATTTCAATTGATAAAGTGACAGATCCAGATTCTGACTAACCAAAAAACTTCTGCCTCTGTTTTTTTAAATCAATTGTAGGCTTATTAGAAACAGAAATAAGACTAAGAGAGCAAAATATTTTATTACTTGATTTTTATTCACATAAAATATTTGTTTTAAATATGAAGCAGAAAATTGCATGATTTTAAGCCACAAGATTTAAAATCTTTCTTCAGCCATTGGAAAATAATATTTATCTAGAATTCAATCCTTGAAAAACTCAGTTACATACATCCACAGTGCAAGTTGGTTGTAAGAGTTTATATGTTTAGCAGTTGGTGATAACTGGTGCAGTCAATTACACTCTTAATGGAGTAGTAATTAAGAAAGATACCCTACCTCTCCATAGTAAGGAAGGTAATAAACAGTTGAGGACCTCAGTTGTCACCTGTGCTGGTCCTATTGTTCTATCTGTGGACTCAAGGGACTGACTAGATCCTAAAGAGAAGCAAACTGCTACATCTTTAGTGAGATTGGTCTCTCGGTCTAAACATGACTGGGTTTTCAAACAAGTTATCTGACTTAGTGTGGAGAGTTTTTATTAATGATTTTACAAAAAACATGATATGGGAAAATGGTGTGTACTCCTGGAGTATTTCATTTTATAAAAAGTAGCTGAAAGGATAGAACTAAAGGACAAGTGCAGGGAGGCTTGGTTATATTCATCTCAATAAGGAGTCTGATTGAGGGATTAGAAATTGAAATAGATTCTATCTATTAGCAGTCTTCATTGAATTTTTGGTGAACCTCTTTTGATTTCTATCAACGTTTATTTCCCACCATTCACATCAAGACACAATGCAATCTTGAAATGGGAATTGCTATATAACACCTTGAGGTGATCCAAATAAACTCTCAGAATTAGAAATAATAATAGGAAGGGATTTTATTTGAATGCTAGAATTGGTGGTGTCAACATCCACTCTAATGAGGATGCTATAAATGAAATATAGGGAATCGCCTCCAGCAAGATATTAAATGAAGGAAGGCAATCCCTCTTGAAATTTATTGCAGAAGAGAATTTTGGGAATGCTTAATGGACAAACTAGTAATGATCTACCTGGGGCATGCATACTTGTTACAACTCAGGGAGTGAGCATATTTCTGTTAATGGAAAATATTAATTACTGCGTTAATGAAATAAAAACAATCTGGTTTCTTTCTAATAATTTAGAATCTATTCTATACTCCTTAGAATTTGCTTATTTGCACAAAGAATGCAGGCCAAAATCAACCAGACATCTTCTATTTTATTGTCTGCTGCTTCATTTAATCTTTTTTTGGTACTATTCTATACTATTGTGCAGAGTGGCTACAGACTGTGTTTGGTGATTTTGTGGCCTGGAAGCCACATGAGTGCCACTTAGATGTTTTACAAGTGGATTAGGAACTGGCCTATACTTACTATATATATTAAATTGAAGTTCCACTTTCTAGCTAGATTTTTCTTTTGAAAATATTAGTTTTGTATATAGAGATAGAAATGACAAATGCTTCTACAGAAAGCAAATCAAAGTATGTGTATACTTTTCTGAAAAAGTCCTGATAAATCAATTATCTTATTGATGTTTGGGGGGGCAGGGTTGTTTTGTTTTTAACATGCCATCACTGGTAATTGAAAGAGGAAATTAATATCCCATAGGATATTAATCTTTATAGGGTTAATCCCCTCAAAGAAAGCATTTTATAGCTCCATTGCAGACGACCACAGGAATCATTATTTCAGGTCCACTGATGTGTATTGAATTTAAAGAAAATGGGGAATGAAAACAGTTTCTAATGTGCAAGAGCCAATGTAAGAGTTTTTCATTCTCTAAGTCAGCGTGTTTCTACACTGTCTTTATTGCTGAGAATCTTTTTGGGCCAAGTTAATGATCTATATTTAAAAAAGAGATTGTATCTTCATTAAACTACTCAAACAAGGAAGGTTTGTGTGAATTTAAGACAGTCTCTGAGAAAGTCACAGTTCAGCAGTCTTTAGTATCCATATTTAAATTATACAAATCATTTCTGATGGAAGTATACTGTGGAGAGGACTGCTTGCTCTCATATCCTTTTTGTGAACAATCTATTAGATTAGCATTTTACAAATAATAACTGGGTATCCAAATACTATTAAAGATCCAATTGGCATTATATTCATGCTTAAGATTTGCAGCTTTGTTCTTATAATTGCTCTTGCTGCTGTGCAAACCAAGAAAATATTGACCTGTATTTTACAGTAGTATAAAACAGGCTGTCCTCTTTGAGGTGCATGAGGAAGAGATGAAGTCAAGGTTGCAAAATATATCTTCTACTTCAAGAAGTGCAGGCTGACTATGTAGGGTTGGCTCTACAGCCACTTCTTTACAGGTTCTTTTACAGATATTTAGGGCAGATAAACATAAGGGGAAGATTAAATGAACCAATACAAGGGAAAGAAAGCACTTGGCTATGAGTCAAGGAAAATAACCTGATTTAATGTTATTTGTACGTGTCATTTTACCAAATACTTCAGTTGTTCCGAGATGGCAGTTTCATGAATGAGGTTGATTGGAAGGATATTCCAAGAACATGTGATTTTAAAAAGTTGTCTGCACTCACATCTACATGTGCAATTAACCAGCCTCAATTTTCTGTGCAGAAAATTTAGGCTAATTAAAGTGCTCCCCAGGGTATGTCTACACATCTGTACCCATTAGGAGCAAACTGAGCCCAACAGGAGCAGTCCAGTCCAGGGCTGCTCCTACCCTGCTCTGCCCCCCTACAGCAGCCAGGGGGAACTCCATGCTGGAAGGGGGCATGGGGGCTTAGTCCTGAGCTCTCGATGGGGGGAGAAGGGGGAGATTGAGCTGGCCCTGGAGGAGTGCGAGGCAGGGGGAGAGTTGAAAGAGGGAGCTGTCCTGACTTTGCAGCTTGCTGCCTGTCAGCCATATGGAGATTGGGATGGGCCGCAATCTCCATGTAGCTGGCAGGCAGCATCCTGCTGAGTCAGTACAGCTCTCCCCACCCTGTGTAGCCCCCTACTGCCTAGGCTGACTGGAAGCAAATTGCTCCTAGTCTGTGTCTACATGTGTGGTACGGCACATTAGTTAATACGCCATTTTGCTAGTCACTATACCTACAGGTACTAGAAAACATTAGATTAATACACTGTGCAATAATTGCTGTGCATGTGTAGATGGTGATGCTTTACTGTGCATTAGATTACTCTAATGTGTTGTAAAGCATGTCATGCATAAGTAAAAGTTTTACAGCCTTTCTCTTGGAAATGTTTTTGTAGCAGGGGCGCAGGCACTGGACACCTACTGGGCAACACAGCATCCAGAAAAGCCCCTCCCATCCTGCCTATCCAGGCTGAAAACAAGAAATAAGGAACAGCTCAGAGAATGCAGCACACAACAACCATGAGAGAGTCACAGAGGGAGGCAGGTGACTCAATCCCAGATTGGTTGGTGGGGTTGTGTGCATCACATTTGAACCTGGAGGAGGTGGCACATAGGGGGATAGGGGAAAGCAGGGAAAGCATTGGGAAAGCTTCAAAGAAGAGGAACCACACCGAAAAACCCTCTCCCTCACTGGACAGATGAAGCAGATGGCAGGTGGCAAGTAGCTTGGCCTAAGGGATGTGAGTAGCTGGGCTGGCCCCAGCCAGGCAGTTGGGCAGCACACAGGGAACCAGGAGGGGAGTAGCCAGAACCAACGAATAAGGCTCAGAAAAAAGCAGGAGGAGGGGAAGGCCTGCAGCAGCAGGACCCTCAAGCTTTCAGAAGAACTATCATATTGATTGGACTAACTCACCAAGTGGGCAAGGAAAGCCAAGGTTTTGTTTATTTGTTTGGACTGGTGACCCTTAAAGGGGCTGTGATAGGGAGTCACCTCAGGGCCTGGTCTTACGTTGGCCCACCCACCTATCTATGTAGAGCACTCCACCCAGTCTCACCTGCCATGACCTGCTGGTCTAATAAACTGGTGTTCTAAATGGGAGGCTGCCCATTTATATGCCCCGATGCCAAGGGGAGCTATCCAGGGGTCTGCACTGTCCCTATACCATGGTCCATGCCTCACAGATGGCATCCAGAATCTTATTGTATTCCTGACCTAAAGCTGGACCAAAATTAGTCCTCTGTCAGGCCTCTCACGCACTGCTCTGCTCTGAGCCTCACTCATACCACCCCCCTCTCAAAGGGGCCTCTTGCACTTTGTCCTCTCTCACCAGGCCTCTTTCATGCCGCACCATACTGGGCCTCCTTCACTCTGCCCTGCTCCTCTGAGTGGCTCCTGTGGGCCATCAGGCTTATCAGTCTCACTCCTTGACTGGCCAACATGCAGCCTTTTGGGCCTTTCCCATGACCCCCATCTGGGTAGTGACCAGCCAATTCACCGGATATTGAGCTAACTTTGACCTAGCCCCTTACCAGGCACTTCTACACATACAAACACACTCTTGTGGGGGTTGGCTCATGTGCTGTCCTTCTGGTCGTCCTTCAGCCCTACTCAACACATTCCCCGGTGCTGCCCTTCAGCCCTACTCAACACCTTGTTTACGCACAGTCCTTTGGTTTGTAAAGACAGTCCTTACTCTATGTGAGCCAACCAAATATCTCACTGCCCTACTCTGGGGCCACTCTCCTGCCCTCTCTCTCAGGGCTACGTTACTACCCCCTCCCTGGGGCTATCCAGAATCTTATATCCCCCTGGGATTCAGGTGGCTGCAGCCACCTGGCCCCCACTTCTCCACCAGGTTCTTACCCCCCTCCCCCCACCCCCGTGGGACTCAGGTGGCTGCAGCCATGCCTAGCCCTTTTATTCACAATGCTGTGGGGGCTGGTTATTAAGGCGCCTTGACCCGCCTTTCACTGGGGACATTAGCACTCCTGGTATTTGAATGACACTGCCCTGCCACAGGCAGTCCCACCCAGCCTCTCAACCCTAGCATGGTGCAGTTTCAGGTCAGGACCAGGACCAGGAGCCTCCTGTCATCCCCATTGCTCCTGCCCCTACCTCCAAGATGTTGTAAGCAGCAGCTCAGCCAGGTGATGTTACTCCCATGGCTGCAAGCAGCAAACTGTTGCCTCTGCCTGACTTGCCTAAGTTTGAAAATGGCTGCCATAATCAAGCACCTGCCAGCTGCCTACTTCAGCCCTTAAAGTGGCAGGCACCAAAGGTGCACTGCCACAGGGACACTGCTTTGGAGCCCAGGGTCTGGCGCTCTTTAAAGGTGCAGTGCTGAAGACCAGGAGGAAAGTGCCCCTAGCGCCCCCTGGCATAACAAGGAATAATGGTCACAAGTTTTTGGAGAGTAGGTTTAGATTAGACATCTGTAAGAACTACTTCACAGTTAGGGCGGCTAGGATCTGGAACCAACTTCCAAGGGAAGTGGTGCTGGCTCCTACCCTGGGGGTCTTTAAGAGGAGGCTTGATGCCTACCTAGCTGGGATCATTTGAGCCCAGTTTTTTCTCCTGCCCTGGCAGGGGGTCAGACTTGAAGATCTATAAGGTCCCTTCCGACCCTACTACTTCTTCTATGGTCTGAAAGAAAAATCAGAGAGACTATGGTATGAGGCCATCAACATCTGCTACAGAAGAGTTCATCTGGAGGGGTCTGGGTGGGGTGTAGGAGAGGAAGAGCCCTGCAAAAACACCCAGCAGAACTCTCCTTCACTCATGCAAAGGACTACTTCAAAGACCAGGTATGTTCCCATACGCCATTATATCACTGAAGACCAAGGTATGGTGGGTTAATCCGGGGTGATAGGAATGGAGAGCAGGGTTATCAGTTAATACTTCTGCCACTAGAGGGCCCTAGCTCTCATCCTGGCTACAGGGTTTGATGCACATAAAGGAATTTGGAGCATAAGTAATATTAAGTTCTATTTTGGCTAGTTTTGTCATCATTTGATTGATTTCCTATGTTTTTCCCTCCCAGAAGGAAAGAGAAAGTTCTTAAATAATGAGAACCAGTCATGTGATGTGCTGTCTCAAAACCGGAGCTCCATTTAATCTCAGAGGTAAATGCATGCACGTTAAGTATAAAATTATTTTTAAAAAAGTGTTTTGAGGTTCAAAATGAAAAATACTCATCAGGTTAAAATTCTTGTCTTAGCCAAGTATCATAAAGGGAGTAGAGTCCTACATTCACGAGAAGAGAAAGGACACCTTCTCTTCCTGCATAGGATTTCTGCCTCTAAAGAAGATGGTAATAGTACTTAAGACCTCTACTCTAAACTGCCAAGATCATATCTGGGTTATTGGATGCAGAAGAACAAAGGTACATTATGAAAAATAGGAATAAAGAAAGTAAGTCCGATCGGAATATGTCTATGGGAAAGGTAACCAAAAATATACGTGGGGGTGCAAAATTAAGGAAAAGAATCTGAGCCTATGAAGAGGTAGGGAGATATAGTTCTGGGAATGAAGGAGAAGAAACACAGATTGGCAAAGGAGAAATACCACAGATTTTGGTCCAGGGTCTTAGATCCTGTTGGTACAGGCAGAGATTTTGATCTGGGCAGAGTTTGTAGCTCTTAGGAACAAAGACGCTATTTCCATACCTATGCCATTTCTCTTTAAAAATCCAAATCCCTAATGAGACCCAGCTCAGCAATAAAACCCTTACCTCACATACTCCCCCTTGGATAACAACAGGTATTTTTTTTTTCTTTTTACAGAAATTTGGGATTTCTTTCCTCCCCTGATAAATGTTAAGCCACAAAACAGTTCTTACACATTCCCCACCTATTGTTGAAACCAATGGAGTACAAAACTCACTCTTCAGCATGATCACAGAGCTGGTAAAAAATCATTTAGAGACAATGGTAATATGGAGAATCTAACAGAAAATGATTTGGCTGTAGCTAAAATAAAGACTCCAGACCCAACACTTATATGCAAGTGTTTCCAATGTTGGTATTTGTCCCATTCTAATTTACTTGCCCATGCTTTTGTGGGGGCAGGTTTCACAGCAGGATGTATTTCAAAATATTGACATAGCAAAATAATGATTTTGTTTTCCCAGATCTCAGAATGAATTACTTGATGGTGATTAAGCTAAATTTCATATCTGAAACAGAATGGGTGCTATCATTATGGCAACAACAAGCAGACATCACGGAGGTTTAGTTTGTGTTGCTTCTGTATTTATTGAGTTGGCTACAACCGATCTTTAAAAAACTCTATTTGCTAAATGAGTTAAGCCATCAAATATGTTAAAATGCCATACCTATGAATACTGAATTTCAGGATGACACAGTTGACAACTCATCTCAATAAATCTCTAGGCACGGTTCCATTCTGGACAGTATTATGGCTGAATTAGCCTTGAGCTAAGAATATTCAACAACACTTTCAATAGAAAG
>NW_017729032.1:197928809-197936447 GCF_001723915.1 Gavialis gangeticus
GACAACTCATCTCAATAAATCTCTAGGCACGGTTCCATTCTGGACAGTATTATGGCTGAATTAGCCTTGAGCTAAGAATATTCAACAACATTTTCAATAGAAAGCTATCTTTACTGCCTAGTAAACTTCTCAGCTATGCTGTAATAAATATTATAAAAGGGTTTAAACAGAAGCTATAATCTGAGTGGAAAAAGAAAGTTCTGAACTCTCCTCAGTTTTGATCCTGCAAGGTACTGCAAACCATACCCAAATCCATTAAAATAGTTAAGTACAAATTTAAAGCTCACCACCTGACTAGCCCCAGAAAGCATTTTTTTCCATTTAAAAGCTTTGAGTCAATTCAGTTTTTGTGAAATTGAAGGATTAATAGTATAAATGTGAGCTACAGTCTGTATGCCTAAAATGCTATTTAAATATCCCACAATGCATTATCCAAAGTATTTTAATCCAAACCTTTAGAACCATAGTCATCTAATGCTGAGACGCTGGAAAAAATATGGGTTGTTAATGCATAATTGTATACTATTGATTTCTTCACTCTCTCTTGTTTACGTAGCCTCACATTTCTACTATGGCCTACTTAGCTTTTCTTGTCCTACCATACATAGCAGGAAGTTGCAAAATGTCACAAAATGTTTCATGTGGGATTTGCATTAAATATAGAATACCTGTAGAGGTCTGATTTTCAGAATCAAAACCCAAATCAAAATGACAGCTGTGGCAAGGTTTTAATAGAATAAATCTGTTTACAGTTACAATTAATTATCCATGATCACACTTCCAAGAAGACTTGATAAGGCAGCCAGCTAACTCATAGGTGGCATTAATTCATATTATTTCATAGGTAACAGGCAAACATAGATCTACAGTTCAAAAGTCACACTGTTATGGTTCATTTTATACTACAAGCCAGGTCTCTTACTACTGAGGGCAAATCACGAAGTGAATGTGTACAGACATGCTCTGCCTTTCCACTCCTCTGATCCTGCTGCCGACTCTTAAGCTACTCCATATGTCTCCTGTGTTGGGAGCCGGAAGAAGCTGTACATTGGACTTACGGTACCATCAGCCTGTAGAGGATCTCTGGTCAACTGCTGCATGCTTATATAAGATCTGTTGAACTGTGCTGTATATCGAGAGACCCCCTAAGGAGTATCACCAAGCCCTGCTTCACTGAGCCACTGAATAGAATCTGGCCATTAATGCCTTTAGATTTTCAGACCTACTTTCTACCTTGCTTGAGTAACCACAATGCAGTCATTTACTTGAAAAGTTTCAATATTTGAAGACTTTCAAACTATTCTGGGAGGATGTTTAGTTAAACTTGTTTCATAAACCATGGTATCTTTCTCTTAGAAAACTTTACTGCTGCTTCATTGCATTCTTTAAAAATATTGTGATTCACACTTGCCATGAAATATCTCAATATCTCAAAAGGATTTTTTAAATTATTTTCACAGGATAGAAGATGACAACACGTGATATTTTGAAAAGTATCAAGACTGAAAACATTTCCTAATCAATCAATCAATTTGACTTAGTCCTGGACTGTCAGGAGCTTAAAGCTGTCTGTGGATCTCAATGACACTTGTAGACTGCAATCACTTATAAGTATACATCATGATGATAAAAAAGGTGTTGTATCATATGAATGTATAACAGGATTAAATTTATATAAACACTTAAACAAAAAGCAATAAAGTACAAGCACAGAGATGCTCAGAAACAGTTCATCATGAAAACTGACAAGGAAATGACTATCTGTACTGCAAATTGCATAAAATGATATAGACTAATTAATTGTGCCTATAATATTCCAATGATATTTTTAATGCTACCACAGAAACATTGCTGAAGTAAGATACTGTACCTGTTAAAAGCACATCTACCAATATATCTTCACTAGTAGGGTTTTTGAAGGGTATGATGATGGAAGAATGACGACCAACACAAGTACTTATGCTAGCTGGTTCCATTGGCTGGGGAATGAGGCCAACCCCCAACAGGTGAAATACCCATGTATTAAGCTGTAGAGAAAAACAAAGTGCTTTCTTTTAAACAGTCTCCTCATATATTTATTACAGTTCATGTAAATCCTACTTTCTGCCATTCTAGGTCTAGGATTGTTGAGGAGGGGGAAAATATACAACATTAGCTTTCTTTTTCTGTTCTTCCCTCCCTCCAAACATTATCTTATATGAAATATTGATACCAAAGAAAGAATGGGACTCATGGTCTTAAAGTTTATTGTATAGTAAATAGTGTTGCACAGTGGAAAGAAGTTCAAAGGAAGAACACATCTATTTCTTATCTAAAATCATATAAAAATTGACGCAGGCACATTGACCATTAGAATTAAAAAAGTTTTAAAAACCAACCTGAGATTGATAAAATACCTCAGGATCAGGGATACCAAAAAGTATTGATGGGTTCACAGCACCAATGGAGCAGTTAAAGAAGATAACAAAAATTGCACCTAAAATTTGTCTTTGCATTAGTCTTCACTATACTGGATGTTAACAGTGACACGAGAAAATAGTAGGTCCTGGGCAGGGAATGAAAGTAAAGTATTGACTGAGATTCAGACATCAAAATAAAAGTTTCTCAAACAAAACAAATTAAACAGAAACAAGTCACAAAATGTGGATTATATACACATGAGAGTTCTAAAGGGATTTAGGAATTAAGTGGCTGAGTTAACAGTAGAACTATACAATCTCTCACTAAATCAGCAGGTAAAGTAAATTGCTGTGCTACATAGTGACCAGTGAGTCTGCTGCTTCAATCTTGAGTAAATGGTTAAAAATAATTAAACTCAGGATTATAAAAACAAAGATTAACATGTAACCGCAAAGCAGTTATTTGGGAAATAGATATTAGCATAATTTATCTGGATTTTCCAACACTTTGCAAAGTCCCTCACCCAAACTTATTATTTTTCTTATTACACTACTTTTATGACACCCTTTCCAGAAAAGGCCCAAGGTAGCTTACAGCAAAAACCAAAATAAGTTATAAAAAAACATAAACTATTTAATAAGATCTACACATACATAACAAAAACTCCCCAAACAATACCCCAATGTAACCGTACAAGAGAACCACCTGCCCAAATAAAAGGACTTGCAGTGCTTCCAGAAGCTGTCCAGGCTGTGGCTCTGATGGGCTAAAAGAGGGAGGAAAGTTGCAGAACAGATGAACTACTGCTGTACTTAACCTCACAAATGTTTTTCCACAAGAACTTGGCGCAGACAAGGTACTTGCAGGAGGTTACTCTCAGCTGACTCTATGGATCAAGGTGGAACATAAGGGAGTAGGCAACCTCTTAGGTATTTAGGCCCAAACCATTTAGGGCCTGAGCTTATTAAGCAGTTATATGCTAAAGGATTTATAATCTGTAAGAAACTGGCTAAGATCAAAAAGAAAAAAATAGTAGGCATGAAAGGGCAAACTTTCAATATCAGACTGTTAACAGCGGGTTGTCTTTCTCTGTATTGCTCTACAAGGATCAATACTATGTAATACTTTATCAATGAGCTAAAATGGAGGGTGAATAGCAAGGTGGCAATATTTTCAGATGACAAAAAGCTCACATTAGATAAGACTGGAGAAGAACTGCCAAGAGATTTTTAAGGACCTATGCAAGGTAAATGAATTGGCAGAATTATAACAAATGAAATTTACTGTTCATGAATGCAGAAAAAAGATAGTTAATTATTCCAAGCAATAATAGGAATTCCACTTGTATTACAGAATTGGGTTTTAAATTTGCAGTAATATCCAGGAAAGAGACCTAAGGCCCAGAGAACTGCACAAAATAGTCTGAGGGTCCAGAGGATTGTAAAAAGGGTGGTGATCAAGCCTGCAACCTGTTTGGAGGCATCACCATGCTCAGAAAGAAGGGGAGGGGAGGGGAGGAGAGAGAGAGAAACAGGAATCTCCTGAGCAGAGAAGGGGTTCAAGACCAGCAACCTGGTCAATCAAAAACGCTTTCCTGCATTTAAAAGCTAGGTTCAGATATTCAAAAAGCCAGAGACAGAATTAATCTTAAATTACATACTTTTCTGTAAGAGGTGTAGTTTAGATCAGCAGTGAACAGAACACATATTCACCCTTTGGTGGGGGGCAGGGGGAAGGGGCAAATCTTAGGTGGGTTTCCACCATTTTTAAACTAGTCTATGTATGCTAAACTTCCATTCTGTTGTGGGTATAAACTAGTTTCTGATCACTTGTACCAGTAAAAGTGTAATGTCTGGACCTGGCCATAATTTGTAACATCAAAACGTGGCAGGAGAGCTGGAAGAGTGCACCAAGTGGCCAGAGAAGCAAGCAGGCTGGGGCAGGCCACCAGAGGGTAACAGACTGCCTGAGGCACCCCAGGCTTGCTTCACAAAGTTAGAAATACTTTACACGAGGTATGACTAAAAAGCTTAGGGTTAATCAGTTCACAGAGGAGACAAACACAAGAGACATGTTTGATCTTTGTGAAATAAATATTTAAGATTAATTACATGTTCTTAATTATACTTTTTAAAGATCATTCAATCAAAATGAAGCAAATTTAAAATGTACTAAAGGAGACAATTCCTTGGATATAGTTTAAATTAACTGGTGAAATCTGAGGCCACAAGTCACTTACAAACTCAAAAAGTTACTAGGATTGTTTTAAAAAAAAGAGTAGGTGTTTATATCAATATGGAAGACATCTGTAGTTAAGTCTGGACAAACACAATGGATTTTCTTATTATGTTTTAATTTTGAAAATTGATATTAACTCTAAGGCTCTAGGGCCTAAACCCTGTTATTCAAAATGAATGAGATTGGGGGAGAAATTTCCCCATGGTCAGGTTATTTAAAAAATTTTCATTGGGTATCAACCACTGTAAGAGACAGACCTCTGGCTTAATCCAATATGCTATTGTAACCCAGGTACACCCAAGGGTGTGCCCTATTCTCAATAGGATGAGATGGGTAGGCAGGAAGGGGTGCTGTGAGAGGGATGCCAGAATTTCAAGCAGATTCCTCTTTCCTCTATAGAGTCAGCCCAAGCCCAAAGTTCTTAACTATCTACAATTTATTGAGTTATAATATACATAAACATAAAACTAAATATCATATACATATATTTATACAGTGAACACTAACCAATAACCAAGGTCAAACCCTAAATAACACTATTTACAACATCACAATACAACATTTCAATCACAAAATATAAGGCGCAAACATGAACAATCTTAATAACATCTATTTCCTTAATATAGTCCCTGACCCATGGCAAGAGATAGTCCTCCTTCCAATTGGGTCCCTTGTGGAGGGTGTCCAGGAAGCACCAGGGGCCCCTCCCCTTAGGGTCTTGACTAGGTGGGGGGTGGTTCTGCTCACCCAGCCCCTTCTCTGTGTTTCCCCACCCACACATGTCTTTACCCTGTGGGACCCAAGGTCCCAATGACATGCTCCCTCAGGTGGCAGTGGTCAAGGTGCAGCTCAATGGGGTCTTTCCTGCTGCAGCACCTCTCCAGGTTTCTCCTGCACCACTGGACTCCTCTCCACTCTGCCCTGCTCTGGGCATCGAGGGCTCAGCTCCTCTCAGCTGCTGCACCACTGCTGCTGGCTCCTGGGTGCTGAGCCTCAAGCTGCAGCACTACTATTTCTCCATGCCCAGGCTCAGCACTGAGGGCTCCCTTAGCACAGGTCAGGCCCTTCAGGCTCTGGCCAGTCGTCCTCATGCCAGGTGGCTAAACCAAACAGTCTCCAGTGCTGCCTGGCTCCCAAGGCTTCAGCCCGTGCGCTGCCCTGCACACTGTGGGACCTGGCTGCTTGCTGGGAGATGAGGCCTGAGCCGTCTCACTGCAGGCCCCAAGGCCCTGCCAGGGTTGCAGAACCAAGCCACTGCTTGTGGCTCCCAAAGCCTGGGTTCCGTGCACCGAACTGTGCACTGTGATGGGCCCGAGCAGCCTCACACTGCTCCCAGGGCCAGGTCACTGCGTGCTGTCAACAGCCTGAGCAGTCTCACACTGCTCCCAGGGCTGCTCCTCCAGTGGCAGCTTCAGGAACCTTGGGCCTATTGCTGCTGGGGGAGAGCTCCCCAGCTTTTCTTGGCTCCACTCTTCTTGAGTCTCTTGCTGCATCTGCCCCTCTTGCTGGGCACGCAGCTCTTTTTATACACTCCAGGGCTCTGCCTCTGATGTCTTCTGGACCTGACAGTTTACAGTCTTCAATCAGGTCCGGGGGAGCTCTTCTCCTCCTCCCCTCAGAAAAGGGGCATGACTTTATTTCTCCTACTGCCTCCTGATTGGTGGATGGGCTCCACAAATCAAAACAGCATGATCTCAAGCCTGGGACTCAACCCAAGCTCTGAAAGGTGAGCCTGGTACACTAGTTCATGTGCTTGCAATCCTAAAAGCTAGTACACTGGGTCAAGTTCATCACTAATGTAATCTCTTTGCCAGGAACAAATATAAAATCTCAGTTTAGTAATTAAGTTAGTAATCAATTAACCTAATTTAGTAAATTACTTCCATCTACAACTTTAGCACAAGTCAAAACACACATGTGAAAGTGAAGGAAATGGTAATACTAACAATCTGTTTCAGCCAAGCTTAGAGTAAACTTAAGTTGAAAAAGAATTACTAATTGAGCTTCCACTTCTATCCAGCCATGTTATCCAGTTCAGGTATACAGTATAATCACATTGGACTGTCTGGTAGATAAATTGCCAATGAAACTAAAAGTTATTGAGTTGTTTGTAAAATACAACATAGGCCCCCTTTACACAATTAGATCTGACCCACGATCCACATCATTGCACCTCATGGGGGCCAGGGGTTTCAAACACCCCATAGCCTTGGGGATCACAGCAACCACCATCCCCAAGCTTCAGGGTTTCATGGTGGGCACAGTGCATGCCTGTGGCTGAAAGCCATGTCAGCTGATGGGACCCACAACCACAGAGGAGACCCTGTTACACATGCACATTAAAGCTTGATAGCAACCTGATATAAAGTTAATACACATTTCCAAGGCCTAACTTTAGAGCTGGTTAGAGCTTTTTACCATGTGATAGCTTTTTGCATATAGAATCATAGAATCATGAGTTGGAAGGGACCTAGACAGATCATCTAGTCCGACCCCCTGCCATGGGCAGGAAGGAGCACTGGGGGTGGCAGGGGTCATAAGACCCAGCCAGGTGCCTATCCAGTCTCCTCTTGAAGATTTCCAGGGAAGGTGAGAGCACCACCTGTCTGGGAAGCCTATTCCAGGCTCTGGCCACCCTTACCGTGAAGTAGTTCTTCCTAATATCTAACCTAAACCTATCCTCCCTCAGCTTGTGGCCATTGTTCCTGGTGACCGCAAGGGGGGCCCTGGTGAACAGACTTTCCCCGAGTCCCTGCTGGTGGCCCCTGATAAGGTTGTAGGCAGCCACAAGATCCCCCCTCAGTCTCCTCTTGCGGAGACTGAAGAGATTCAGGTCCCTCAGCCTCTCCTCATAGGGCTGGCCATGGAGGCCCTCAACCATACGAGTGGCCCTCCTCTGGACCCTCTCCAGGTTCTCCACATCCTCCTTGAAGTGCGGCGCCCAGAACTGGACACAGGACTCCAGCTGCGGCCTGACCAGCGCCGCATAGAGGGGGAGCA
>NW_017729032.1:197936457-197937306 GCF_001723915.1 Gavialis gangeticus
ACTTCTCTAACCTATCCAGGTCTGCCTGGATGCGGTGCCTGCCTGCTGGTGTATTCACTTTACCCCACAGCTTGGTGTCATCAGCGAACTTGAACAGGGTGCTCTCCACACCCTTGTCCAGGTCGCTAATGAAGATGTTGAACAGCACTGGCCCAAGGACCGAGCCCTGGGGGACTCCGCTGCCCACACGCTCCCAGGTCGACATCGACCCATCCACGACCACCCTCTGGGTGCGCCCCTGGAGCCAGTTTGCCACCCATGTGACCGTGCATTCGTCAATGCTGCAGTCCCTCAGCTTGCCCACCAGAATTGGGTGGGACACTGTGTTGAAGGCCTTCTGGAAGTCCAAGAAGATGACATCGACTTCCTCCTTCCCATCTAAGCTCTTTGTTATCAGGATGATTCTGTCAATGTCTCACACCAGGGTTGCCAACCCAAGAATATTATTTTACTGACAAACTGGAAACTTTTTTGACAGCCAAAATTCTTTACTGACAAATGTTTTTGCTAATAAATATTTAACATAAGGTAAATGTTACTCTTCTACCAGGCCCTGCCCAGGTACCAGGCTGAAGTTAGAAGGACTGGGTTCAAATTTAGGAGTCTACCATCAATCATAGGAAAGAACTACAATAGATTTTGGTTGCCAGTAAAACGTTTACAGTAAAAAAATGTTCTTAGGTTGGCTACACTGCTTGACTGCATTGATGGTTTTATACTGTGCTGCCCCTCTCTCCCCCACCATGGGCCCCTACCTCACCCCCACACTGCACACTGTACCATGCCGTCTCCCCCACCCACCACCCAGCCTTACCACTGCTGGCCTTACTTCTCCCCTCGCCTGCTCCC
>NW_017729032.1:197942306-197945064 GCF_001723915.1 Gavialis gangeticus
CTCCCCCACCCACCACCCAGCCTTACCACTGCTGGCCTTACTTCTCCCCTTGCCTGCTCCCCTATCCTAGCATGGACCCCCACACAGAAGCCTTCTTGTGATCCAGCTGTTTGACAAGCCACCTGGGATACAGCAGCTGCAGCTTGTGGCTGAGGGAATGCTTCCTATAGGGTGTTGTGCTCTCACTTAGCAAGACTTACTGCTGTGCTTTGTCTGTCAGAACTTCAGTCAAATTATGGATGCTTAGTGTTTATACTGATGGATAGAGTGTTTGGGTTTGCTTTTTTTGGTGTTGTTGGTTTTGTTTTTTTTACAGACATACTGATAGTCATTTTTAGCCTGACAGTGGCCAACCCTGTCTTGCACTAGTTTACAAATAACAATAATCAAGCAAAACCCAAAACCAAACATAACACAAACTGTGAACTTAAGTCCAAGACAAAACGTGGACTTTATTTGTCTCAATTATAAGGAAGGAAGGAACCTTACATTGAAACCTTACATCAGACCCAGCCCAAACAATCTGATTGAAAGACCTCTCTCTCTGTTCATTACTTGCAGTAATTCTGTGCAAATGGAAAGAGCACATGAGACACTAACTGTGCAGTGGGTGACTAATATTGCGCAGTAGCATGTCACAGCACCAACAGTACTAATACTCTACTGCACAATATTATTAAGCTACTACTAGGGATGTATGAAATGGGCTGTATTCGATTCAGATCCAGATTCAGCCCGAATGGGGGACAGTGATTCAATTCATTAATTTAGATCACTATCCCCAATTCGATTTGGCTGAATCTGAAGATTTGATGATGATTCGGAGAATCAGCAATTTGATCATAGACATAGCTTTAAATGTTTTTTCTACATACCTTGATGTACCAGGTGCAGCTCGTGAATGCTGCGATGCTGGGGCAGATGGAACGTCCTACAGGAGCGTGGGGGGGGGCCCACATGCTTGACAGTGAGCCTAGAAGTACTTCCAGTCCACTTCCAGGTCTGCCAGGGAGCATGCAGGGGCACCCCCATGCCCTCCTGGCTCAGTGATCAGCTGTGGAGGGACCCCAGATGCCCCCCCCCCGACCCATAAGGCACTAGTCACCAAGCCAGGGGAGGATGTCCCAGTGTGCTCCCCAGTGTACCCAGAAGTGGACCAGAAGTACTTCTGGTCCACTTCTGGGTCTGCTGCCGAGCGCGCTGAGGACCCCCCTGTGCTTCTGCGGGATGCACAATCCGCCCCACCACTGCAGCATTCATGAGCTGTCCAGTACGTCGAGGTATGTAGAAAAAACATTTAAAGCTGTGTCTTTGTCTGAATTGCCGAATCTTTTTTAATCTAAGGGTCTCCTGATTTGATTTGGATTTGGAGATTCGGCCATCGAATTGGGCCGAATCGCCACTGAATCGAATCAGGGACTGAAGCTTCACACAGCCCTAGCTACTACGCATTGGCATCACTTAAAAGGCAGTGGCTGGACCTACTGCACCTACAGTCCCCCAGCCAGGATTTGACCTACCAAGAAAGATTTGATCCTCCCTGAATCACATCTGGACGCTTCATGGATAATGTCGACACCTACTCCATTAACAAAGACTCAAAGAGAATCTGGGTTGTAATCATGGTGTGATTTTTCAGATGGTGCAACACATTATTACCTAATTAGATGAATGATTACCCAATTAGATCATTTAATGGCAATCTAAAATCAATCCATGCAGCTAACCCTCAAGTAGTTGAATGGTTATCAAATTTAGATATTAATTTATGAATGATGTAATCCTAAAATGTCATACAAAAGAAGAAGACTCCAGTTACTGCACATTTATTTAATACTTGATTATACAGGTACTAAATAAATGTGCAGTAACCACTATGCAGTAGCGTTTCATATAGACATGCCCAAAGAATCCTCCACTGTGAAGTAAGTTGTAGTTAGATATGTAGCTTGAATAGTGGCAATTTGAGCAGAGTACTGAATGCTCATACCCTGGTTTCAAACCTTGCGGAAGATATATGATGATAGGCTTATTACACTTGGACAAAACTGAATTACTTTTCTTGAGAAAGCAAAGTACAGAGTCTCAAAAATTATGGCTAGAAAAGACATTCAGAATATCAAAAAGGTCAAGAGGTAACTTTCATCATCAGGTATAAGAGCCTCTTAATGGGAAAAGTCATAACCAGAATACATGGCAGGAAGTCAAAGCCACAACTAGAAATTGGGCACAAATTTTTAACAGTGAAAGCAATCAGCCATTGGAACAATGTACCAAGTGAAATGGGAAATTCATTATCTCCTGATTTTTTTTCATATTAAGACTCGATGGAATACTTAAGTTAAATTTGAGTTCAATGCAGAAGTAACCAGACAAATTCTGTGGCTTATCCCATACTGGAGGTCAAACAAGGCGCTCTGATTGTACATTCTGGCCTTCATATCTGTTAATTTAATCATTTCAAATTGTTTTAATTCAATTGTAGTGATAATAAATACTTGTTAACCCAGTCATAATAGAAACCCTAGGATTACTTAAATTATCATTCTAAAAGTATAAGAGAAGGTACACTTTTTATGAAAGTGAATAGGAGTAGCAATTTCTCAAGGTAACTAATAAAAATGTCTGATTGAAGACAAATACATCTATTTTTCCAGTTATTCTTAAAATTTTGCTTTTTGAAATGGAAGAGGTTCAAAATAAATGCATGCTGTTCTTGGGAGATAAAGAGCTAATTTTTTCACTGACTTTTTTTAAA
>NW_017729032.1:197950064-197951132 GCF_001723915.1 Gavialis gangeticus
AAGACAAATACATCTATTTTTCCAGTTATTCTTAAAATTTTGCTTTTTGAAATGGAAGAGGTTCAAAATAAATGCATGCTGTTCTTGGGAGATAAAGAGCTAATTTTTTCACTGACTTTTTTTAGCGCCTATGTTTCTGGCTAGCCGCTTGGAGACACTATAGGTCTGATTCCCCATCCCCCAAGTTCTGTGCTAACTCTGAAAAACATGCTCAAGGAGTAAAATGTGGTGCAACCAAAATCAGAGGTCATTTTTTTGCATATGATGTAATAACAACTGCAAAGTGAACAAAAGAAGAACAGTATTAAAGATTTAATCAAAGGAATCCACAGGTAAAAGAGCCAGTCCTGCTGGACTATCTTCCTATGAACTGTAGTAGCTCAGTGTGGTGTATTCAGAGAAAAGGGGGGTGGGACAGCTAAGCAAAATCCATTTGACAGGGCCTAATACAAGGCCCTTGTTATACTATTGCTTAGTACGATTAGCTTCACTACATTACATATGGATGTTGCTGGTATGCTACAAGAACAAGGTAATAGAAATGTATTAACACTTTGGACATGCATTATATTCAAGCTGGCATTTTAGTTGTGCTGTCCCAACAAAGTTAATTTCCAGGTTTGGAAAGTATAGTAAAGTGTATAGAGCCTAAACTCAGATTCTTATTCTGAAGAGCTCTTCACCTAGCTCCAGACCAGAAACAAATGAAGCAGATAATAACACATAGCAGTTTCTCTCAATTCAGCAAAGAGGCACCATCAGAAACAGTTAAGGCTTATTCTATAAGCACTGTCATTAGTTGATTTTACATTAGTCAGCTACTCAGCTATGAGATGGCTTAAAGTGTCAGTTCAGATGCATTCAATCAGTGAAATCAACAGAAGAAAATCAATGTAATTTTAGGTTAAAAGTTGCTCTAGACTTTAGATAGGGTGGGGTGGGGATCCTCTGAAAGTCTTTGTTAGAGAACAACCACCTTGGATTTGTACAACTAAATACCATCAGTGTAATAATTAACACCCTGCATTATTGTGGAGAATATAGTATCAGTGAAATTGAATAGAATAA
>NW_017729032.1:197956132-197969465 GCF_001723915.1 Gavialis gangeticus
AGAACAACCACCTTGGATTTGTACAACTAAATACCATCAGTGTAATAATTAACACCCTGCATTATTGTGGAGAATATAGTATCAGTGAAATTGAATAGAAGAAAAAGAAGATCAAAAGAATTCTTCAAAGAAGAGGGCACTGAAAAATCACAAAGGTTAGAGAAATACATTGAAAAGGTTGAAGAGACTGGTACAAAGCAACTGAAAGGATGAGATATTGATTAAAGTTCAGTGCAGATAAAAACTTGGAGATTTTCCATTACCAGGGGAAAAAAATAAATCAGATGACAAAAATCAGGTGTCAGAGCTCAATTTGTTCTTGAAAAGGTTTGGGTGAATTATTTATTTATTTTATTGCTTCTCTATTTGATGAAGAATTAAACTTTTAATTTATAGACCAGACTTCTATGAGCTATTAGGATTCAGACAAGATAATGGCATTTTGTCCTCTTGGACTGTCCTTGGATATGTACCATTTATACCAGTATTGCTAGCTCCTTGCTTCTGTTTCTAATAAATATTAAAAAGAAGGGAGAGTCTAAAATGTATGCTTTGCAAACACTGCCTACAAATAATGTTAGACATACTTTTATCTGAGAAGGGGGAAAAAAGCCTGTCTTACTTTCTTAATCTGTTTGTTTTATAAACTACACAACTTCTGCTTTTTTCAGTATTACTGAAAATACTAGACATTTCCCTAGAATATGACAGAGACAATTTACAAGTCAGCAGCCCATTAGGATCTGACAGCCCAACCAAAGTAGAGAGAGGAAATTACATACATTTAGAAGGCAAACATTTCACTCAACTAAAACTCATGTTCTGACATTATGACACTCAGGTCATAATACCAGTTCTTCTGTCTTCAGTTGCAATTTTTACTAAGCTAATAGGTCAAGGTAATAAGTCACTTTTCCGTTTGGCCTTTAAAGATTCAGGACAATTCAAAGGGAAAATGCTAAAATTTAAAACGTAAAAAAATCTGTTTCGTATGAAATAAAGACACAGTGACCCCTCCCCCCCCTTCCCCACCCAAATCCATGACTATTTCAAATGCAATTGAACTTATTTATGATTAGTATGTTCCGTTGCAATACAATTTGAATTAGGAAATAGTTTCAATCATAAAAAGATTGGTAGAACCACTAGAAATACTAATACATATTCTAATGCCCTGTATATCAACATTAACCAACAGCTCTGATTCCACCTATTATTGTAAATATAAGGCAATCTGAGCTAAATTAAGGTTAAAAGAAAAATATATATCAGGTGCATCTAAGTCAGCCTTTTCTTTGTACTGGCTTTATGATTAAGCATCAGAACATCAGAATTTAAAATCTCCTTTCCATTGAAACTTTTATTTTAGGGTCTGTTAGAATCTGTCGTCAACACCAAATGCAGCATCCTACCTGTGGACACATGAAGGTTACTGAAGCCTGGTGATTGGCTCTTCCAAGAGCAGAAGGACAGAACTGAACAGGTACTTCAGTGGTAGATTGGGGAGCCACAATCAACTGTAAACACACAAAGAAAGCAAACAAAAGTGAAAAAGAAAATCTATTTTTCGGAGTAAGCTTCTTTTATTTTGTTCTGTTTGTATCAATAATGTTGCTGTTTGCAATTAATGAGTTCCATTGTATGCATTTTGCAAAATGTCACTATGCATTAATAAGTTTCCATTCTCAGCATGCATTTTCTACTAAGCAAACACAAATAGTAAACACTATTTAGTGGTAATAACAGTATGTTTATTCCCCAGAAACTAAGTAACAACATGGTGTTGGTGACTGCTGAACCCCCCCCAAAAACAGCTCATGTGGAATTCTTAAAATTCCAGTGAAAGGGAACAGAATTTTCATTTCTGATCATACTTCATTTCTTTAGTTTATTTTTTTCTCCATCTAGTTGATATTACAATGTTGGTCCACTGAACTCAAAAGAACCAAAGTACCTTTATGGGGAAATGTATGGCAGGCTTTAATGTTCGATTGCCTCTCCTCTCCCTGTATCCTTATGTGCACTCACAAAGCGCTCAGTTACAAATACAGATATGTTATGGGGCTCTGGGCTAGCAGTGAAAGCACAAGCTTAGGAGAGATATCAAGGCTTTAGATCACAGGTGACTGGTGGGGGGGTACACAAGGGGGAAGTGCGCCCCCTGACAGGGCCATCCCCGCCGCTGACACTGCCGGTGGCTTCTGTGGGTGCTCACCAGCCCCGACACCACTGCCGCCACCAGCTTCTGTGGGTACTCGCCAGCCCCGTCCCCACAACCAACGCCGCTGGCGGCTTCTGTGGGTGCCCCCCAGACTCAAGAGGCACCAGTTGCCCATGCTTTTGATATTAAAATACAGCAAGAAGAGACCTCATCTAATCCAACTCCCTGACTGGCAATCTTTTGCCACTGTGGGGCCACTGCTTGTGACCCAGCCCCCACCTCAGGCTATACCTCCCCTCACACCCATAACAATCAGCAGATGCTGCAAAGGGAAAAGATACAAAAAGGCAGGAAAACCAGGGGCATTTATAGACATACTCCGGGAGGCGGGGGGAGGGAGAGGCACTTTGATTAGCGCAGCTCCGAGAGCCACACTAATTAGAAGTGCCCAGAGTATCACATGTATCAGTATCTCCACGCTGAAAAATGTCAGTGTTGAATGAGCTTTAGCTTAAAGCACCCCACTGCCATTTTTCAAAGTGGGGATGCTGATACACATGACACTGGAGTCTGTTGGAGTGCGGTAATTCACGCTCCAGCAGATTACTCCAATGCACTGTAATTACAGTGTGTCAGAGCAGCCTCTCTGCATATGTATAGGAGTCTTAGGGATGGGTCCTTTGCTTCAGCAGAGAGAATAAATTGAGCACAACAGGCGATAGGAACCTGGAGATGCTGCTGTGGCTGGAGTGTGCTGCTGATTCCCTAAGCTGCAGCAGGCCAGATCCAGTCTCTTCGCCAGCTGACCTGCCCATGGGCCATAGGCTGCAACTCCTAGTATGAACCATTACACAAATATTTGTCTAACATGAATTTTAAAGCTTCCAATGATATAGAGTCCATGATGTCTCTAGTCATCCGTTCTTAACCACCCTTATTCCAGGAAAAGTTTTCTAATATCTAATCTAAGTCTCCCTAGTTGTAATGTAAGCCCACAGCAACTTGTTTCCTGTAGATACAGAGACCATCACCATCATCTTTAAAACAATCCTTTTTCTAAAGGAGGAATGTTATCAAATCCACTGTCAGTCTTCTCTCTGCATTAATCCCAATCCAATCTTTCATTTGGTTTCCAGATCTCAAAGTTTTTGTTGCTCTCCTCTAGATGCCCCACCAGTTTTCCACATTTTCCTTGAACTGTTGTGCAGTGAACATAGCACTCCATATGAGACCTCATTAGTGTTGTGAAGTCAGTAACTTTTGTCAATGATTACATGGCTTTTAAAAATTAGTAATATAAGTAGGTTTTTCTTTATATTTAAAATGTTTTAATATATGTTCCTGTGACAGGTAGAATGACACAAAATTGTACTGAGCAAATCAGAATCATTTAATTAATTTTAACATTATTTAAAACCCAGGGGTCAAAGCACTACATTAAAATAGCTGGCACTGACAAACTCATTCATAAAATACCTGTCAAAGCTGAAAGAATGGTAACAAATGGTGAACAAGAATGATTAGAGAATCAGTTTGGGGGCCTTAGGTTTAACAGAATTTTAGAATATAAATGGCATATCCCAATTTTTTAAAGCTTCTGATTAATAGTTTGGGGTCCTGTATTTCTTTCATAGCCAAAACTTCAATTGATGTTGACAGAAGCTTGGATTGAATGAGGAATAGATGATTAGACTGGGAGTACTGGATTTACTTAAATATAAGACAAGAGTTTTCCCCCCAGATCAGCACAGGGTGTGGTGATGCCTTGTCTTTGATCTGAGTACCAGCCTGAGCAGGCAGTGACTCATGCAGTGGGGGAGGGGGGTTGTGGTGGGAGATGAGCAGGGGAGATGGTATGGTATGTGGCTTGGGTTGGGAGGAGTGCAGGGGAGACCGTGCTATCTACTCCCACCCCCAACTGCTTACCTTTGGCTCTAGCCTCAGCTATGACCTGGTTGGGCCCAGAGCTGTTACCACTGTTACTGCTTGGCTGGGCTGGGCTGGGCTGGGCTGAACTGAGCCACTGCTACCTGTGGAGCTAGAGTCTTTCACAAGGTAAATGGTGGGGAGGTAGCGGGCAGGTGGCAACATAGACAGGCATCAGGGGGTGGGGGACAGACACAGGGGAGGGGAAAAATTCCTTCTTGGCCCCATGCAGCAACCAGCAAAACCCACAAATATGGATTCCTTTGAAATGTCTAGCTATAGTTTCAGCCTAGCAGTCTGGTTTCTATGCACAAGAGGTTTTGTGACATACCTACCAATCACATTACCATGATTTAAAAAATGTTGATGCAAATTTCCCAATTAAGACATGCTATCCTTCCTAAAATTAAAACTTACATTTATTTTATTTTGAACAAGTAAAGTATCTACACTTTGGAAGAGGAGGGGGAAATAGCTATTGTATAAAGACAAAAATAGACTAGAACCTTAGGTTCAATAAGTTTATGAGTTGGCATATTTTCATCAGACAACAAATGCAACAATCAAATAAATCAACAAGGTAGTGTCATTATCAGTCTGAATGCCTGCACTTGAAATAGATAATGGGATTTTTTTACCTTTATAGATCTCTTGTATTCATTGATTTTTTTAATATCATGTACTCTGATATGGTATTGTACCAGGAAAGCAATTTGGTTTGATATAAGGAGCTGTGTGAAAAATAGAACTGATAAACCTCTACTTCAGAGAAAATAATATATGTAATTAGAGTCTATAACAGAAAAATGCTCAAACACAATAAGCAAGGACTAAATTTGCCAATTTTATACAGTCAACAATTTTGAAGGTTCTTCCTCATAGCATTTCCTTCTTAGTTATATAAAAAGTATCTTCTGAAGGTGCTCATAATAAGGCAATCTACTGGGAAAGAACCTCAAAAGATCAAGATTAATTCTATTAATCATGGGATTGGAAGAGACCTCAAGAGTCATTTAGTTCAACACCTTAACCTCTGGGCATCCATTTACAGCCCAAATGAGAATTCCACAACCCTAGACCAATATGCTACTCTCACAAGACACAAAATACAAACACAAACTTGAAACTTAGGACTTTGTTTTGAAGCACGTAGGGCTACTAGCAAACCACATGCCTGTTGCCAAGCCAGACAAGCAAGGGAAATAAAAATTACGCCACATATTAGTTTGCGCTATGAATTCTACAACTCGCAAGCAGGTACTTCTCTATTAGTATAACTACATCCACCACATCCTGCAACTTCAGCTCATTCCTTGCCCACATCTCTCTACCTGATTGTTTTCCCTCAATACTAAAAATCGTGGATATTTGGTGGAGTAGCTGGTTGGGAAGGTAGAGATTATTTGTAAAAGTCTGTATAAAAAGATTATGATAGACAGCTGGCACACTTAAGGGTTAGAATTAAAACTGCAGTTTGTTTGTACCTTGACTGCTGAAGATGTTTGTTTGTATTTGTTACCTAGCTTTATTTTAAAAATAAGCTTACAGAAACATGCTTATGCGGAGTGAGTTAAGGAGAGGGGCGGGGGATTAGAAGTACTGTGCATAACTGAAAAAATGTTAGACATAGGCAACATTCTGCAATGGGTTAATATTGCTGGGCCATAGCACTGCTGTTCATTTATAGGTATAAAGAGTCTCCAAATCTGAAACAGCATGTGAGCACAAAGTGGGAGAGGGTGACAGAAATGGACTCACTCAAAGTAACAGAACCAGACTCAGACCCCACTCCAACCCCAAGAGGAAGACAACAGAATTCCTCTGCTTGTCACCTACAGCCATCAGCTTGAACATTTCGAATACAACATTAATGACCTCCGATCCCTCCTGGAAAATTATGATGACCATATCAAGAGAGCCGTGGGGGACAAGCCTGTCTTAGTTCACAGACCGGCCCCCTACCTCAAACATTTCTCTTGAAACAGGGTAGCTAATTCCTATTCTTATCAAGGATTCAGGCCTGGCAACAAACCCAGATGAAACATTTGTCCTCTCGTGAACACAAACCACATTATCACTGGACCAAATAACATGGATTATAACATCCAAGGTTCATTCACCTACTCCTCTACTAATGTCAAATATAGCAGTACCTGCTTACAGTGCCATTCTGTTGCCTACATTGGACAGAATGGCAATCTCTACATGAAAGAATGAGGGGACGCTGATCTGACATCAAGTCTAAAAACACACAAAAGCCTGTAGCAAAACACTTTAACCATCCTGGACATTCCAGCACAACCTCAGAATAGGTGTTCTTAACCAATGGAACTTTAATAGCCAACTTGAACAATTAATTGTGGAACAAGAAATCATCCACAGACTGGAATGTGTAAGTATGGTCTAAACAGGGAGACTACAGAGTATTTTCTCATTACCTGTATTAGCATTCTAGAGCCCTATGTCCCTATGATTTATTACTTGTTTGCCTCTCCAACGCTGCCCCGCTTTCCTTCTCTTTCCTGTCTTTTGTATTCAAATCACTCTCCCTATTTGATAGTCTGCTCTCTGAATGTATTTTATCATGGCTAGAAGCGTGATTGTGGGATCTGGCATTAGATCCCATCTTGCCTTATTGCTGGTGCAGGCAGACCCCATCAGCTACAGACTTCCACCATGGAAGCACATGGTGTGCATCCATAGCCGAGAGCCTGGATCAATAGATCAGACTCCCAGCCGCAGGGGCACATCAGCTGATGGGGCTCCCAACCATGGGGGCACACCTAGTCACACATTCAATTAATGGCATGATGGGAACCAGCTACAAAGTTATTTTGCATTTTTTTTTGTGGAATAACGTTGTGGCTTATTCCTTGTTTTATGACACCATTGATTTCTTTAACATGTGACTGGGTTACAAGTCACATCTTACATGTAAATGTGGCAGGGCCCTTAGTCTATAAGATGCATCTCTACCCTGCTCTTACCAGATTTCAAAATAACATATTGTTTTTACTCAAATATAAGATGACCCCAATTATGAGATGACCCCCAATAATTAGGTTCTATATAGAGAAAATCTATATATAATATAATATAATTTTCCAGGTATAGAATCTAATTATTGGAGATTTGCCTTGAATTTGTCCACCTTCACTGAAACAGCAGGGAAAATAAATCTAGGGGGTCAGGTAGCCCCCTTGCCCTGTGCCTTCCCCAACTACTTTGCCTTGTAGTCCCTTCCCCACCCTCTTGCTGTCAGACCCTCATCTCCCTGAGCACATGTAAGTAAGGAGCAAATTTGAAAACACTGACCTTGAAGTAAATATACCTGTAGTAATTTTCATATAGTACCCATAGACTTAGTTCATCCAGAATTGATGCATGTTACCTTTTTTGCTACAAGTTTTAGCACAGGTTCCCCATAAACACACATTTAAGCAGTCCTTTTATACCTTGTTATATATAGTACAAACATTTTTTTTAAATAAAAATTTGTTTCCAGAGTCAAATCAATTCTGAATTAAGTTCCAAATTTCAAATGAGCAGAACTCAATCTTTCACGTTTGTGTGATGCTACTGCCAGCAAGTATTCTGCCTCCCAGACTCATCAATCTGGGGACTTCAGATACTCCCAAATCCAAGGCAGGCATCCTACATACAAGCCCCAAACTCAGACACCTTGGAGTAAAGGTGCCCCCTAGTCGCACTTTCCCTTAACCAAAAAGTCAAAGGAACAAGCTAGAGAGAAAGCCCCAGAGCAAACCCCCATATTAGTCCAAAGCCAAAAGGCTCATGATTTACCATATAGTTCAACTGGCTGGGTCCCAGTAGAGTTGACAGCATTTCAAGTCATGGTGACCCTACAGCTAAGTACTGCTCATTATGTGTGTGTACTCCAGATATCTCCCACAAAGGATCCATGTGCTAATCAGTCTCCAGGTCATAACGAACCAGGCATTCTTGTAAAGTCCTGGGAGTCTTCAAAAATGTTTATGCAGATGAGACACAGGGCAACCTAGTCCAGGTACACCCCACAGAGGGTAGGGCCACAAAAATCCTTTGTGACAAGCTGAAAGAAGGGGCAACAGAAGGATTCTAGGTGAGATATTTGGATCCCCATTTGGTGATGTTTGCCAGACATTTAAGTCTGGTGAAGAAACAGAAATAATTGGAAATGGAAAGAAGAATTCAGCAGTGGGTATGAAGAGAAAGTCAAAATGTATGCAATGTAGTGGCTTACCATGACTTGAATAAGAGTCAGTGCTGGGAAGGGGACTGCACTTAATGGGCACTACCAATTTCAGATAGGCTGCCTACGCTATCCTTGTGGTAGGTTCCCAACAACATGTTTGCCCAATATGGGCCATATGTTTTATAGTCATGCTCAGTGTTGGCTGCATTTAATCAACTTCATAGCTAGTTTCCACTGCTGAGAACATGCTGCTTTTGGCAGCATTTTAGTGATAGACAATGCATTCTGTAAAACGTCTTTGTATGCAATTATAAGATGCAGGGCTTTTTCCCCAAGCTGATTGGGGAAAAATCCTTGTCTTGTATTTGAGTAAATACAGAAACTGACTGCCTCTCTTTCTCTTCTCCATGGACAGCCACCTTGATGAGGTGGAGAGGCTTGTGTGTACCAATGATCTTAAGAACAACACTGTTGGAAGTTATGGTGGTAAGGCCAAAGGTGAAGTATCAGACAAACAGCAGTCAAACATAACATAAAAACCTCAATGGTGGAGCAGGCAGATGAAAAAGGCACACTACTCAACGGCTCTGAAGACAAATAAAGTTTGTAGTGGAAGAGTAACCCCAGTTGTCTTGGAACTTCTTGCCACTGGAAGCAAGTTTCTTCTCCACCAAGATCCATGCAGTTACTCATGTGCAGTGGCCTCCTTATGTAAAACAAGCTATGTGTAGGCTTCTCCCACTGGATCCAACATCCACCACAATAACCAATACCAATATCCAAACATCTACAAAATCCTGCTGCAATGGATGAGTGGTGATGGGGACAGACAAAGTGATCATCACCAGGAGTCCCTAGTCATGGATCCACACACAGATGACAGTTGTGTGTTGGTCACTTCAGTCTTGGAGTGGGACAAGAGGGTGATTCATCATCTGTGATCATGACTAAACAATTATTTTTAGGATCCCTTCTCCCCACCCTGCATGGGTAGGGTGCTAGAAAAGGTGCCCCAAACATAGGCTGTCCCACCTTATCTTACCCAACTAGATAGCCCCTTCCATGGGGGATTACTCAAACTGTGGATGAAACAAAAATGTCCTGTGCATCCTGGAATGTACAAACCCTACTAGATGACTCAAACCGTAAAACACCTGAATGTAGAACAACTATTATAACCTGAGAACTCTCTTGGTACTACATCAATATTGCTGTTGTCAGTGAGACCAGACATATAGACGAAGGCCATCTGAGGGAGGAAGGCGGTGACCATATGTTCTTCTGGAAAGGAAAACCTGCAAATGACAGGCAAATACATGGAGTTGGTTTCTCCATTAAGAACCACATTATCAACAGTATGACTGAATTCCCTGTTGGCATTAACAAGCACCTCATGATGCTCTGCCTCCAACTGACCAACGATTTCTTACCATCATCAATGCATACACCCCAACACTTGATGCTGAGGAAGAATAGAAAGACCAGTTTTATGCTGATCTTGATGAAATCCTAACTCTCATTCTGAAAAAAGATAAGATCATCTTCCTTGCAGATTTTAATGCAAGAGATGGCTAGGACTTGACCACATGGAAGGGCACCATCGGGAGGGAAGGAGTGGGCAAGGCCAATTCAAACAGCATGCTTTTACTAAGTAAATGTGCAAAGCATGACCTTGTCGTTACTAACACTATCTACAGACAATATGACAGATACAAAACAACCTGGTAATACCCCTGTTTGAAACAATGGCACCTCCTCAACTATGTCATCGTAAAAGCCTGTGAGATAAAAGACGTTCATACCATGCATGTCATGAGAGAAGCCAATGACTGCTGGACTGAAGTGAGATCAATCATGTTCATTAGGGTTACAGTGAAACTTAAGAAACAACCCAAATCAGCCTGAAGACAGTACAACTTCAAATGCCTTCAGACCCCTAGATACTTGAAAGCCCTCCAAAGATCTCTCAGCAAGAAACTTGCCAATTTTAGGCTCGAAAATAGTAACACGTGTTGAGGAAGACCAGCTACCTCTAAAGGAGACCATCCATGAGGCCTGTATGAAATCAGCCGGCTTTATCACCTGCCATCAGGACTAGTTTGATGAAAACAATGCCCAGATGATAACCCTTATTGATCTGAAGAGAAAAGCTTTCTGTGACTGACAAAATCATCCTACATCCAGTCAGATGCAGGGGACTTTTTGAAGGCTTAAAACTGAAGCCCAGAGAAAGATTTCAGAAATTAAAAACAAATGGTGGGAAGAGAAGTTGAAAGAAATGTAACAATTTATTAACAATTGTAATATGCGGAGCTTCTTCAGTGCAATCAAGGCTGTGTATGAACCAAGCTCTTATGGACTCATTGCGCTTAGATAAAGATGACAGTACACTCCTCAGTGACAATGAGTCCATCAGAAACTGCTGGAAGGAGCACTACCAAAAGCTCCTGAACTGAGAATTGACAGTGACTGATGAAACCATTGAATCCATCCCACAGCATCCACCAGTGCTACCTCCAGAAGATCCCTGGCATAAAGTGGGAGACTCACTGCACAAATGCCAGTGTCCTCACAGATGCTAACACCTCCAGTTTGGAACCATTGATTATTCAACATTAGCTGTGGTGGACATGGCATTGTATGTGCATGTCTGATGTACATTTACCAAAACAACTGCTATATTCCCAAGTCAACCGAGGACAAAGGGCATGCAGGTGACAGAGGGAATGTTTCAAAGACACCCTCAAGGAAAACATTAATAAGTGTGGCATTGACACCACAAATTGGGAAAAACTATCCTGGGACAGGGCTACATGGCGATGCCTTGTGAGAGAAGGTATATCTTACTTTGGTGAAAACCATCTCACCCTGGAGGCAGAAAAACAACAGAAGCAGAAGGAAAGAAAATAAGACCCAGAAACGCATGGTCCGACTCACCCTTTAAACACCACCTGTGACATTTGCCAGGGAGTCTGAAGCTCTAGGATTGACCTTCTTAGCCATCAACTGGCTCATCTATAACCCTTTACTTGACCCATAGGAATGCTCATCCTTGACCATGAGGGATCACTGCTGCCAACCTCTCTTAGTGTCATAGTGCTTGGGGTCCGAAGCAACCTAAACAGATCATCAGGTCTGACTCCCTGCTCCGGGCAGGAACAGCTACCGGGGTCATATCACCCCAGCCAAATATCTGTCCCACCTCCTCTTGAAGACCCCCAAGGTAGGAGAAAGCACCACCTCACCTGGGTGCCCATTACAGAGCCTGGCAGCCCTAACTGTAAAGTAATGTCTCCTGATGTGCAGCCTGAACCTTCTCTCTAACAATTTGTGGCCATTATTCCTAGTAACCCTGGGTGGTGCCTGGGGGAACAGAGCCTCCCGCAATTCCCACTGGTCCCCCCGGTGAGTTTGTAAATGGCCACCAGATCCCCTCTCAGCCTTCTCTTGTGGAGACTGAATAGGATCAGGCCCTTTAGCCTCTCCTCATAGGGCCTGCCTTGCTGCCCCTTGACCATACAAGTGGCCCTCCTCTGGACCCTCTCAATGCTAGCCACATCCCTTTTGAAATGCGGCACCCAGAACTGGACGCAGTACTCCAGCTGTGTCCTGACCAACGCCGCATAGAAGGGAAGGATCACCTCCCTCGACTTGCTTGTGATGCATCTGTAAATGCATGGCAAGGTGAGGTTAGCCTTACTGACTGCTTCCTCCCATTGGCAGCTTGTGTTCATCCTGGAGTCAACAATGACTCCAAGATCCCTCTCTGCCACCATGTTGACAAGAAGGGTGTTCCCCAGCCTATAGGTGTGTTGCTGATTCCTCCTCCCTAGATTCAGCACCTTGCACTTCTCTGCTTTGAATTCCACCCTATTCTCATCCACCTACCTCTGTAACCTGTCAAGATCTAGCTGGATTCTGTCCCTCCCCTCCAGCATGCCCATCTTGCCCCACAACTTGGTGTTGTCAGCAGAATTCCACTGCCCACATCCCTCCAGGTCGAAACTGACCCATCCACCACCACTCTCTAGGTGCAACCATCTAGCCAATTTGCCACCCATCTGGCTCTGTAGGCATCAATGCTCCAGTCACCTAGTTTTTTAAAGAGAATGTGGTGGAAAACCATGTCAAAGGCTTTCTTAAAGTTCAGAAAGACGAAATCCACCTCAACACTCTTATCCAGGGACTTTGTGACCTGATCATAAAAAGAAACCAGGTTAGTCAGGCAGGACCTACCCTCATTGAACCCATGTTGGTTGCCCCTGAGCATTACCCCCCCGCTGGGCCCTTGCAGATGTGCTCCTTGATAATTTTCTCAAAAGTCTTCCCAAGGACCGAGGTAAGACTGACTGGCCTATAATTGCCAAGGTCCTCCTTTCTCCCCTTCTTGTAAATGGGGGCCACATTGACTCTTTTCCAACCCTCTGGTACCTGGCCAGTGCCCCACAGGTGCTCATAGAGCCGTGCCAGGGGCCCCACTATGACCCCCACCAATTTCCTCAGCAACCTCGGGTGAAAAGCATCTGGACCTACTCATTTAAACATGTCCAGCCCCTCCAAAAGTTCCCTAACTAGGTTGTACTTGACCCTAGGCATGGCAGTGACTCTTGGTAAAGTTACTACCAGGCATCCTTATAATCCTTACTTTCATGGTTTTGAACTGTGTTCACTGGAACTACTCCTAATTTATACCAGATTGACAGGAAAATTAGGTCTTTTGAGTTTCAGTTAGGCTTCATTAAGCACCCAAAAATTCAGGGATACATGAACGTAATTGATCTAGACATCAGGAAAGTCTGTTACCACTAGACTGCCAGCACCTTAACTAAAGTCAAGAATACAGCAAATAATCTCTTGAAATATTTCAGCCATGCTTCTTTTGACTTTGACTGAAATTAAGCAAGACAGAGCTAATAACAGCAACACAAATGATACTGACTGTGGCAGGGCACTGTTTGTGCCTGCCACTTTAAGGGCCTGAAGCTGGCAGCCGCCAGGTGCCTGATGAGGGCAGCCATTTTGGATCTTGGGCTGCCCATATAAACAGGGCA
>NW_017729032.1:197969735-197973411 GCF_001723915.1 Gavialis gangeticus
AGGTAAGGGAGGAGCTGTAGGGGATACTAAGGAGGCCCCTGGTCCTGGATATGACCTAAAACTGCACCCTGCCGGGAGTGGGTGGCCTGGTGGGGCTCTCAGTGGTGCAGGAGCACCCATGAAGTGCCAAAGCAGTTACCACCCTGGTGAAAGGTGGGTTGGGGCACCTTAACCCCTAGCCCCCACAACTGGGTGGGCTACCCTTGTTGGAGGGTTGGGAAGGTGGACCCCATGGAGAAGGGGTAAGGCCATAGACTCAGGCCTGTCTGAACTTCCCCTGACTGGCCCATGCTGGGGCCAGGACTGGAAGGGTCGAAGGGCTGGTGGGGCCCACTGTGAGGAATGCTCAAGAGCTGAGGGCCTGGGGTTCCGGCTGGCCTGGAGGTGGGCCAGGGCTAGTGAGCCGAAGGTCCCAGTGTGGGGATCACACCTGAAGGAGAAGCAGCTCAGGGAGCTATGTTGCCTGGTATGAAGGTGAAAGAGACCGCCTGATGAGAGGAATCCAGGTGGGGTACAGCAGTAGGATTCTGGGGCCCAGTGTGGGGGCTGGTGACAATGAGAACTATAGATGCCATCTGCGAGGCTTGGGCTACGGTGTAGGGGAGGAAAGGAGCTGCAGATAGCGCCCCCTGGCATCGCTGCAGGAAATGGGCAGCCTCCCACCTATTAACCTCTATTTAACTAATTAACAACAGGGCATGGCAGACAAGAACGCAGGTGGTTAGCCCAGGAACAGGTGGGCGGGCTACACCGAGATTGGCCCCGAGCAGGCCCCCTGTTACACTGACCAAACTTGTTTTAAATCTCAGACAAAGAACTGGTTAAAACTGTGGTTGTCATTTTAGAGCTTACAGTTATGGAGCTTTTCTTCATTTACAGTCAGTGGCCTCGTCCAGACAAGCATAGGCATTTGGTTTTCCAGGGACAAGTCGCAGCAGTGCACTTTGTGCCGCAGCTACTTGTCCCCAGGGAATGCCTGTGCCACGCATGCTCTAGCATGCAGCAAGTTATCCCAGGAGTAGTAGAGGCCGCACTGTGCTGGCCCCAGCTTCCTTACCTGGGGTCCTGGAGGCCTCCCAGGGCTGCAGCAGCAGCCATCCTTCTGGACAAAGCCTGGCTGGCAGCCACAGTGCATCTCTGGGCATCCCAGCTCCATTTTTCAGTGGTGTGCACTGCCCATGAGTACACCGCTCCAGTTTTTTTTTTCCAGTGCACCCTTGCATCATGGAGAATGCCTGAATGTGTGGCATGTGGCGCTGCAGATGTATCTGCAGTGCCACATACCACATGGCCACACTCATCTGGATGTGCCCAGGACAATGCAGATTACATCTATTCACCACACCTTGTCTATTTCCCATTTACTGATATGTAAATTGATATTTTGTTACTAATGAACTGTTTTCTATAATCATACTGTAAAATGCAAAATCTAAAATTCTGGAAGTTTTTTTTGTTTGTTTGAGGTTTTTGTTTAAGGACATCCATATCTCTATAATATCTATCTTCTCTGTCTGCAGTATAACAAAGAAGATCTGCTCCTCTAAACCTTCAACACAAGTAAAGGAGGTTGATTATTCCAAAATATATCTAAAGTTATAGTATATGACTGCTTATTTCTGTCAGCAGTTAGGAAATTGTCTTCACTTTATCATGGGAGTAAATATTGAAGTTCCTGCAACTGTGGAACAATACTGTAAAAAAGCTGTGAGGAAAAAATGTTTCTTCTATAGCCTCCAAAATATTTGTTGATATGAGATGACCCAATATCTCTAACGACTGAAATTATCCTAAGTTAAAGGTACCCTAGATACTGACAGATGAATATTTTTAACCATAAGTTATTTGACAAGTTTAAAAATAAATCTTCAGAACTTCATGGGATATTCAAATTTTTTTAAAAATTCATAATTTTAAAATTACTACACTAACTTTCTTTAACTTGCTTATCCTTGCTTCCACCACTCTATTTGTTACATAAGCAAATATAAACATCCATCAGTTAACATTCAGCGTGTGGTTAACATCCATTTAACCCTGCCTTCCACTCAAAAATCTTTCAAAGCACTTTACAAATTAAGTTAGGATCAGAATTCTCTCTTTAGTAAAAACCCATCATCATCCTCCTTTACAGATGAAAAACAATCAGGAATATTTAGGACAGGTGGCTTGCTTAAGATATCACAGAGGCTGAGGTAGGATGAAAAATATAGCCATCAGTAAATCATTGCTCAACAATACCAGGTTATAGTTCACAAAGACCAAGCAACATGGTCATAACAGTTGTCTACTGGAAGTGAAATTGCTCTAGATATGCTAGGCAGAAAATTAAAATGCTAAATAGGCAAGATAGTCAGCTTCCTGGAACAACAGAGTATCTACCTATCGCTTTCTCCTTTTACCATTAAAAGCAAACCATTTATGTACTTTAGAAGGGAGCTCCATCTGGTTCTGCTAAAGACAGGGCTGCCATGAGAGGAGAATGGGAGAGGTCAGGTTACGCAGAGCTATAAGGACTCTCTGGGTGAAAAAAAGCACCTCATTGGTTATAAAAATACTAAAAAACTGTATGAAAAAAGGGATGGGGGATAAATATTGCATCTCAAAAGACCACATCAGAGCCCGGAACATATACCATAAATTGCATTAAAAAGTAAACTTTACTGAAGTTATTTTTAATTGTCTTTTTTCCCCTCTAAGCCACATGTTGTTTATTGGCAACAGGTAAGCCTCTGGTAATGAATTAACAAGCTGAATACAGAAAAGATTCTTTAAAAAACTGCTTGGACAGTTCACATGCAATCTGCATGAGTCAGGAGTCATGCTAATTAATTCTAATCCATTTCTGTGCTAATGATGTGAACATAATATGTGTAAACCTTCTAAAGTTCTTCCAAAATCTATCTGTTGCAAGCTAATAATATAATGAATCAAAATTATGTTATTTGGCTATGAGTTCAAATACTGATCTGTGAAATGATTAGTGGCAGAATCTATCCAGATTTCACTTAATTTGTCAGTGTTAATGTGCTCCAGATGAAAAACTGACTGGAATAAACTAATACTTACTATTTGCTGTCTTACATACACTATATCTTATTTGCTATGAAAGATGCAATATAAAAGTAATATGTAGAGTTCAAGAAATGAATTTTTATTTTCTTTACACACATTTTATAAAACATTTATTTTGGGCCTTCCTGGCTTTTCATTGCATGTAAGTTGCACAGCCTGTACCTTCTGTTAACCAAACTCACTGGACATACCAGGTGCTCCTCAAATCCCTCTGTTCCCTGTGTGCTGTTCTCGCACTCCCTTCTATTTCACATACTTACTTTAACCTTCCTCACATCTTTACTTAATCCAAAGGGCTGGGTGCATCTCCATCTCATCTTCCACCCCAGGTCAAGGGCTCTGTATCCTCTGTGCCTTTCTGTACTACATTTGTCTCTTCTGTGCCAGGGTCTTTCTGCAGATCCCTCCACACTCCTTTTCCTTCTATATATAATAGGGGTTAAGGGACTCTGATACTTTAAGAGGAAATGTGCCCCAGGAAAGGCCTGAAATCAGATGCAAGCAGCTGGGCAAGGGATAGCTGCAGGAGAGTAGGCAACTAGAGGAAGCTGAAGATACAAGTCACAGCGTTGCAAGTAACTATTTGGAAACTAGCTGCCAA
>NW_017729032.1:197978411-197982761 GCF_001723915.1 Gavialis gangeticus
GCGCTCGGGGGAACAGGGACTCCTCCAGCGCCTGCTGATCCCTCCACACTCCTTTTCCTTCTATATATAATAGGGGTTAAGGGACTCTGATACTTTAAGAGGAAATGTGCCCCAGGAAAGGCCTGAAATCAGATGCAAGCAGCTGGGCAAGGGATAGCTGCAGGAGAGTAGGCAACTAGAGGAAGCTGAAGATACAAGTCACAGCGTTGCAAGTAACTATTTGGAAACTAGCTGCCAAGCAATAGCCAAACAAGACAGGTCTCAAGGTAGGAGGGTAACAACTGCAGCTCAGTGGGTAAAATGCAGCAGATGAGAGCAGGCTGCCCACCGAACTAAGTGGACACCGGTGGCTAGTTGGAGAAGCACATCACTGAAAAGGATGGAACTCAGGAAATGTAAATCTTGGTCTCGGGGGCAGAGGAGACATCTGGACTGTAATATCTGAAGGAGATGAGCCCCTGCCAGCATGAGCTGCTACAGAGGGAAAGGTGCAGACCTAGAGAAGTACCCAAAAGGCTTTGAGAGAGCCAGCAGATGGAGGATGGAGTTTATAACAGAGTAGAGACCCGAGGTGGGGTTTAAGTTTGAGCTGGAAACCAGCTGGTTTCTATTTGAGTTATGTTTAACCAGGGATTTGGATGTGGCTACAGGGGTGGTTAGAAGCTACAGTGGCTGCCTTAGAGTCACAATCCACTGAGCCCTAAAACTAAGCCAGCAAGAGAGCAGCCCTGCAAGGATCAGGGACCCAGTGGGCTGAATCTGATATAAGATTAGAGGGCCCAGCAGGGAGAATAGACTAAGACTTTGGAGTCATAGGCGTTGCTATTAGGGAGGCTGGAGGCCACTATTAGGGCCAGAAGGCTGTAATTATGGCCAGTAGGGCCATGATCAATGCCTGTGGGCACGTCTGTGCATGCCCCTGACTATGCAGTTCATACTGCACAGTCATTTAGTACTTGCTTTTGTTTTTGACCCTACTACGCAGTAGCAACAAGCTACTGCACAGTAGCTGCAGCATCACGGTTAGTGCCTGCCAATGCTATGCTACTGTAGTAATGAGCTATGCCACTGTAGCTCAACCAAAAATAAAATGCTGGATAAACAAATGTAATGCAAGTACATATTATAATCCATAATCTCACCTTCACAACAATACCTCTTACACAAACACTAATTCCCAGTACACAGTGGGTGCATCTACACAAGATGCTACTGCACAATGGTTACTGCACGTTTATTTAGTATTTGCATAAGCAAATGCTAAATAATGTTTACTAGCTGGAATTACTGCCTGGTACAGCCAGCAAAAGTCTTTTAAGTGATGCTACTGTACAGTAGTTTAATAATACTATGTAGTAGTGTATTAGCACTGTCCTTGCTGTGTTGTGCTACTGAGCAGTATTATTCAGCTACTGCAGTTAGCATCTTGTGTAGACACACCCAGCAAACACGAGTTGGCCAAAACATTTTTATTGAGCAATCAGGGACAACAAATTAATATCCAAATGTCAGATTATCTGACTACCTGGACATAACGAGTGATGCCAATGGAAGCTACGCATGGACAGAGTCTCCGTAAAAGCAATAAGTCTATCCTTAAAAGGATCCAAATAGTGGCCAGTTTACACAAGGGTAGGGTTTCCAGCAAAGGACACCAGTGAAACAAAAACAAAGAGGGTGTACACATAAACCCATTAAGATTTTTCTCAAGAGAAAATAGTATCCAAGTTTATACAATTAACTGATTCAGGGTATTTACTTCAAGCTTCCCTGCGCCTAAAATGATAAAACTCTTATCCACAGTTGATGGGAGGCAGTCAGTCAAAACTCCTATATACCTGGGATTTTCTCCTACAGTTAATTTACATTAGAGCTTCACTAGTAAAGCATAATCTAATGAAACCATTGCCTGTTTACTTTCATAAAACCTTGAGAGGATTGTACAAGTTAAGATGACTATTCTATTCATTCCTAACACCTACTCCTGACTTCATACTCACCCAACTAATTTTTGCTACACATACTCTCTAGTCTTCCTCAAAATCATTCTACAAAGTAATGCAGAAATAATGTCCACTTGTCTGCCAAATTCTATCTCCGTGTTCTGTGAGAACATACTACTCTTGTCTTCAGGCTGTAGACTGTCTAGGACAGATATTCTTATTTATATGGCACCTGTTATCCTTGGCACAATGTTGTGTATTTTAAATTTGCATTCTAAATGAATGATATAACAAGTAATTTATTTCAGGAAATCTAAAAAAGGCAGCGCTACTATGTCACTGCATTATGTGAAGGAAAGATTTTTAGGGATTATTTTTAAATACTTACAGGCTTGCTTGGGTCTGCTTCAATTGAAAAATTTCCAGGGTTGCTGTTCAAAATTTGCAGTTTTAGGGTTTCATATGTAGGATTAGGAAGAGGAATATACAGACGGACCCATCTATAAGAAAAAATAATATCAGAGAATGTGACTGTAAATTAATAAACTTCTATTGTTACCTATTGTTAAATTTTTTTGGCTATTTGCCTAGTTGAGAAAGCAAGAATAAACCTTTAATATGAATTTATTTAGTAGCACAAATGATCAATAACAGCAAGAAGTAGTAAATGCAAGTACTGTCAGACCTGCTTGTATAAGGATTAAGTGGCCACCATGCATGTTTACTTCTAATCTCTGAGGTCTGTACTTATCCCTGGTCTTTTTTTCTCTATATCTAATTTTGGTGCAGCTCATTTCAGACCAGTGGTCATTTTGTGACTATCAGAAACTACCAAAGACTTTGTAGCAGGAAGTGAAATGATTGCATATACACTTTATCATACAGCACACATATGAACTGCAGTAACTGCTCTCAGAAAAAGTAACTGGACAGAAATTAATGATAATCAAATAAATAATGATACCTCCATTTACCTTTCATCTAAATAATGGCCAAGAGAAACTTGTAATTAAGTGGTAGCTCTAACAGTTTTTGATTTACTGCCTCTAAGCAGCAATTTTTCTTGATCATCTTGTAACCTTGAGCACTGCAAACAAGACTATTTTACTATCCTGCTCATTTAAAAGCAGGTGCTTCCACGCATCTTGTTCACTTCCCACTCTTCCCCCACATACACTCAAAACCAATTTCATTTTGTACAATTGTTATACTGCTCATTACAATATAATGACTAACCATTACAGTTAATATGCAGATCATGTATTTTAATGAGTACACTGACTGTCCTACACTAAAAAGCTGCTTTAAGGTGCTTGTGAGAGAGGCATTTATTAAATCAGCCAGTACTGTACCTTGACATTTTTTCCTTTCCTTCTATAATTAAAGCAAACATACAGACATCAGATACATTCTGTACGAGATGCTATTTTCAAAAGAGGAGGTCACTAGCTAGTCCAAGATTCCTATTATTCTGATCATACTACTATAATAATTCTCTCTAATGAGGATGTCTGCCCATAAATCACATGCTGGTTAAAACAGCAAGGGACACATAAAATAGATTCAAGGTGGATCAGTGAAAATGGTAATTAAGAAAAAGTTTGAAACATGTAAGAGACTGGTTTATGCAATAGTTTAGCCACCTTGGCGTTATGGAGGTGCCCATCTATTCAAAGCTGTGACTAGCCAACTAAGTTACTACAGCTTGCACTACAGATTTTTTCCCCTCATGGAACTAGTTCATCATACACAAAACAATAAAAAACCCATAAACCTTCACAATGTCTTAGAAGGAAAGGCATTTCAATCTGGTTTTACACCTGTGACTGGAGGCCCTCCAATTTAGTGTATGCAAGTAGCCTACCTTTCCCTTCCTATGGATGTGTTGATTTCAGAAATGCTAAACTATTCATTGTCACCTAAATCCCCAACAGCTAAGCAGCAGTATCTTCTTGCCTCAAGCCTTTTGACCTCTGTATCAAAGGATTTCCCGATCTCGGAGACAGCTGAAAATGACTTCCCAAAATTGTTACATTATGATAGAAGGGTGTCAGGGTACCAGGGCAGGCTGAAGGATACAAACTCCCTAATTTCCTGAAAATAAGTGAAATGAAGTGGGAACTGTGCAGTACAGAGATAAAGATCCCTAAAATTCCAATTCTAATGTCCATTTCCATTTGGCTCACAAGATCCTGGAACATCATGCCCTTCCTGCAGAGGAAGAAGTGCCTCAAAACCTCTGAACTAATCAGCAGGCCACTATTTTACTGCTGCAGGTTTTGAAAGTGGCCAAAATACAAGACAGCCAAATTACCAACCCTATACAAGATTGCCTGATTAAGGCACACAGGGCCTGTAATATTTCTGCTGGAAAAAACTGGCAGCAGATACACTTGTAATTAAGTCC
>NW_017729032.1:197987761-197988029 GCF_001723915.1 Gavialis gangeticus
GCCTGTAATATTTCTGCTGGAAAAAACTGGCAGCAGATACACTTGTAATTAAGGCCACCCGAGCTATTCCAATGTTGGATGACTGATTAGTGTACTACAGTAGTACAAAATCAGATATGAAGGCTCTCTCTCTGGTTGCAGAGAAACTTTCATGGCATATTTTACGTTCAAACTGCCAACCCTCCAGTGAAAGTCTTACCTACAATCAACTGAAAATTACAGGGGTACCTGACACAACAGAGAGAGAGAGATCCCTAGAATTTACTCT
>NW_017729032.1:197993029-197994345 GCF_001723915.1 Gavialis gangeticus
AGGGCCTGTAATATTTCTGCTGGAAAAAACTGGCAGCAGATACACTTGTAATTAAGGCCACCCGAGCTATTCCAATGTTGGATGACTGATTAGTGTACTACAGTAGTACAAAATCAGATATGAAGGCTCTCTCTCTGGTTGCAGAGAAACTTTCATGGCATATTTTACGTTCAAACTGCCAACCCTCCAGTGAAAGTCTTACCTACAATCAACTGAAAATTACAGGGGTACCTGACACAACAGAGAGAGAGAGATCCCTAGAATTTATTCTTTAGCTGCTTGCAAGAATACTTACCTGTAGGGGTGTGCGAAGCAGGGCATATTCAATTTGGATTTGGATTCAGCCATAGACACAGCTTATATATGTTTTCTCTATATACCTCAAAGTACCAGGCATGGCTCGTGAACACTAAATTGTGGGGTGGATGGAGCGTTCCACAGGAATGCAGAGGGACTCTCTGCATGCTTGGCAGCAGACCCGGAAGTGGACCGAAACTACTTCCGGTCTACTTCTGGGTCTCCCATGGAGTGTGCGAAGGACCCCCCCCCCGTGGCCCGCTGGCCCAGTGATCAGCTGAGAGGGGTCCTGGGTGCCCCCCCAGACCCAGGAAGCACCAGTTGCTAAGCCGGGGGTGGGGAGGTCCCTGTGCGTTCCATGGCAGACCTGGAAGTGGACCGGAAGTAGTTCTGGTCCACTTCTGGGTACACTGCAGAGCGCAGGGGGGAGCCCCCCACACTCCCGTGAGACACGCCATCTGCTCCACCATCTCAGTGTTCACGAGCTACCTGGTACCTCGAGGTATGTAAAGCTATGTCTATGGCCAAATCATTCAATCTCTCCGAATCAAATAGAGGCTTTGATTCAATTTGGAAAGATTAATGGGTCTCCCGATTTGATTCAGAGATTCAGCCACCAAATTGGGCTGAATCTCCTCCAAATCAAATCAGCGACTGAAGCTTTGCACAGTCCTATTAGCCTGCTTGATGTTTTTGAATTTTCCAGGTCCCAATACTAAACTTTGAACACTGGTTTTTAAATTTCTCAAATTCACACTAAAAAGAAGATGCAGCCAGTACACTTTTTAATATAGACTTGTTTGAAGATACATGGCACATAAGATAATGATTCTTAAAGACTGTATAAAAGATGTGGTAGAACAGAGATCAGTCTTTAGAAGAGCTTTGGGATTTTCCAAGCAGCAAGGGCACAAATATTTTATTGAGTTTCTTGTCCAGTTGTATATCAAGACTAGCAAAGGAGGACATACCTTCTAAAAGTCATAGTTTCTAGGGTCAGAAGGGACCTGAGTAGATCA
>NW_017729032.1:197994356-197994784 GCF_001723915.1 Gavialis gangeticus
CAGTCCCCCAGTTTCTTAATGAGAACAGGGTGAGAGAGTCACAAGAAGATTTTTGTAATAACTTGTAATAAACGTAGTTTCTGTCCTGTTTGAGATAAATTTATTTCTCCATCATTATGTCTCTTCTACTTCATATATGAACTTAAGCAAGAACTGTGACTAACATTCATTAACTGGGTTATGTTTTCAGGTCCGAGTTTATGCTTTACCATTATCTTGGACATTCAGTCTTATTAAATGACTGAATTCACTGTGGCCCAGTAGGGGCATTTAGCAAATGCCTAATACTAAAAAGGTACCATAGAAATGAAAACCCTTTAAAAAGAAATTTTTTTAATTGTACATTGACATCATTAAGTGTCTTTGCTGTTCTATTTGAATTGGGAAGTTAATGAAACATTTGACAACATCCCTAAATGGGTAGTTTA
>NW_017729032.1:197999784-198000233 GCF_001723915.1 Gavialis gangeticus
AACTGGGTTATGTTTTCAGGTCCGAGTTTATGCTTTACCATTATCTTGGACATTCAGTCTTATTAAATGACTGAATTCACTGTGGCCCAGTAGGGGCATTTAGCAAATGCCTAATACTAAAAAGGTACCATAGAAATGAAAACCCTTTAAAAAGAAATTTTTTTAATTGTACATTGACATCATTAAGTGTCTTTGCTGTTCTATTTGAATTGGGAAGTTAATGCAACATTTGACAACATCCCTAAATGGGTAGATTAATATGAATAATTTATTTGTTGATTATACACTTTCTGTGTTATCTTGAAACCAAAATGCACAAAAGAGAGAGGGGAAAGTACCGCTCATATCTTCTCTACAGGAATTCTGAAGGGGGATGATTTGGTACTGGTATAGAAAGGTGCTCTACCACCAGACCTTGCTGCTAACCATCCTCAAGCTCTGCTGCTTCA
>NW_017729032.1:198005233-198005558 GCF_001723915.1 Gavialis gangeticus
GCTCATATCTTCTCTACAGGAATTCTGAAGGGGGATGACTTGGTACTGGTATAGAAAGGTGCTCTACCACCAGACCTTGCTGCTAACCATCCTCAAGCTCTGCTGCTTCATCTTCCACACCGGCACTCAACCTGACCCACCCCGAGCACAGCTGTGCCATTGGCACGGCGCACCCTGAATATTCAAATCTGCAAATAGCAGTCGCAAATAGCAAGGGTTTCCTGTATATTATATATATATAGTTCACTAATGGTCGCATTAGTGGTGTGTCTATGTGTGTTGGGTAAAAGTCATATCAGAATTATAGAAATGTAGGGCTCAACAA
>NW_017729032.1:198010558-198015010 GCF_001723915.1 Gavialis gangeticus
CAGAATTATAGAAACGTAGGGCTCAACAAGGACCTCAGGAGGAGATGTAATCCAACTGCCTTCTCAAAGCAGCACCACCCCCAATTATGCCATCCCAACCAAGGCTTTCTCCAGCCAGGTCTTAAAAGACCCCAAGGACAGAGATGCCACTACCTCTCTGGGTAGCCTGTTCCAGTATTCTACCACCCTCCTGATGAGAGAGTTTTTCCTAATATCCAACCTAAACTTCCTTTGCTGTAACTTGAGACCACTTTTTGTGCTGTCATCTGCCACCACTGAGAACAGTTTAGCTCCATCCTCTTTGGAACCACCCTTCAGGGGGTTGAAGGCTGCTATTAAATCCCCCTTCAGTCTTTTCTTCTCTAGACCAGAAGTTCTCAAACTCTGGTCCACGAACCACCACTGGTCCGTGAGCTCCATTCAGGTGTTCTGCAGAAAGGCTGTGGAACAGTTGAAAATATCTGTACTTGTAAGGTAAGACTACTGATACTAAAATATGAGTTGTGTGCTTTGATTTGTAGAACAAAAAAAGTTTATTAAGTTGTCTGTGGACACGCTCAGCAATTTTCACATAGTCCATGAAAAAAAAGTTTGAGAAACACTGCTCGAGACTAAATAAGTTCAATTCCCTCAGCTTCTCCTCATTGGTCATGTGCCCTGACCTCTAACTGTTTTAATTGCCCTTTGCTGGACCCTCTTCAACTTGTCCACATTCTTTCTGTAGTGGGGGACCCAAAACTGGACACAGTACTCCAGATGTGGCCTCATCAGTGCTGAACAGAAGGCAAAAATCACTTCCATTGATCTGTTGGCAATGCTTCTACTAATGCAGCCCAGTATGCCATTAGCCTTCTTTGTAACAAGAGCAAACTGTTAGCTCATATTCAGCATATTGTCCACTGTAACCCCCAGGTCCTTTTATGCAGAGTTGCTGCTTAGGTAGTTAGTCCCCAACCTGTACCAGTGCATGGGATTGTTCTGTCCTCTGGAATCCTAGCCCTACCTTCCAGCATATCTACTACTCCCCCCAGCTTGATGTCTTCTGCAACTTTGTTGAACGTGCACTTCACCTCATCTTCCAGGTGGTTGATGAAGATTTTGAACAAAACCAGCCCCAGGACTGATCCTGAGGGCACTCCACTGGCAGCCAACTAGACATCAAACCATTGATTACTTCCCTTTGAGCCTGATTATCCAGCCAGTTTTTTTAATCCATGTTACAGTCCAGTCATCCAACCCAGACTTCCTTAGCTTGATTGAAAGTATGTTATGAGAGACCTTATCAAAAGCCTTGCTAAAGTCAAGGTATATCAAGTCAATTTCTCTCCCCACATCCACAAAACCAGTCATCTCATCATAGAAGGCAATCAGGTTGCTCAGGCATGACCTGCCCTTGGCGAATACATGCTAATTGTTCCTAATCACTACCTCCTTCAAGTGCTCAGAAATTAATTCCTTGAGGGCTTACTTCATGATTTTTCCAGGGCCTCTGATAAGGCTGACTGGTATGTAGTTTCCTGGATCCTCCTTCCTCCCTTTCTTAAAGAAGGGCACTATATTTGCCCTTTTCCCATTGTCCGTGACCTGTCCCAATCACCATGATTTTTTGAAGATAATGGCCAGCAGCTCTGCAATCACATCAGCCAACTCCCTCAGCACCCTCACATGCATCACATCTGGGCTCATGAACTTGAATACATCCAGCTTTTCTAAATAATCCCATACCTATTCTTTTGCCACTGTTGGCTGCTCAGCTCCTCCCCAAACCATGCTGCCAGATGCAGTGTGAAGCTGACCTTGCCTGTGAAGACTGAAGTAAGAAAGGCATTATACACTTTAGCCTTTTCTGCATTATCTCTCAGTAGGTTGCCTTCCCCCATTCAGTAAGGGACCCATGCTTTTCCTGATCTTCCTCTTGTTGCTGATATACTTATATAAACTCATCTTATTACCCTTCATGTCCCTTGCTAGCTGCAACTCCAACTGCACTTTGACTTTCCTGATTTAACCATATATATGACCACTGATTGACACTACTCACCTACTGTCAAACATGGGGAACAGGCTGGGAAGGCACCCAGCAATATTTTTTAAAAAAAAACAAAAACTTAATTCAAATGACTTTGTCAAAGTCAGTTTTGCTTGCCAAACTATTCTCAAAAATTCCAAAAAATATGTACATAAGATTGAATTCTATATTTCCTTAACAAAAAAACTTTAGCAGCTAGACCTGGGAAGAGTGCCCTTTAAACTGAATATCAGATTACACTGGAAGTTGTGACACATTAAATATTGATTCATTAGTGTATCTGCAAACATAACAATCTGTTTCATTTATAACTTCACATTCATTTTGAGGTATTGTTTTTTATAAACAAAATATCAAGCATGCATGATTTTCATGGAGTACTCAGCATTATGTCAATGTAAATAAAAAAAAAGCATACACAATGCAAATCCCTGAGGTGAGGCAACTTCACATAACCTACCGGAGAATTACCTCTGAAAAAATCCCAGGGTAAAACTAATATAACAGATTACATTGTTTTAGGTTTCATCTGTCTGTTTGCATCCCAGGGCAACTATTTGCTTAATGTGAAATATGTATTACCTGATAACTTTCCACCTACTAATGAGATGCTGTAATAGCATCTACAACCCAAGGGTATGTTTGTCCATTCCAGATCTCAGTGTAGTTTATACTGATATATCAACCTGAGATAAATTACACTTATAGCATAAGTGAACCTTTCTCCACGTTCTTTCATTTACATGTGAATCACAAATGCAATAATTCAATGAACAAAGATATCTGGAATATATTTTTACTTTAAAGACTATGTCATTCTTATGCAGTTTTATGAACAGACACAATATATATATGTGTACATGTGTAATGGGACATATTATACAAATAATTTTAAAATTGCATTTCTTTAAAATATCATCTACATTAAAGTAATAAACATAACTATTTTTAACAGATTCGCAGATGTTAGGAATTCACAGATTCATAGATGTTAGGGTCAGAAAGGACCTCATTAGGTCACTGAGTCCAACCCCCTGCCCTGGGCAGGAAAGAGCACTGGAGTCAGATGACCCCAGCTAGGTGCTTGTCCAGTCTCCTCTTGCAGATCCCCATGGTAGAGATCACCACCTCCTTTGGCAGCCTATTCCACATTCTGACAACTTTTACTGTGAAGAAGTTCTTTCTAATGTCCAACCTAAATCTGCTCTCTGTCAATTTGTGGCCATTGTTCCTAGTTACTCCAGGGGGTGCCCTAGTAAATAGAGCATCTCCTATTCCCTGCTGCCCTCCCCTGATGAATTTATAGGCAGTCACAAGATCACCTCTCAGCCTTCTCATGTGAAGGCTGAAGAGTCTAGGCCCCTCAGTCTCTCCTCATAGGGCCTTGCCAGTGGCCCTCCTCTGAACCCTCTCAAGATTCTCTGCATCCCTCTACAAGTGTGGCCTCCAAAACTGGATGCAAAACAATAAAAATTCTCATCTGAAAAAAAATAAACTTCAAGTCCAGTGAACGTGAAAAAATGCTTCTCGCAAGCATGTGTTGTACTTAATGAAGCAAATCCTCTCCAGTGCACACCTTTATTATACATAGGGAAGAGAGAATTGTCATTCTGGAACAGACCAAGTGTCCATGTAATCTTGCCAGAAATAGTTGTCAAAGCCAGATGCTACAGGTGGAAGAGCATAAAATCTTTATCTTATAGATAATAGTGCAATGAGAGAACAATTATTTTGACCTCTGAAACCTGACAGATGGCCTTTGCAATTTTATCCTATCCAAGTAAAACTGCAAAAGATATTTTTACTAATATGTCTAATCCCTGCCATAAATGTGTAAGTACACATACACATTTTGTTAAGTAACAGGTGCAGCTTCTATAGCAAATTATCAAATCTTCACAGGCAAAAATTATTAAGTGAAAACATGTAAGCAGTAAAATGTCTGGATTTATGGCAATGTGTTTACCTATTCTACTTCATGTCAATTCATGTATCTATTTATCAATAATTGGACAAGTATAATCTTTCTCCCATTTTCCAAAAACATTCTTAACTTCAGTCCTTGTGTTATGTTAGCAAATTATCTAATTATATAGTTGATACCGACTATGGCAATAACACAGTATGAAAATGATCCCAAATTGTGGGTGATAAATACTTTTGAAAACATGACACAAAAAACTTGCCCATCTTGAGATTTAGAATTAAGAATTATGTTCTGGAAGGGACAGGACAAGTAGGTCACCACTCTGTCTACCCTTGAACAGGTCCACTTCTTGCATGGTAGAAGAGATCTCGTCATGCAAGCTCTGCAGGAGAGAATCTCCATATAGTCCACACACACATGCTGAGCACAAGTGAGCACCAGTGCAGAAAATGTATAAAGCAGACCCATGTGGAAGGTCCAGGTACAGTACTATAGT
>NW_017729032.1:198020010-198021993 GCF_001723915.1 Gavialis gangeticus
TCTGTCTACCCTTGAAGAGGTCCACTTCTTGCATGGTAGAAGAGATCTCGTCATGCAAGCTCTGCAGGAGAGAATCTCCATATAGTCCACACACACATGCTGAGCACAAGTGAGCACCAGTGCAGAAAATGTATAAAGCAGACCCATGTGGAAGGTCCAGGTACAGTACTATATTGTGGCTAGACTGTAACTTGTTATTAAATTCATCAGATTTAAAGGGTAGTTTAAAAATAAAAATCTCTAACTACTTTAATCCCATTTAAATAACTCTTCCACAAAGATAATATTATCTATATTATGTATTTTTAAAATATTATGTGAGACAAGTCCAACTATATCAATTCAACCCTTATTTCTATTAGATCTATATTTATATAAAACTCTGCTACAGTTCTATAATGCATACTACTTTGTATGCTTTACACCATACAGTGATACCAATTATCCAATTAACCGAACTATGATATACTTACTTTCCAAGCTCACATGCTATTTCAGGTAAGGTAGTTGACAATGGTTCTTCAACAATCAGTTTCAGCATGTACCAAAACTCCCCAACTGCTTCTGACAGGAATATGACACTAAAGACAGATACAAAATCAAGCTCTCTGTGAGATGGCTTTTGACAGAAGAGAGACTTATAAAAGCAGAAATTAGAGTTAAAAAAAAAAAATGTTCAACACAGTGAACCATTTTAGTAGCTATCAGTTTTCCACCAGGAATTCCTTACAACTCCATAGAAATGGCTGTGTCTAGATATGCCTATCACAAATGAATAGTGATTGTTATAAATACAAATCCATGGACTGTAAGTTTGTTTCATCTCCCTTCCTTGTTACATATGAAAACTGCCACTTTTCAAAAGTGTGGGGGGGGAAACTAGAAAGCATCTTTAATCTTACCTTACATCTACATTAGTTCACCTGAGTACTAACTTAGATTGAGATTGGGTTCACCTAATATAAAGGGTTACCCCAAGCTTGCAAATGCCTGTACAAATGGCACTGCAGCCCAGCCACTCACTCCCCCACCTGCCCCTCCCACCACCTCAATGTACTCATGCCGGGCTTCCTGCACCACAACCAGGAGCAGCAAACAGCTGCACAAGTTGCTCCCAGAAGCGGCAAACTGCTGCACAAGTGACAAACAGTCAAGGTCTAGGCAGCTTAAAGCAAGCTGGCTGCACCAAATGCTTATTCACACCCTATGAAATTCCATTTTTTCCTAGCTGTTTACAGGACAGTTCTGGCACTTACACATCCAGAGGATGCATACTCCTAGGTATAAGAACTAACTACATATGTGTCCAGACAAGGCGGCATGGAGAGCCTCCTCTATCTTTTCCCCTAAATAGGTGAGTGGCTAGGACACTGATAGAAAGCCAGAGGACCTCAGTTCTAGGCCCCTCTCAACTAGAAGGTGCTTGACCCTCCTGGCCTCGTGCTTTCCAGAATTCCACTAACTGCCATAGCACAAGCCATCTAATCTCTTCTCTGGTGCTCCTTTGGAAGCTTTCCCCAAGGCCAGCCACAATAGGGTGATCTATGGGATATATGTGGGGCCAGAAGGAAGCAAACCAGAGGCATATGGGTGAGGTGAGGTGGCTGCTGGCCTGCAAAGGAGGGGGTCCAGGGTTCTGTCTGGGCCCCTGTTCTGAGTGGAACAGAAGCTTCCCCTCTTGCTCTACCCTCCATCTTTTTTTTTGCCAGTAAGCAGCTCAGCTTCAAAATAAGTACTATAGAAGGAAGTGAATAATGGCTGACCTCTGGTGTGGTGAGTAGAGTGCTGAGATAGGAACAGAGAAGTCCTGGTTGACATATGAGGGCAAAGAGGGACATAAACCCACATATATTTTTTGACTCCTGAGGCTAGTTTGGTACTCATAGCTTTGACTGACTTCATTCTCAGGTGTTCAAAGCTGCTACTCATCCACAAAGGCGCTCACATATTAACTATGATAACTACTACCCACATTCAGTCTAC
>NW_017729032.1:198026993-198027504 GCF_001723915.1 Gavialis gangeticus
ACACACACACACACACACACACACACACACACACACATTCTAGATACCTACTTATTTTAGAGAAATACAACCATGAGGGTAGAGATTAAAAATCATCTTGAAAACAAAGCAACCTGTATGAAATAAAGATAATTCAACACAATTTGTGAAAAATTATTTAAATTTTGCTCTTAAGGTTCAGAAGCAGCATCTCATTATAGCAACAATCTAGTCCCATAATCGGGTGGATTTAATTAGAAAATAAGAGGTGGCATAGAGCTATTTTTGCTTCTCCCTCAATTATGGCAAACACAGCTCACACATCTGAGAACTGAGACATATTTTTTGCAAAACAAGGAAATACCAAGTTTCATCAAATTACGTTACAATAAACATATATAACAGATCAGGTATTATGAAATGTAGAACTAATTTATGCCATGATCTTTTAAAATATCACTCCTACTTTAAACAACACAACTAACTGTAAAATATTATACAGGCATACCTCGGAGATATTGCGGGTTCGGTT
>NW_017729032.1:198027515-198028722 GCF_001723915.1 Gavialis gangeticus
CAACTTCTCTGTAAACACAGATACTGATTTTTATTCATATGTCACTGGCACTATTAGCCAGCCTATGTATTCTGGTCTTTTAATCCCATATAAAAGAACATGGATGCATCTGGTCTGGATAATGTCTGTCTGCAGTTTCAGCCTGTAGGGGCTGTGTTTGCCAATGATGCAACTTAGAACAGACCTCGAGTTGTTCCACGATGTATAGGCAAAGAGTTGATTTACAACCAGGGTAGTAAAAAGGTATAGATCAATTTTTACTTCTTTGTAAAGGTCCCCCTGATACAAACTGCAAGTTGGCTGAAGTCAAGATCCAGCTAATAGGTATGTCATGTCAAAACAGTGGTGCTCAACCTTTTTTCTTGCCAGGCTGGATGGGCTTGTCCAGTGGCCCTGAACCAACATCTGGAGTGGGCTCAGTGGCATCTCATCCAGCCACACACAGGAAGCTGGAAGGGGAGGGAGCAGCCTGGCCCAATCCAGCCTGGCAGGGGAAACGGGGCATGGCCTGGCCTTGATCCAGCTCCAACAGAAAGGAGACATGGCCTGGCCCCAAAGCAGCCATGTGGTGAGGAGGGGGCATAGCCTCACTCCAATTCAGCAGGGGGGAGTGGTGTGGCCAGCCCCAATTCAGCTGAGTCGGGGGAAAAGAGGCATGGCCTGGCTTCAGTCCAGCCATGCAGGGAGAGGGGTCATGGCCTGGCGCCAACCTAGCCATGTGTGAGGGGAGGGGGCATGGCCCAACCCTGATTCAGCAGGGCCTGGGGAAGGGGTCATGGTTTGCCTTCATTCCACTGACAGGGGAAGGGGCATGGCCCATCCCCAGCTGGCCACATGGAAAGGGGCCATGGCCTGGCCCGGATCTGGCTGTGTTGAGGGAGGGAGCATGGGAATTTGGCAGCAGGGGAACATGGCCACTGCTTCCCTGGTGCCAAATTTCCCAACCCATGGGGAGCCCCACTGGCCAGATGAGATGCCTCCACAAGCTGCATTTGGCCTGCAGGCTGGAGGTTGAGCATCCTTGGGTTAAAGAAACACTTATTTAATGATACTTGGCAGCATTCGGGTATTTTGGGGCGGGGGGAGTGGGGGAAGATAAATTATAAGAACAATTTGAACTACTGCCTTAAAAATAAACAGAACTTTTCATTTTGGTGATGCAAACCCTAGGTTTTCTGCACAGACCTGGTTCCTTCCTCCCCAGTCG
>NW_017729032.1:198033722-198034150 GCF_001723915.1 Gavialis gangeticus
CAGAACTTTTCATTTTGGTGATGCAAACCCTAGGTTTTCTGCACAGACCTGGTTCCTTCCTCCCCAGTCGTACTATAACTGGGCCAACATAATCAATAGGTATTATTAGGAAATAAGGAACTTGGTTCTCAATAAGTATTTCTGTCAAATAATGCCTAATTAACAGTGCCCTAGCTAAAATCCTTACAACTGTGATGTTCAGTAGCCTGCTTTAACTAGTCCAAATGGGCACTAGAGTCAATGATTGCAACTTTGAAAGTAATACCAAAAGGCCATCAATCTTATTCTAATTATCATACTGCACAGACTCTTTTAGATTTCCAGTGTAATGAAACATCTTTAATTTAAATCCTTTTCATTTTCATAATGCAGATCATTCCTAATTAATGGAGAATTCTGAAGCTAACTTGATTTCCATGTAGTATGTT
>NW_017729032.1:198039150-198041570 GCF_001723915.1 Gavialis gangeticus
AAGGCCATCAATCTTATTCTAATTATCATACTGCACAGACTCTTTTAGATTTCCAGTGTAATGAAACATCTTTAATTTAAATCCTTTTCATTTTCATAATGCAGATCATTCCTAATTAATGGAGAATTCTGAAGCTAACTTGATTTCCATGTGGTATGTTAAAGGTTCTTCACCTATTTTTAGTGGAGTTATTTTAGCTTAGTTCCCCTTCTTCAAAAACTTGGCACTGGGTCACTCCCTTCATGGTGAGCTAAAGAATGGCAAAATTAACTCTTCATTTGAAAAGCATGTTCTGAGGTGGAATTTCTAATATCAAAATCATATCATGAGAAACTGTAGACATAATTCTGGTGATAGCTATTCACCTGTCAGTTAAGGAAAGTGGTAGGCTTGGGTAAAATATGTCTGAAGTCTAAGTGACTTTATGGGATCAAGCAGTGATGCTTCATCATATTTAGCAAGTGTTAATAGTTTGCATCTTACCTTCCATCTGAAGTGCCAATTGCAGCTGGTGAATACTTCATTTCATAGAGAAGAGTTTCTTTTGGCTTAAGAACAAGAGTTGTTTCTCCAGTAAGTGCAGCATCCGTTAACACCACGTTTAACTGGAGACTTTCAGCCGTAGGATTAGTGATAGGAATTTCAATTTTAGCAGTGTTCTAAAAGCGTAAAAAGAGTGAATAACTGACCTTTCAATGTCAACAGTTTGTTACAGATGATGCAACGTTGACACTACTGAATGTCACATAGGTTGCAACTTAATAAATAGATTAAAGCACAGTTGTTAAAATAGAGTACTTTCAGCAAGACCGAACTTACAAGAGGTAGCTAGTCATAAGTTACTTCTTATTGCAATTAGCAATCAGGAAACCTCGAAGTCTCTCTGGCCATTTCCCCATATTAACAGGCTATATAGGAGGGATAGGCAAGATATGGCCCATAGGCCAGATCTCCCACCAAGGGACTCTATCTGGCCAGCTGTGGGTCTGTTGGCCCCATCCAGCCCAGTGATGAGGGGTAGCTTGGTCCATGGTACATGAGGACATTCCACTGTCCCTGGGGTGCACGGTGGGGCAGGGATGGTGCAGCAGCCAGACCTGGATTCCTGGAAGCCCCCATGGCAGCAGCTTTCTCTGCCTGGCTGCCACTGCCAGTGTCTCTGCTGCTGTCACCACTGCCAGACCTGCTGCCCAATGACCCCAGCTTGTGCTTCCTTCACCCACCATTGGGGTGCTGAACAGAGTTGGCAGGTGGGATCTCCATGGAAACTGGCCTAGGACCATCACAGGCAAGTTGCACTAGGCTAGACAGAGGTGGATAGGATGAAACCTCAGGTGAGAAGTGGATCGTGGCTCTGACCTGGGTCCTGGCCCCATGCTGTCACCAGCCCCTGACTGCCCATCCCTTTCCCAGATGTCAATCCCCATCTGCCTATCGCCGCATCCCATCTGCCCAGCTGAATACACTCTGCCTGTGGGCCCCCAGTCTCCATGGAGACCCTGACCACCCTCCCGCCCATGCTATCTGATGCCCCCAGAGACGGGTTAGGGGGCAGACTGGCCCAGGGTTGGGAAAGTGGCAACATATCACTAGCAGAGAAAGCACAAGGGCATATCAGTGGTAGCAATCAGCAACAACTGGAGACGGGGAATTACTGGCAACAATTGGAGACGGGGAATTACTGGCAACTGATGGTGAGAGGAATCACTGATGGGGAATGTCTTGGGGCATAGCTGTCTTAATTCAGCTGGACGCCAAGCGGGGGAGAAGCATGCGGCTGGACATGGAGCAGGGAGGTGGGAACAGAGCACAGGTGGGTGGGGACGGAGCACCACTGCCTCCCAGGAGCAGGGCCAAGGCAGGGTAGGGGAGCTCACCAGGCTGGGGTGAGGGCAGTGGCACCCCTCTGCAGGGCAGGGTAGCTCACCAGGCCGGTGTGCGGTGGCGGCTGCCACCACATGCAAACTCCCCACCCCACAGAGAGGCGCACCTACCTTCTCCCTGCCCTGCCCTGGCCCTGCTCCTGGGAGGTGGCAGTGCTCCATCCCCTCCCACCCACGCGTACACCCAGTGGTACATGTACCCCTGGTTGACAACCCCTGATCTACAACATATCTACAACATAGGGAGAGGAAGAATATTGCATAAAATACCTGTTTCCCTCTAGGGCTACTTTTGGAGCACTGTAATAACGCACTGCCCTTTATTTGGGGGTCACTTCAAAAGACACAACAGAGTGCACAGTAATTTTGGTTCCATCTGCCCTAACTGAAAGGTTTATTTTTCTGAACTATAGAATATTTTATTCAAGAAAATTCACTCTTTGCAAATCAGCATGAATCCATATCAGCTTTTACATGTATTACACACATTTCCCCAAATTAATATTTTCTAGTATGGCACACACATAATACACATGC
>NW_017729032.1:198041581-198048452 GCF_001723915.1 Gavialis gangeticus
CCCACCCCTGGGCAAAGGTCCATGACCAGCATATTTTGCAGACTCCCTATAAAGCAGCTTGCATTCTCTCTCTCATTAATCTCACACCCATCAGCCTGTGCTCAAACAGTATTATATCTTTTCTGCTGCATTCAGAATACACGAGTAAGGAGTTGTCTTGCAAGGCTTTTCATACATTGCACTGACAGAGATTAAGTTACTGGGTCATTTGACTGATGAACTGTTTTGCATACAGTTTCTCACTACACATGAAACATTTATATAGTAGGTGTATAATTCCTGTAGTTATTAAACCATTTTAAAAATCTAAAGACTAGAGCCATACTCAGTGGGTTAGTCCCTTCAGCATAACCATACAGTTTTGTTTTTACAGTTAAAACGACATTCACACTGCTACACAAAACCAACAAAACCAGCACACACATAATACACATGCCCCTGCTTTTGTCTCTATCCTTTCACATCCAAACACTTCCAGTGTACAGCACACACATTTTGGATGTAAGACAATTTGGACCTCATGATAGACTTTGACCCAGGCCTTTAAATGGAGCTTTGTCTTTTGCTTCTGAGGTACACTAATTAGTATCACAATTACTGATTGTGATACTCACAATTTGAAATGAGATGAAAATAAATATCTAAGAAATTTAACAATAAAGAGTAAAAAGTTCAACCTGAAATATTTTATATTCCACACACAGCTGTCTGGCCCTAGTTTCATCTTGGCTGCTATTTAGCAAACTCCTTTACATTTAGAGAAAACTGCTATAGGGAGTGAACATACATAAAACACATTTAATGTTCTACAGATGGTTGGGTTACACCAACAATTTAAATCATTCAAGTGCCTTGCATCAGTACGATGCAATTTAAATTTGCAATAAAATATTTTAAGGCTGAAATTAATAGTTTTACTGGTGTAAACAAATTTCTAAATCTATTTACCATTTTATTGCTAAAGGCTTCATAAATGAGACACTCTAAAGCACCTGTATGTTGTGCTTAAGGAATGTTTTTAGGGTAAAGAGGGAAATTTTTTAAGTCTGTTTAAAAAGAAGCTACCAAATATTTTTGAAACACAGCTGATGGAACCTTGGCTTCCAGACCACAAGTCTCCCCTCGGGTTGGGAAATTTGGTGGCGGGGGAGCAGTGGCCATTAATACAGCCACACTCCCTGCCCCACAAAACTCACAAACCACAAGCCCTGCATAGCCTGTTGGAGTCAGGCTGTGGCCCCTTCCTACTGCACGGAGCTAGGTCATGCCCCCCTCCCTCTCCTCTAGATCAGGGCCAGGCCACACCCCCTCCCTCCACATTTTTTAGTACACTTGAACTTTTGCACACAGCCCATAGCACATAGGTAGAAGTAACACTAGTAAAAGTCAAAAGATTTCCACCTGCTCTGAGGGAGGTGCTTCTCAAACAGATCCAAGACATCACTTACTAGAGGAGACATAAAAGAACCAAGGCAAAAATAATTCTCATGCAGTTTAACAGTAGAGTATTTACAGTGTTCATCTGAAATCAGGCAGAAGGCTGGGCAGGGTGGCACCTTACAGACTAACTGTTTCAGAGGCATAAGCTTTTGTAGTGACCACCTTCTTTTGCCTACAACAGCTTATGAATCTCTGAAGCAGTTAGTCTGTAAGGTGCCATCCTGCCCTGCCTTCAGGTTTACAGTAGTTTAATTAGAGTCACACTTTGGAGAAAATTCCTATTTCACCTTTTTGTGCTTAAGTCTAGGGACAGAAGTTAGACATAAACCAGTTTAAGTGGTCAGAAACAGGTTTAAACCTGTAACAGAACAGAAGTTCAGTGAACATAAACCACTTCCAAAGGGCACAGAGAGAAGTGACAATTTTCACCCAATCTGGCCATGGAAAGCAGTTTATAGCTGTGACCAAGCATAAGTGCATGGCTGTAAACAGCTTCAAGAATGACTGATCAAGTAAAAATCTGACCCCTCATTGCATGCAGGATCAGATGAAGACATTGCATAACAGAGTGTCTTCTGTAACTTCTGTCTGCTCTTCTCCCACCCTCAATCTGTTTTTGGAATCGGAGGGTGGGGGAAGTGAAGGGAATGGAGAAAGTTTGGTCTAGGAGTTTTTCAGCCCCTGCTGGCAGATGGGGTGGGTGTATTGGACCCCCCCCCCAGGTGAGGAGACTCCCTTACACCCACCCCACCCTCCAGCACTAGCTGGGAAACCTGTAGAAGGAGCTGCCTCAGCTCTCTTTCCCCCACTTCCATTATGAAACAGGGACAGGCTGGGAGGAGTGGGGGGGGGGCATTGCTAGGGGGAACTGGCTGCTGGCTGGCAGCAAGATTCCCCTGCCTCCTGGAGCCAACAATGAACTTCTGTTTGTTCTAGGAGATCACTGTAATTCAGAATGTTTCCTGCAAAGCATTCTCAGTTACATGGGGAGCTACACTTCTGTCGGCACCCAAAATGGCCAAAACTCGTTTAAGATAACCCTGGGTGGATTTAGTATCAGACTTAACTGATTCAAGTCAAACCAGTTAATGGAACTTCTGTCCTGGGTCCCTTCCTTGTTCAAGTTAACTCACAGTCCTCCAGCATCCCAGGATGCTTTGCAGCCCTGGGCTGTGCTGCCTGCCCCAGCAGAATAGGGTCTTCCCCACCTCTCTGCTTCTAGCCAGAGTACTAGCATTTCTCTGGCTGGCTGAGAAAGTGGTGGTGGGGAAAAACCAACTCCTCTGGCCCAGCACTGGACCCCCAGCTGCGTGCAGCCTAGTGCAGGGGGTGGAGGGTGGGGGGGAAATGGGGCTTGGTTCCATCCCAGGAGCCCAGAGCCAGGAGCAGGATCACTAGGACTTGGCTCTGCCCCCCAAAAACTGGGAGCCAGGAGCTGGCTGGAGTCCCCCAGCCAAGCCCTTCTCAGTCTCTGGCCTGTGGGGAGGCAGGAGGTGTGGAGAAGCCTGCACTGGGGCCTTGCTCCACCCCCAAGATCCAGGAGCATGGCTGAAGTCCCCCAGCTACACCCCATCCAGTCTCTGGCCCATTTTAGGAGAGGCAAGGAAAGCCAGAACCAGGCCTTGGCTCCACCCTCCCCCACCCCCCAGAGCCAGGAGTGTGGCTGGAGTAACCAGCCCAAATCCTGATATGAAGGAAGGGGGTGTGGCCCAGCCCCATGGAGGGGAAGGGGCACAGCCCTGCTTTAATGGGCCATGTGGGGCTTTGGGTTTGTGAGTTTGGCAGGGCAGGGAGGGTGGCCATATTAATGGCCACTGCTCCCCCACTGCCAAATTTTATGACCCAGAGGGAGCCCCTCAGGCTGGATGCCAATGCTCTGTGGGCCACATCTGGCCCACAAGCCAGAGGTGGAGCACACCTGAGCTAGACTTGGGCTAAGAGGTGTTAGGATCCACCTCCTCCTCCCCTTACTCCTCTTTACTTCTGAGAGGCATGCATGTACCTTGGCAATTTTATCCCACCACAGGTCAAAACAGAATCCAAACTGTAAGCGCCCTGCTACACATTCAAATTAAGGCTAGATAAAAACTAGCTGTGGAGTTGTTACACATTTTCAGGCACTAACTCTATAGCTGGTTGGGACTTTTTAGTCATTTTTATTGTGTGATAATTACTTTGCTGGTCTCAGTTTACTGCACAATTAAGCAGTTATTTGCATAATATAAGTAATGTATAGCAGGGGCCTAAATACCCAAAGCTGCAGTTACATGACTACCTCACAGCTAAGGGCTACCTAAGGACTTAGGGTTGAGCCCTTGATGATCACTTTAGTTTTGCAAAAACTTTGAGAGAAGGCAGGAGACAAAGGAAACTTCAGGAAAGTAGAGGAAGCATGAGAAGAAGATGGGAATGGAAAAGTAGTCTTGATACTGTACAAACAAAACTCGCTACACTGTTGCTGTTAAACAGCTTCATTGTCTCCTAGGTACCAAAAAATCCAGGTGCTGTAGAACTTCATTGAAGTAAAATTCCTAGATGTTTAAACCTCTTTTAGAGCAGTATTTCTGAATTCCTAATTCTAATCAAAGAATTCCTTAAAAATGTATCTATACCAATAACCAATATCTAGGCATACGCAGGGTATTATGCTGCCTATATTCAACTATACAATGCATGGCACTCTCTTTGTTAACATGAAAAGTGATATTACATAGTACTTGCTGGGAATAATTTTCCTGATATTTGGCATAGAAAAGATTTTCTATATACTCATCCCCATTCTGAAACTTCCCACTTTTGAGGGAGCAGACTTCAAAGATCTGCAATGGTATAAAAGCTAATATGCTTAAAACTGTTGCTACCAATTTGTTATTGAACCTCAAATAAAAACAAATTTACCTATAAAAAGCAGGCTTAGAAAGCATTCCGCTTTCTCTACGCTAGTTCATCTTTAATGAAACACTGCAGTTCACAGAAAGTACTGAAAGACTTTGTTTCCACCTGCACCAACAACTAACTTCTCACAATTAGGCTACTTCTTTATATTACAGAAATTTCAGAGAACAGGCTAATTAAAGGGCCTCTGTTGCTCTCTGACTGAAATACATAAAATGGAGATTAAGTTGTTAATGGTGGAAATTGTAGTTTGAGACAAAACAATTTAAGTTATTTTTCTACTTATGACCTCTTTGCAAATTAACTGGAGATTTAAAAAGTGATCAACAGCAAAATCTAGTAGTTGTATCACAGCCAAAGGAAAAATAAGACAAAATAGTGAAAGAGCTATTATGGCGATGATATTAATTAAGCCAGGCTATGTTACAACTTAACCTTATTTCAGTCTAATGCTAATGTTAAAAATGACTTTTGCCACACTGAAAGCATTGTCTGCTGAAGTCTGAACCCAAGGCCACCATTGGTATCATGCAGAAAGAGTATTAGATTTAGTATGCCTGCCTGTGTGCGCTAAAGACCCCAATTTACATTTGTTCTGTCAATAGCATTTTAGGAGACTCTGATGATCTTTTATTTTCAGCAACTGATACATGAGCTCCCACGATCCACCTCCTAGGCATCATCCTCACAGGTCACCTTGTTGTACAGACAGATGAAAAATACAAAATGGAGATTAGAATGCCAGTGGTGGAAACTGTAGTTTGAGTCAGATCAATAGATCTCCTGCTCAATGGAACTATTTTAGGTGATTGACATTTTAGCAAATCCTGGTCATCTTTGCTCAGAAACAGCCAGATCATTTTCACAGTACACAATTTCTTTTCTGCCTCATGAACTAGATCAAATTCAATACAGTAGATCAGTACACAATGTTCCCTGTCATGTTTTTGACATTCATAGTAGCAGATCAGTACACCATCTTTGGGTAAAACTCTTTGAAATTTCAGAAGGAAGAATTTCATTCACAGATTTTGCTGAGGAACTTCATTCTGCAAAAAGAACACATCAGACACCTGTTTCATATCTGTTTTTGTCTCAGATTGTTGATTACTGCCTGTGGGAAAACAGGGTGTGAACTTATCACAAGGATATGTTAACAGTAAGGTGCACAGCCAAAGTCAATGCTATACTATCAAGAATCTTGTTAACTCAAAAATGAATCCTGTTCATCTGAAATTATGATCCATCTTGAAGAGTAACTAATCATTTGAGAATCGTTTTGGATCCTCAACAGTTTCTGGGCTGCAGCTGCAAGCTATGCCCACATGGCATGGGGAGTGGCCCCAGGATGTGGCGCAGGGTGCATGCAGGGGGCATGGTGCATGGCTGCTCCAGGGCATGTGGCATGCAACAGCAGGGCACAGGAAGAGGCCATGGCACAGGGATGCAGGGAATTCCCACTGGCTGCAGCTGTGTGGCAGGGCAATGGCCCTGGGGTGTGGCGTGGGGCAGGGTATGTGGGAGGCATGGTGTATGGCCATGGGGCATGACACGAGGAGTGTCCATGACACAGGGAGTAGCCACAGGCCTGCGTGGTACAGAGAGTGGCCCCAGGGTGTGGCATGGGGCACGCGGGGGGGCATGACATGTGGAGAGGGTGGCGTGACATGTGGAGGCCATGCAATGCAGGCATGCAGGGGGTGGCATGAGGCTGCAGGGTGTGGCATGGGAAGCAGCCTCAGGGTGTGGTGAAGGGCATGGGGGGGTGTAGCATACAGGGGGTGATGTGGTGCATGGCAGGGCACTGTACAGATGGGATGGCACTTAGCCACAGGACATGGTTTGAGTGGCTACGGCATGCAGAGTGCCTCCCAGTTGCAGCCATGTGGCCATGGGCGGTGGGGCATGGGGCACATGAGGGAGCATGGTGCATGGTTGCAGTGGGGAGGGGTTGGCACGCAGCTGAGAGGTGTGGCATGGAGAGTGGCTGCTGTGGGGGAGCACCCACCGACTCTGTGGCATGGGGTGTGGCTCTGGGGTGTGGTGCAGGGCATGCATGGGGGAGCATGGCACACAGCCGCAGGGTGCTGCAAGGGGAGCGAGTGCAAGGGCACACCCCACCCTGCGGCCATGGCCGCAGCCAGCGGGTGCTGCCATACTCCCCGTGCCAGCTCCCCACACAGCACCCTGAGGCCGCACACCACACCCCCTGTGCCACACCCTCACATACCCAGTTTGCCATGCAGCTGCAGCTGGCAGTCCCTGCCCGCAGGGGGGTTGCAGCCTCAGGGTGCCACACAGGAAGCAAGCATGGGGGATGCACCCCACACTGTGGCCACATGCTGCAGCCAGCAGGCGCTACCCAGATGCCCCCATGCTGGCTCCCAACACACCCATGTGCCATGCCCCGCCATGCCCCGCAGCCAATGGGCACTCCCCACATAGTGGGGCATGGCTTGCAGCCATGTGCCCCCCCACATGGCCATGTGCCATGCCCCCTCTCCTGTCCTCCCCTCCCCACCACCTCTACCTGTGT
>NW_017729032.1:198053452-198060395 GCF_001723915.1 Gavialis gangeticus
ACACAGGGAGCAAGCATGGGGGATGCACCCCACACTGTGGCCACATGCTGCAGCCAGCAGGCACTACCCAGATGCCCCCATGCTGGCTCCCAACACACCCATGTGCCATGCCCCGCCATGCCCCGCAGCCAATGGGCACTCCCCACATAGTGGGGCATGGCTTGCAGCCATGTGCCCCCCCACATGGCCATGTGCCATGCCCCCTCTCCTGTCCTCCCCTCCCCACCACCTCTACCTGTGTGTCTATCTGTCAGTAACACTCCGGGTGGCACATGTGCAGTTGGCCCAGAGTGTTACAGACAGACACCCAGCCAGAAGCACTATGCTTTTTATTGTATTAGAATCTTTGTATTTTCATATAATAAATTTTACAATATATGGCACTACCCTAAAAACCAATCTGAAATTTAAACTAAGCCTTGCCTATAGCATGCTCAGTAGTTATACTGAGGGTATTAAAATATTTACCAGCTATTCTGGCTAATTTGCCACCAATCCTGGTGATTCTAGTTCTGTGAAGATCTATTTTACTTAGATTCTCTCTATTTGATAGATTGTTTGTTCTCATGGAGTGCCACAACTAGGAACTAGCTGTTCCTCTGGGTGGAGGAAGACTGCATTGTGTTAAGGCATCTGTTCTAGCTGATCATACTGTTTTTGCCTACTCTGCTACCATGAGGTTGGACTAGTACTGGAATTCAATTCTTTAGCTAGGGGATCCAACCATTCTGATGTTTTTATTCTGTTTCCTTAGTTTACAGGGCCTCAATTATTAGCCTAACTGCTTTCAGCATGTTTGCTTCATTATCTGGTGTAATTGTCTTAGTGTGATTCTATACACACTAAGAACTTTAAGAATCAGTGATTCTGTGTATTCAGGAGTGTTTCTCTGTCATATCTTTGCCAGAGTTCAAAGAATAATTTGCTGTGCAACAGTATACTGAATGACAATCCCAAAAAGCAATCATCCAAGTCATATGACATTATCCACTTTCATTTAAATTAGTCTTCCACTGCATTCTTTTTTGATTCCTTTGCAAATAGTGGCAGCAGGTGTGGCAACCTTCTCTTGAATATTTTCAGTCTTCACTGTAAGTTTTGCTCCCAAGCCTTCTAGAGCCAGGTAAAAAGTTTGTGAAATCCTGAATCTTCTGTCAACTGAAATGGTCTTCCATTTACAATAACTAATTCTAGGCAACCACCCAACAAGGTAGCTGTAGGAGGGTAGGGGATGTTACCCTCAAATACGTCTGGGGAAGACTCTCCTGCCATGACTTATGATGGGAGAAAAATGGAATTAATACCTACCCTGATGAAATACATGATAAAATGAAGTTAGATGTTAGCCAGTCACAAAGATTCCTTTTTATTGAACAATTTCCTCAGATACATATGCTGAAATAGGTGCTTGTCTCTCTATTCGGCACACTACTGCTTTTCTTGTGTCCCGGAGTCGGCTCCTGAACCCCATTCTTTGCTCCTCCAGGGTTTCTGCTCCCGCTCCCCCGTCGGCATCCCAGCAAACACCTTCACCCCAGTAAGCAAGAATTTCTCTCTCACCTTTCTGGGTGTTGGGGGTTGGAGTGAAGTCCGGCTGTGCCTTGCTCACCAGTCTGTTCCCTTCACCCAACTAGACTTCTCTCATTCAGTTGTCCCAGGTCATGCTGCTCAATCCTCCGCACAGCCTTTTTTCTCCCCATGCCCCTGGGGGCGGCAACTTTTTCCGAGAGGCTTCTTTTTATGCCTCCCCACCCTGCGGGTTTGTAAAAGTCGGGCATTTGCCCACAAAAATTAAAGTAATTAATCACCAGTGTCAGCTTTTTCTCAGCCATGCCACTAGCATATTCCCATGCTTGCCCCACTATTGACCCCGCCTGGTTACTCTCAGTCATTCCAGTAGCAGGGTTATAGTGTCATCCTGTTACAGCAGCTTAATCAATTTTATTGTAATTGCTTTTGTTTTTAACATGGAGTCCAAAGTAGCTTGTGTTGTAGTTGACTTCTGGGTGTGGATTCATCAGGACTACATACATGCTGTGGTCATATCTTTTTTTTACTCTGCTTTCCTTTTTTTCTAAGCAAAGTGCAGCATGCTCCTTGGGTTGGTGCTTTGGAATGTGCCTTCCCAGACAGGCAGCACTGGTCACAGACAAGGCTGAACTGCACTCTGGTTCCCCGACTTGATAGATATTTTTGGCATCATTATATTTAAAGAATTTTCTCACAAGATTTTGTTGATTTCTCCCTGTGATTAATTATCAGTCATTAGAATAAATTACAATAATGCTGTAAACAAAAGGGAATGATGCAGCCAAGCTGCCTATTTCAGAATCTAAACAACTGTGATTATGATTAGTAAAGTGGTGGCAAAGATATTTGAGAAGTAGTGACTGATATATCACACAGAAGACGAATATAGCAATGCTGCAGGCTGCCTTCCCACCAGCAATGATTAGATGGGGTATCTGAACAGAAAGAACTTTTCTGGGAATGGATTAAGTTTCATTAGGGTTTAGGGAAACACAGTTCCCTCAGTGGGAAATTTAAGACTGAGGGATAAAGCTAGGGCTATTCTTTGTTTTGGGAAATGCATTGCAGTAGACTGAATGAGGCAGCATGGCCAGGGAGCAGCTCCCTATACTCCATCCTCCCTAGCCCCCTTTGCCATTACTAGCCATTATTCTCAAAAAGAGTGCTAAAAGCCTGCTAATTCCCTCCCCATCCCTAGTAACCTTGGGATTGGGCATGGCAATTCCCCAGGAACAGCAAGACTGGGCAATTTCCCATCTTTCCAAATCAATGGCAGCCTTGTGTCCTTGAGAATCTTTTGTTCCATTTAATTTATAAGTGCATCTCAGAAGAAAAAGTTTAGAGGCCAGGTAAACTGAAATAGTTGTACTTCTCATTGTTCTCTTTTCTTTGTGCTTTTTCTGTGATTTGAAGAGCAAACAGCTGAAAAAAGATTATTACTGTACTGGCTGTTTTTAGAAAGATTTGGGGGGTTAGAAAGAGCTGAGTCCAGCTGAGTGGTGCCTTGGCTTCTCTCAGACCTGCAATCAGACAGCTTGCCAGGTGGCAGAACCAGCACTGGAGCTTTCAAAATGGTCCCTGAAGAATGGATAGGAACATTGTAAGGTTGCACTGATGAGACTGATTATGCCAACACAATAAAGCTATTCCAGTACATCCTAAAACAGTAGGGCAGTGATACAGACTGATGTGTGATGCTCCCTAGGAGCACAAGTCATGGTGTGAATGCATGCAAATTATAGATAGCTATTTTTTTAAGACATTATGTGTTAGAGAGATGCAATACCAACCCTCTTGGGTATACAACGAGTTGTGAAGATAGAAGACAGACAAATATTAGGATGGAGAAAATTGGAAGAACTAAGGTTCCATAGTCTGGTTCATATTTTGTGCTTTATAAGCTTATATGAAGCTCAGCCTCAGGTTTGGTTTTTATTAATATAGAATTTAATAAGCTTCAGTTCAGCTCAGACTTTCCACTCAGGCTGGGCTAGTTTAAAGGATTCTCTTTCAGGATTGCTTTCCGACATACTAAACCTTCCTTTCTAGAAAGTCAGTTCCATCTTCCATATGTCTATGTTACTGAACATCTTCCATTAGCAAACCAGCAATAGGTAACTTAGCTTTTTATCCATACATTAAGGAGTTACTACTTGGGTTGAAGTGTTTTAGGCAATAATCACCAGTCACTTAGATAGACCACATGCAAAAATCCAAGATTCTGCTTGCTGCCAATGAAAAGAACCCTTCAATTCCTACACTAAAATTCCTAGCCAGGCAGCAATTACTGTAAACCTCATACTTTCTTATTTTATTCCCCTTTGCTGCAATGTGTTACTAAGGTTACTATTTGCAGAAAAGAATGTTGATGATCAGGGAGACAGAAACTATAGTTGAGATAAGTGCAGATTAATTTGGAAGAACTTACTGAAGATTTGATTCTTTCCTGACAAATAGACTCGGAAATGCTATTAATATTAATACTTAAGAGCTGTAACCATTTTTACTGACATTTGAGAAATTTAAATAAAATCTAATGCTAGACACTATGTACTACTTGAAAATTGTTAAAATGCTATGCATAGTTTAAAATCATTATTGTGTATCAAATACATTAGATCTATGTTCACACTCTTTTTTGACTCAAGGCACTCCTCATTAGAATCAAGAGACCCTTCCATAACTTTTGTAAACTGAGTGGCACCCCATTTCAAAAACTTAATTTTTATAGTATTTACCTCCTTGCAGTGGAGCTAAGCAGTTGGGACAGGAGAATGGTAGTCACAGATGAGCCTGAGCCTGCACTTAGCTGCTTATCTCCTGCTACCTTGCGATACCCTTCAAAGGATCTTGCAGTATGCCAGAGTGCCAGAATACCCTGGTTGAGAATCAACTTACTAGATAAATAAAATTCACCCTTTTTGTGTATTTAGAATCAAGTACACTTGCAAATAGTCACATTACTCAAAACTGGATGTTTTGTTTAGACAACCAAATAATTAGCCATAAGGCATATTCATCACAAACTAATTTGGCACAAAAAACAGTGATTCACATGTCCTAACACAGATCCTTGTAACTATTAAAATAATTTCTGAAGAGTTGCTTTTAAAGCTTCAAGAAAGCTATAAATGTATCACTTATGAATACACATTTGAATGGGATACCTATCTGGGTTCATGGATAGTGCTAATGTAAATTCCACAACTCTCTTCATAACTAGCCTTTAACAATGCTGGTGTTTGTCCAAGAGAATTACCTGCTGCTGCCAATCAATTGTATATGCCTGCAGGTGATATTTATAAAACCACCTTTAGGGGTGAGAACATTTCAATCTCTATGGCCATTCAAACTTTGGCCTGTCTTCAGATGCTGCCAACAAGGATTTCTGTGCTGATTTCCATGATATATACCTCTGCTCACTAGGAACTGGAACAAAACAATGAACTCATTTCCAAAAGGCCAAAAAGCAGCCATAAGACATTAATGCTCTTTGGCCCCTACCATCCTAGACAATAATAATTATTATTTTAATGCCAAGGCTGTGCTCACATTGTAGTAGGTGTATAGGTAGAGTTCCTGCACTGATTCAAACAGCCTAGAAGAAAAAGATACTGCATCCCATTTCCAATCATGTTAGTCACGTACTCCAAGTCATAGCAGAAACTCATATTTAAATAAAAAATTACATTTTGTCTTAGTTAATACCACTTCCTAATGTCTTGACATATTTATTTTCCAATCAGCTCTCCAAACCACTGATCTGAGAACTGTATTTATTTGTGGTCTTTATCTGTGCAAATTGAGAGACAGTGTGTTTACGGTTCTGCATAAATTTGCTACTTGGCAGGTTCCATCTTAATGGCTATTCTCACTATTTCAGAAGCCTTATACCCTCTCCCCCATGTAAGTAGCATAAGTTAAGAGGGAATCTATTCTAATCAATGTTTTAGAAATACAAGTGTAAGTGTCCCTCTACTCATGCAGGTAAAGACACAATGGGATCTACTGCATAATTGACACAATTGCGCCTTCTGCCATACCATACATGAATGGCCAGAGGAACAATTGTGGGATTGTGCATTAGATCCTATTGAGATTTATTGCCAGTCTATGTAGATCATTAGGTCATGATCCTAGGCTCCCCCTGCACCAGCTCCTGCGAGCCCCAGACCTGACAGCACTTGCAACAAGGGCAATATTCCCCACATGGCCCCCGCTGCAAGCCCCATAGCCAGCATGATTAGAACAAGCTACAGTTATTACACATTTTTTGTAGAATAACTTTGTGGCTTATTCCTTACTTTATCATTTCATTAATTGGTTGGACATGTAGCTGAGTCACAACTTAAGGCAGGATTAACTGTGGAATGAACATGTGCTGCTGCTATTTGTCCCATGGGAAGTGCACGCTTCTGTACATGTGGGCTCATCCCCACAGAACTGATTGATGTGGTTTATTCTCTCCTCCATCTTTTCATTCCTACCCCCCTAGGTACTATACATATGAAAGATTTTCAAATGTTAATAATTTATCCTACTTTTAGATTACTACCATTTTGTAAGATGTATAAAGGTGCATTGGTCTGATTTATTTGATTTATTTTTAGTTAAAGTGATTAATAATTATAGTCTTCCCGAATTCCATTTTCCTCCAGGAAGCATGTTGCCATGTTCTTTCACAGAAAAATATTTTTATGCTACCAACTGTTTTAAAAGCACACTTTAAAAATCATTCTTAGGATACAGTTCATAAGTTCAGGTTACTCAGTTTTCAAGAACATTATTCAAGTGTCAGCCATGTATAACAAGAGCTTTTAGATTCTAGTTTACTTTGGGATTTATGGGAAAATAGTACCTCACAGCTATCAAATTGTTTTCCATTTACAAAGTTTCAAATTACATAAGCATAAAACACTTCCATAATTATATGTTTTTAAATATAATCAGACAATAAAATAATTAAACAAGAAATATTTACTAAAAGAGACAGTACAGTAGTTTAAAATGAAGTTTCATTGACTTTTAAATTGTTACACTATAATTACAGAAAGCTCTCCAGATTCTACATATAAAATGATACATAGTTTTAGTCCAAATTATGCAAGTATTTGCTTATATAAATCAAGGTACTAGTTCCTGTTGGCTGAACATTCTCTTAGAATGATACCAGAATTCAGACCTAGTGACGTCAGGATGACCATTAAAAAAAAAAGAAACGTTACTAACAAGGTTGTTAAAGTTAATATTATGTACTGGCTTCTTCCAAACTGGCTGGGCTACTTCATTTTCAAGAATGCCTGAATATTCACTTCATTTAAGAGGAGTCTTATTTATTAGGGGTCTCAGTGTTTAAATTATACTCCAACAGCCAAGAATGTCAGGTATCCTTCACAAATATTGAGGGACAGTA
>NW_017729032.1:198065395-198067813 GCF_001723915.1 Gavialis gangeticus
ACAGCCAAGAATGTCAGGTATCCTTCACAAATATTGAGGGACAGTAGCATAACTGGGGGTGGGCAAGCAAGTCACTAGCCCCAGATGCCAAGATGGGGGTGAGGAGTGAGCATAGCAGTTGTAGCAGTCACTGCCACCAGCCTGGCCACTGCTGCTGCCCTGGCTTCTGCTGTTTCCCCGAATGCAGAAATTGCTTTTTACACCCCAGGTAAGAGGCATTCTTCCAGTCCTTCAGGAGTCCTTTATTTGCACTTGATTCCAGTTCTGTTAAGAAAGGTGGCTTGAACAGTGATTCTATGGGCCTCATTATACCTTATGCTGTGAGCCACACAAATGCTGATTGGCTTAGTGCTAGCTTGGAGTTTGGAGCACCTTGAGGCTAGAAACCTTCACTATCTCCCACTTGTACAGCTGTGACTTGCCCCTAGGTTTGTGAGCAGGTCTTGTGAGCCAGGACAGGCTTCTATCTCTGCTCCAGAGGCAGGGGTGTGACAGATGGGTTGGGGGGGTGGGGGCAGGTGGCTCCCCTGGAGCCTGGTGAGGGCGCAGGCAGCATGCTGCTAGCATCACAGTGAGGCAGCATCTTCATTACAGTAGGTAAACTAATCCATGCAATAAATTCTAATGTTCTTTAAACATTTTTTGTTGCATAACCCAAATCAGGCTTTGTTTCATAGATTCATAGATGCTAGGTTCAGAAGGGACCTCAACAGATCATCATCAGATGACCCCAGTCAGGTGCACGTCCAGCCTTTACTTACTTACCCCAAAGGTAGGGAGAGCACCACCTCCCTTGGAAGCCCATTCTAAATTCTGGCCACCCTTACCATGATCAAGTTTTTCCTGATACCTAGACTAAATCTGCTCTCTGTCAGTTTGTGACCATTGTTCCTTATTAGTCCAAGAGGCACCCTGGTGAACAGAGCATCTCCAATCCCTTGCTGCGTCCCCCTAGTGAATCTGTAGGCAGCCACAAGATCACCTCTCAGCCTTCTTTTGCAGAGGCTGAAGAGGTCCAGGTCCCTTAGTCTCTCCTCATAGGGCTTATCGTAACCATACGAATGGCCCTGCTCTGGACTCTCTCAAGTCTATCAACATCTTTCTTGAAGTACAGCACCTAACACTTGATGCCATACTCCAACTGCGGTCTGACCAATGCCGCACAGAGGGGAAGTATGACCTCCTTGGATCTATTTGTCATGCACCTGCTGATGCATGCTAAAGTGCGGTTAACTTTGCTGATGATTTCATCACACTGACAACTCATGTTCATCTTGGAGTCCACTAGGACTTTGAGATCCCTTTCCGCTTCTGTGCTGCTGAGAGGGTTACTTCCCAGCCAGCAGGTGTGCTGGATATGTTTGCGCCCTAGGTACAGCACTCTGCACTTGTCCTTGTTGTACTGTATCCTATTGTGTACTGCCCACTTTTCTAACCTGTCCAGGTCTGCCATCGTTCCCTACCCTCTGGAGTCTGCACATCACCCCACAACTTAGTATCATCCACTAACTTGGACAGAGTATACCTCACACCCACATCCAAGTCACTGATAAAGATATTGAAGAGTATAGGTCCAAGGACCGAACCCTGCAGGACCCCACTACCCACATCCTTCCAGGTCGATACCAACCCATCTACTACCACTCTCTGGGTGCAACCGCTAAGCCAATTTGCCACCCACCGGACCGCATAAACATCTATGTCACAGCCTCTGAATTTATTTATGAGAATAGGATGAGACACCATATCAAAGGCCTTGCGAAAGTCCAAGAAAACAATATCCACCTCTACTCCTGTGTCTAAGCATTTTGTGACCCTGTCATGGCATGAAACCAGATTGGTCAGGATCATCTACCTGCTATGAATCCATGCTGGTTTCCCTGCTGCATTATTTTTTCCGCTGGACTCGTGCAAATGTGATCCTTCATAATCTTTTCAAAGACCTTTTCAAGGATGGAGGTGAGACTGACTGGTCTATAATTACTCAGATCCTATTTCCTCCCCCTTCTTGAAAATAGGGACAACACTGGCCCTTTTCCAGTCCTCCAGGACCTAACCCAAGCACCACAAGCACTCAAACAGCCATGCCCGTGGTTCTGCTATGACACTGGCTAATTCCTTCATTACCTTCAGCTGCAGCTCATCCAGGCCTGCCAACTTGAACATATTCAGTCCATCCAAGTGACTCTATACCAAGTCAGCATTGACAGTTGTTGGGCTGGTGTCCCTTTGATGCCCATCTAAGAACCCATTAGGAGACTTATTTTGCTCCCTGTTCAGGAACACTGAGGCAAAAATCTCATTAAATAGCTCAGCCTTGTACCCCCTCTCTATCACTAATTGCTCCTCCTTGTTCAGTAGGGGTCCTATGCTGCCCTGTGCCTTCCTTTTACTTCCTATATACCTAAAAAAAAAAAA
>NW_017729032.1:198068165-198071398 GCF_001723915.1 Gavialis gangeticus
GAATTTGATTGATTGGTGGTCACTGTCCCCAAGGTGACCACAAATCTACAGCTACCCTACCAGGTCCTCCCCCATAGCCAACACCAAGTCCAGTAAGGCATTCCCCCTAGTGGGACTGTATACCTCCTGCATTAGGTGAAGGTCCTGCACACAGGTTAAGAACCTACGTGAATGGCTGGATTTGGCTGACAAATCCTCTGTGTACAACAATCAGTACAATCTACATTATGGCAATATACAGAAATCTACACTCTTGCAAATATAGGCATTACCCATTATGGGATTAGAGTTACAGATAAGGACAACTCAGTCTGCAAAAGCTTAAAACCTGTTGCATCATAAGGTACAGGGTCCACCTTAGGCTGCAGGGTCCATCTTGGAACCCATGGTTAGGGTAGCCCCAGCAGCTAGCACTCTGAAACTTCCTTCCACATATTGAACACTGGCTGTATTAATTGAAAAGGATTACCTGTTTCATCCCCACTTGTGTGGGGACTGAGGCTATTTTTGTCTATCAATCTCCTGAATGCAAGAGGAGAGTGAAAAATACCAACATTTTGTCTGTGTTAGAAAGGATTAAAAATAATCTCATTTCATATCATGATTAGATTAGAATCAGAGCAAGCACTGTATACTGTCTGTATACTGCCCAAGGTAGCTGTCAACAGCAGGAATGATATTTTGTTCCCAAGAATACTCATATTCATTAAGGGAAGGATTTATTAGACCTTATCAGCAACCTCAACTTTCCTGAATTGGTCAAGAGTTGACATGAGTGAGGTGGAGTCTCCACTCTGTTCTTTCTCATTCTAGCTTCAAGTCCGACATGATCCCCAAGTGCACTCTGAGTCAAACACGCAATAAAGCAGGAGGGCCTTGGTGCTAGGAGGCACATTCCTACCTCCACCCAGGACTCAACAGGGCAGCCATTCCACTTGCCCCAAACACCATTTTCCCTCCCTATTCTCATCCTACATTTTACATTTAGAAAATACACTTCTCCACAATTCAGTGTAAGCTGTAACATTTATAAGAAAGATGACAGTATTGCATGGTATGAAGGGAAAACTTGCCTCATTTCTGAGAGGGAACAAAGACTAATGAGGTCTTCTTAATGTCATCTCCAAGATTGGTTCAGTTCAGTTGGTTGGCTAGACATTGGCCTCAAGGAGATATGTCATACCCTGGCTTTTGATATAACATACTGTTGTGCTATGAATCACTTTAAAAGGTCAATGGGATTTAGCAACTCCTGTTACTTGTCACATAAAGTTTTTAAATGTCATGAAGGGAAAACTAATTTTTTTAATACTACACAGGAGTTTTTAAAGAAATAGAATTTCCCACCCTCCACTAACTGCTTAATTATCTCAAAATCATTTTGCCTTTGCTTATGATGTCTGATAAGGAACAGGAAAAGGTCAGCTGGTAAATCTAAGTGGTTTTGATAGGTACACTTCAAAGCTCACCTTGAGAAAAGTTGATACAGAACACCTAATGCTAAAACCTCAAGCACCAAATACTTATCTACCCACGTTTCTTGATTAAGATCTCTCAACCATGTTTTGATAAAAAGGAATATGAAACGATATGGTAGGGGGAGATAGAAAACATGTGGGGGGGTAGAAAACACGCAACTATATTAGTAACTAAACAGGTAACACTCAAGATATTGTAAAAAATCTGAATCCCCTGTATACCATGGATGGGAATGTTTAAGTAGCTTAAAGGAGACTGTGAAATGTCACTGAAATTCAGAGCATATGGCACCTAACCTTCTAAATGGATTTAAAAATTCAAGGTTCTGTGCTGAAATCCTAAAAGAATGTAAATGAGATATAACGCCATTCTGTTCCAAAGACCCAAATGCAGAAGCAGTACCCATTCAGTTATCAAGTTCTTTGAAGGGCAATGCGTCAGGCTGCAGCCTCAGACTGAGAGCCATAGCCTGATGGCACAGCCATACCATAACTAGCCACTTCAGTTAGTAGAAGACAATGTGAAGTCTCCAGTGGGGCCTAAACCTCCACTCACTTGCTATTACTAGAGTGGCTAGCCAGAGTCATTCCCCTTATATAAATGTCTGACCTGGAGCAGGAAGTGCATGGGTAATAGATCAACCTGATTCATGACTCCTTTGGTGCTCCTTCAGGCTTGCTTCTTAGCTTAACTCTGCTTGATGTCCTGACTTCTTGACTCAGCTTATCACTGAACTTCACTCCTAGATTGACCTCCTGGCTTCCTGATCCAGTCTGACTTCAGATTCCATCTACCTATCCAAATCCTAGTCAGTGCCTTGATCCTGAGTGGGCCCCAGACCTTGTTGCCCATGTTCTGGTGTGACACCACATAAGGATAAGAGCGCAGGAGATTAGATGGTATTTGAAATGCTCCTACAATTTTGAATATGTGTATGCACCTCATCAATGAAGTATTAACTTCTACAGGAATACCACAATGCATCTTGCATGTTAGACCCCAACATCATACTAATGCCCTTTCCGCTTGGAATTCTATTATGAAAATTCTGAAATCATCTAAGTTTCCTAGGCTTACTGAAAAACACCCAAAATAAATTAAAGCTATGTTGGAGAAGATAAATAGAGACTGAAGAAACAGATTTTGATCAAGCCCTTAATAAACTCATTTGGAAACTTCAGGTATATGGATCTATGGTGGAGGGAAAACAAGATTTAATATCAAATCTTAGACTATTACCAATAGAACAGTGGCACTACATTTCAATAAGTCTCCTATTTCATATACAGGAAAACCACTGATACTATTAGATTTCTTCATATTGCACATGTGGGTAAGCTATTTATCTAAATTCCGCCCATCAGTGTGTATTTTCTAACACATTCTTTTTCTGTTTATCACCTGTGATGAGATACTGCTGGTTACTGAAGATGCCAAGAGGTTTCATAGAATCATAGAATCAATGAGTTGGAAGGGACCTAGACAAATCATCTAGTCCGACCCCCTGCCATGGGCAGGAAGGAGCACTGGGAGTGGCAGGGGTCATAAGACCCCAGCCAGGTGCCTATCCAGTCTTCTCTTGAAGATTTCCAGGGAAGGTGAGAGCACCACCTCTCTGGGAAGCCTATTCCAGGCTCTGGCCACCCTTACCATGAAGTAGTTCTTCCTAATATCTAACCTAAACCTATCCTCCCTCAGCTTGTGGCCATTGTTCCTGGTGACCGCAAGGGGGGCCCTGGTGAACAGACTTTCCC
>NW_017729032.1:198072104-198072916 GCF_001723915.1 Gavialis gangeticus
GGCTTTTATTTTCTAGTACTTAATTTCAACAAAAGTAAAGCCATTTAATAAATACCTTAAAACAAATCTTAGAAAAGAATATGTGGAATAGAATGGGCATATCTACACATGCAATCTGTGCATCTGAAGGAACGCCAGTGCAGTTTGTGCTAGAGTCATCCCAGGCATCTTCACATGTGCCAGGACCGCCCAGTTAGAGCCAGGGCAGAGCAGCCCTGGGCTGCAAGGAAGCTCAGATTATCAGGCATCAGGATTCTGGGCGCTGGCATCAGGCAGCAAAGGAGCTGGTTGGGGCACGAGGGTGCTAAAGTCTGGGGCTGGGCACTTTTGCATGCTTGTGCCCCAACCAGCCCTGGTCACTTGTCTACATGAGTGTTGTGTTAAAGTTAATTACTCTGCTGTAAGATAGCACTGTCCCTGCTCATTTTATAGAGGAATTAATTAATCTGCTGCACCCTAATACATGTAGACAATGACACTTTATTGCAGAGCTAATTAATTAGCTCCACAGTAAAGTACATGTGTAGATACACCCAGTGTTTAGTAATGAAGAATACCTATTAAACCATTACCAACCATGTTAACATAATGCTTTGTGTATTTTATTTTAATTTATGCAAATCTATAGTATACAACTGTTTAAATATTTTTAAACAGTCTAAAATTATTTATTACTAGAAAAATGATCAGCAGCATATCTTAAGTTTACTTCTCTCATATAAAACCTGATATTCACTAATATATTTAATCTGCTATTTTTTTTAAATCCCCAAATATTTATGATCAAAATTTTTCCCCCTTCTCCAGAATGG
>NW_017729032.1:198077916-198080324 GCF_001723915.1 Gavialis gangeticus
ATTCACTAATATTTTTAATCTGCTATTTTTTTTAAATCCCCAAATATTTATGATCAAAATTTTTCCCCCTTCTCCAGAATGGGCTTGTCATTTCTATATTAATAATAGAAAATGAGTCCAAAATCATGCTGTACTCCTCAGGCACAGTTATTTGCCTTAAAGAACTGCAATCTACCATTCAAGCAGTGTGGTGCACTCTAGTGGTCATATGGATAACAAGATAAACCACCTATTTTAAGTAATACATGTAGACTTGTTTACAATACAGGGAGAATGCCATACATGGAAAAATGAGAGGAAGATTTCATTTAACAATTTCTGCCATTTACTTGTTATAAGCGAAATTCCAAAATCATCATTTAGTTTTTCCTGATCCTTTCCAGGAAATTTCCATCTAAAGTGAATAACAGTATGGATGTGTAAGGACTAAACAGAAACCTTAACATGTACCCCTGTTTAAATGTTATATTTAGTATAATATGAAAGCTTGATATACTTTCTGCAGCTGGGTGACTCAGGCTGAAAGGCAGCCCAGCCTCTCTTCAGTGAAGCTACTGCCTGCAACATTCCATTATTGATGCAAAGGGATAAAGAACTATGGGGAAAGCAGCTTCTTTTATTTAATTTAACCACTATCCTACTATTCTACTGTTAAATGTAGTTTTTACATATCAAATGCCCTCTTCAAAGTCTTTTTCCCCCTTATAGAAACTTATTGATTTAATATTTTAACAGAACATTTCAATGTTGTACAAGAAATGCACATGGAGATCACACTGAAAGAAAATGCAGTTTTTTCCCCATTTCTCCCTAAGCTGTTTTTTTCCCTAGCTGCCAAAGGACTGCAAAATTTAGCATATTGAAACAATAATTTTTCTTCCAGCTGCAGAAAAGCTTTTAAGCATGCTATTTAAACAAAGAATGTTATTTGCATGATGTATAGTGACTAAACCTACTAAAGGGAGATTATGATTGAAAAATATTGTGTATAAATGGCACATATTAAATGTGTCCATTTCCACTGACCTAGCCAAGCAAAACCTGGTTGATTGACAAACCCAGAATTTTACTATTGTCCGCAGTGAAAAGCCAATAAAGTTGAAAAACAACCACCTAATTAGAGTTCTGTGAAACTTGTTGCTTTCAGTACAAGAGTTTGATTAGTTATGATCAGAGTTTCATAGTTTCATAGTTTCTAGGGTCGGAAGGGACCTGAGCAGATCATCTAGTCCGACCCCCTGCCATGGCAGGAAGAGCACTGGGGTCAAACGACCCCAGTAAGGTGGTCATCCAACCTCCTCTTAAAAACCCCCAGGGTGGGAGCCTGCACCACCTCACTTGGAAGCTGGTTCCAGACCCTAGCCGCCCTGACCGTGAAGTAGCGCCTCCTGATGTCCAACTTAAACCTTCCCTCCGCCAGCTTGTGACCATTGTTCCTGGTCACTCCTTGCGGCGCTAAGGGGAACAGGGACTCCCCCAGTGCCTGCTGATCCCCCCTAACCAGTTTATAACAGGCCACAAGATCCCCCCTCAGCCTTCTCTTTTGAAGGCTGAACAGGTTCAGGTCCCGCAACCTTTCCTCATAGGACCTACCCTGCTGTCCCTTGATCATACGAGTGGCCCTCCTCTGGACCCTCTCGATGCTGTCCACATCCCTCTTAAAGTGCGGCGCCCAGAACTGGACGCAGTACTCCAGCTGCGGCCTGACCAGTGCCGCATAGAGGGGGAGGATCACCTCCTTGGACCTGCTCGAGATGCATCTGTGGATGCATGACAAGGTGCAGTTGGCCTTCCTAACCGCCTCCCCACATTGCCGACTCATGTTCATCTTGGAGTCAATAATGACTCCCAGATCCTTTTCCACCTCCGTGCTGACAAGAGGGGAGTTCCCCAGCCTGTATGTATGGTTGCTGACAAGAGGGGAGTTCCCCAGCCTGTATGTATGGAGTTGTATCACAGCAGCTTCAATATCACCCAGTGGCCAAGTCTTCCTTACTCAACTCTATATGGCTGCACAACCTCAGAGATCCACTTTGAATTTTGGGTACAAATGACCTCCAAATCTAAAACTGGAGCTCAGTCACAGGTGTCTTTTTGCATGGTATTCCAACAATAGCATGATCCTGCAGAAATCTTACAACTTTGATCAGAAACCTTGCATTCACTCAGATGGAATTAAATATTTCAAATACACCAGTTTAAATTTAAAGGATGAGGGGCTATCTTGCACCTCGATGAGGGTAAAGTACCGATTTCACAGGCCAAAGTAAAGCAAGACTAATGTGCCTTTAAGGTTTTGTGTTGTTCAGATTCTGGTTGTTCAGGGATCAAGAACAATACCTGGCATAAATTATAGTTTCATAGTTGGTGGGTCAGAAGGGACCTGAGCAGATCATCTAGTCCAACCC
>NW_017729032.1:198081403-198082419 GCF_001723915.1 Gavialis gangeticus
AGTCCAGAAAGACTACATCCACTGCTACACCTGCGTCTACATCCACTGCTACACCTGCATCATAGTGTAAATGAATTACACTACAAAGATCCACCCCATCCTTGGCCTTCTATGGTCATAGCACTGCCCAGGAATACAAGTTCTGGACCCACCCTGACATGCCCTTTCTATCTAAGAGCTGTCCTAGCATATGATTTTTTATAGCTTTATAGAGGTTAAGATGCCTATTAGAAAGAAGAGAGCACCCTAATTCCTGTGTGTCACAGGCATTAAGATCCACTCAGATACTCCTACGCTAGGTGAAAACACACAATGCTTGTGCACTGGGAGAAAAAATATTTCCTGACCCTGCAGAAACCAGCTAAAATCATGAAGGAGGAGACACAGAGATTTGGGTGGCAGGAGTGTCTCAATGGTAATGGACCCAGTCTTCTTCTCTGCATAGTACAGGATGGATTGAAGGGAATGAACAGGAAGACTCAGATTCATAGATTCCAGTGTCAGAGGGGACCATTACAGCCATCCACAACCTGTCTCTTTCCCCAACCAATGGGCTGTAGCATTCTTCCAAATGTTAAATTAAGGCAAATTGTTAAGAAACATACTTCTTTTTAAAGACCTCAAGCAGTGAATTCACCACCTCTTCTAACAAGCTTTTCCAATGTTTGACTGCTCTCACCCCATGGATTTTCCATAATATTTTAAAGTTGAATCTGTCCATTATGAAGGAATAAGACTATAAAGCCCCTCAACTATCAATTACCTTTTCCACCTCTCATTGTCTCTTCAGGAAGCTTAATAATTTAAGCTTCTTAAACCTCACAGTTTAGGGCTGGTTTTCTTCTTTCTTCTGCATTTTCTCCATTTTTTCCATATCCTTCTTGACAAAGAATACTGAACACAGAACTGAACATAGTATTCTAAGAGCACTCTTACCACTACTGCATGCAGAGAAAAGGTCATTTACTTCTACTTGGCAGTCTACATTCTATACATATGAGGATTACATTATCCTT
>NW_017729032.1:198087419-198089475 GCF_001723915.1 Gavialis gangeticus
CTTAATAATTTAAGCTTCTTAAACCTCACAGTTTAGGGCTGGTTTTCTTCTTTCTTCTGCATTTTCTCCATTTTTTCCATATCCTTCTTGACAAAGAATACTGAACACAGAACTGAACATAGTATTCTAAGAGCACTCTTACCACTACTGCATGCAGAGAAAAGGTCATTTACTTCTACTTGGCAGTCTACATTCTATACATATGAGGATTACATTATCCTTTTTTTCCATAGTGTTGGAATAATTATCTAAGATAACCACATACCCATTCTCAGAGTCACTAGGTGTCACTCAGAGTCAGCCAGTGTTTCCCATCAGGTATTGAAAAGCTCTGCCACTTCCCAGGTACGTTACCTAGTGCAGTATTTAATAGTATTGATGTGTTTTGTTGATTTGTGACCATTTAACTAGATGATTCAAATTATATGGTAACAGTAAACAGTAAATAACTGTTCTAGTTGTTTACTAACTCATCACTTCTGTGTCATCTGCAAAGTTGATCAGCAAAATGGTTATGGTCAGGGTTTATGTAAAGGTCTGCCAAAGATCGTAAAGTCATCTTCTTCAGTTCCCCACTTAGTCTATGGACAGATAAAGTAAAGAGGGCTGCTGCTGGTGAGCATGTGACAACTGATCTGTTTCAACTGCTTAGTCTATCCATCCTTTTCACCTCAATTAAACAGGTGGCAAATTATTGTGTTTTACCTTCCATTTCTCCTGTGACAGAGCAAGAAGAGTATATTACTACAGTTGATCCACTGTAAATCCCCTGCTTTTAACATGGCATAATTGTTCTGGCTGTGCATATTCTCAAGATATTTTCACTCAGGTGGAGCCAGGTATTTTAGGACCCCTTTGCATTTCTCCAGCCCTTTTCCCCAGTGCCAAGAACTAGAAAGTGGTGGGGAGGGGAGGGAGGGGGGAGGGGCTGGACCCCTCCCCCCCATATATTTAACCATAATCTAGATGAATTCTTTGAGGATTTGAAGTATGGCAAAAAATGTTTAGCATAGGTCTGTATATTATTGTTTTTAAGTATGATATATCATGTGTGGTAAATTGGCCAACCAAATTCTGGTACAGTGGAAGCTGGTAATGCATTCTTGACAAAAGTACATTCTTATTTTTCAACTGATTTTTTTTCCAATTTAAATATAATATCAGTGAAGTATCTCAGAGACTGGGATCTCAGCTGGGAAGAAAGTGTGCCCTTACTCTTCTTGAATTCACTTTGGGGTTTGGCTCCCGCATTGTGGGTTCTTCTGTGCCAGCTCTTTTGGCCATTTTAGGCACAGTATCCCTGCCTACAACTTGGCTCATGATTCCTCAAGATTTTGAGATCATTTTCTGTTGTTGAACAACATATAAATTCATGGGTGGATCCAAAATCACAGTGATAGGGATATGTCCATATCCCCATCAGCTGTGTGGTGCATGCACAATGAATACAGTTCACTGTAAATGCATCACACAGCTGAAGAGGCTGTAGACACAGCTCCTTGCTATGATCCTGGATGCCAGTGAACTCTCAGGGTGTGTCCACACAAGCAAGCATGTGTGCTTACAGCAGCTCAAATAGAAGCAGTGCAAATTTGAGTCGGGGCTTTTTGCCTCAACACACATGCTTGGACATGCACTTTGTTGCGGAGCAAATTGTGCCACTTGGGGCAAAATAATCTTGCCTGGCTCCTCCCGTATCTGCAGACAGGGGGAGCTAGAGCCCAGGGCCAGCACCTGTCCTGGCCCCAGCAGTACAAAAACCTGTCCTGGCCAGCATCTCAGGGTTACTTGACCTCAGGAACTTCTGGGGTCCAAGCAAGTGGTATCTGGGGACACTAGCCCCTTGTGTCAGCTAGACTGCTGAGGCAGCATCCCAAATTCACTTTTTAAAATACCCCAAAATCCACGTTCTCCAACAATTAGAACAAAACAGAAAAAGAGAGGAATTGATCAGATGTGCAATGTTTTATTGCTATATTACAATGTTGAAGCAATTTGGAAGCATACCAGTGTCTCTAGCATCATAATAAAATACATCCTAAATATTTATATGTTT
>NW_017729032.1:198094475-198103341 GCF_001723915.1 Gavialis gangeticus
ACAATGTTAAAGAAATTTGGAAGCTTATCAGTGTCTCTAGCATCATAATAAAATAAATCCTAATATCTATATGGTTTTAATGTTTGCTTTGGGTTTCCTTATCATATGGTGGGTGTGTGATGGGGGTTGTGGGGTTTGGAGGTGGGGGTGGGAAGAGGGGTGGGAGGATGTGGGGGGATGAGAGTCAGTGTGGGTAGGTGTAGGGGGACTGTGGGTGTTGGGGTTGCTTAGGAGGGGTGGGTCCCCTGCATGAATGCTTCATGCCCTTGGTGGCTGGCAGGGCATGGTGGCACTGGCAGCAGTGGGAGCGGTAAGCAGGGAACTCCCGCAGATGCCGCTGGCACTGTCAACAGCAGGGGGAGGGGTGGTGAGCGGCGAGCACCCACAGACACTACTGGCAGCAACAGTGGTGGCCAGTGGCAATTGCTGACTGCCCACAGACACCACTGGCAGCAGGGGGGAGCAAGTGGCAACCGCCTACGAGCACCACTGACAGTGTCGGTGGCAAGTTTTTTGAGGAGGTGCCCTCCCTACGCATCGCCAATGGTCCGCTGCTCCCCACAGGGCAGAGCCCCCCCCACCCAGCACATGGACTACTCTGCCTCGATTTAACAGACCATTGGTCTGACCCAGTCTGGCACTTCCTACGTTCTTTTTATTCTTCCTTGCCAAAGAGAGCAGGACATGAGACCATGGCAGAAGTTAGGTTTAAATTGCAGTGAGGAAGATCTAGATGAAGTCCCAGGGTGGAGAGAAAGGATTTTGTAAGTGTAAGAACAGGAGGAAAATGGAACAAGCCACCTGGGAATATGTGGAATCCCCTTCACTGGTGGCATTCAAGAAGCGGCAGATGGGGATCTCCCCAGAGTGGCTTAGGAAGAGCAAATTCTGAATTTGTTTAGGTGGTTCAACTAGATGATCCTTGAGGGCCCTTCCAGCCTGAGGATTTTATGAGTCTAAAACAGGGGAAATGATCCTTTCTTTGCCTTTTCTATCTAAAGCCAATACAAAAACAAGGGACATCTTATAGCCCCTGGAGACATTGCCCTGCTATCCCCAGCCCTCTACTCTTTCTCCTGCTCCCCCGAGGCTGGAGACAAACAAGGGAAGAAGCAGGAGGCTGGAGACAGCCCTGGAGACATTTCCCTGCTGTCTGCAGCTCCCTCCTTCTTCCCCTACTCCCCCCAAGGCTGGAGACAAGCAGGGGAAGAAGCAGGGGGCTGGAGACGGCCACAGAGACATTACCCTGCTGCCTCCAACCTTGGGAGAGCAGGGAACAACAGGGGAATGCCTCTGGGGCTGTCTCCAGACCCCTGCTCATTACCCTGCTGTCTCCAGCCTCCCAAGGTGCCCCCCCCCACTCCTCCTCCAGCTCCCCCAACCCCCTGCTCACCTGGCAAAATCCAGGACAGGTCCCTGCAGGTTGCACCACTGCCTGCCCACCACGGGCAGGCAGCATGCTTCAGAAGCAGGGAAAGAGCCAATCATAGAGACGCTCTGGTACTCTGTCTCCAGAGGACTGAGCCTCCAGTTGCCTCAGGGCATGGTCCCAGACTGTGCCCTGACCTGACTTTTTCCCTGGGTTTTTGTTTGACCTCTGGGTAGCCTGGGTCTAATTTTCTCCTTGGGCTGCAAACTTGCAGTACAAGGAACATTTTTTCATTCCTGCTCATGCCTCTTGCCGTGCCTCAAAGAGGTTTCAGATAGGGCGAGAGGGATGTGCGCGCTTGTTTGAACGTGCCTTTAGAGTTCACAGGCATGTCAACACAGCTCTGTACTTGCTGTGAGCTCTCTGAGCACACCAACATATGGTCTGCCCAGAGTCCCTGGTTTCAGCACCAGAGCCTGCTCCTGTTAACTATTTCCTTACTGAACAGGAGGCACACAGCCAAAGCGGGGTACAACTATGTTGCTGCAACCCCTCTGGATCTACCCCTGTGCAAACTCACACTCAGGGTGTGAAATAGAGTGAGAAAACATCAAGCACTAGAAGAAATAAATGAATGCATGAATAACTGGGTACCATCCCAAAGGTAATCACAAGCCCCTGAAGGTCCCCCAAATCCCCCCTTTTTCCCTGTTCACTCTGGGAACAGTCTCCCCTTCACTTGCCTACCACACCTTGATGTCCCTTATATTTAGAAAGAGGAAGCTTCCCCAGAGCTTCCCAGGCCTTGTCTAGCTCCAAGGAAAACCTGGAAGTGTGGGTCCCTCACCTTAAGAGCTAATTGCATGGCTCCATACATCCCCTACAACATACCTCACAGATTCTGAATCTCGAATCAGGTGGGACATTTGTCCCAGCATCTCCAAGCCACTCCAGGTCTTTCTTTTTCCTTTTTGTGGGGTTTTAGACTTCCCCGCATCTGGCCCTCTACTCTGGCTGATCCCACAGCCCTGGCCCACTGCTCTAGGCCTGGCTTCTGGGCCCCAACCCTTGCTCTGTCTTGAACTTGCCACTGTAGGGCTCAAGACAGGCATGTACCCCTAGGATACTAATGTGACCTCCAAAAACCACCCCTTAATATACCAGCCCAAACCATTGGTTTAAACTGCAAAATAACACTAAGTCCCTGGGCTATAACATACAAAGAAAAACAAAGGTTGTGTGCCTGTTTGCCAAGTCTCTCTCTCTCTCTCTCTCTCTCTCTCTCTCTCTCTCTCTCTGTGTGTGTGTGTGTGTGTGTCACTCTTTTTGTTCCCCAGTCTGCAGAGCTGCTTTCTTCTAGCCTCCTTGGGAATTCAGGAGCCCCATACTCTACAACTCTCAGGGCTGGCCCCCCTCTCTGGCTCAACTGCAGGGCTTATATAGCTCTGGCCTGCGCCCTCTCCTAGTCATGTGATGACTCAGTCAGCTGGCCTGACTACAAAGCTGTCCTTTAACCCCTACTCTGCCAGCTACCTGTGCTCTATAAACTCTACCCTTAAAGGGGCCATACCACCTTCTAGTAACAGGGCCAGGGTTCTTTGTTATGTTAAATATTTTACCAAATTTAGATGTACAGTACATATGCACCCCTATTTTATAATTCCTTCATTAAATCAAATGGTTGTTTTCACTGTCATGTAAAAGCACTTGTATTATGTTGCGTTCTGGATCAGAAAGGTATACAATCAGTGTGGCAGCGAGAAACCCCCACGGGCCTTGGAAATGCTGGGGGCAAACCCTGGCATTCCCAAAAGGAAAAGGAGAGCCACCCATGCCCCAGGGAACTCACCTCCAGAGCAGGCAAGGGTGAAGCAAGAGCTGCGCGAGCCAGCATTTCGCCGGCTCTTCAAGCGGCTGCTTCCTGGGCAGGGCGGCGGCCAGCTGATTGCAGCAGCTGGAGCCGCCACCGCAGGGAATTTAAAAAGCCTACAGAAGCAGGCAGGGAGAAGAAAGCCAGCTGGGGGCACACCAGCTGGGTGGAGGCTCTGGGTGCTGGCTGTGGTGGCACTAAAGGCACTGCCCTCCAGCAAAGGAGCAGGCACAAGGCTGGGGGATGGCCAGCCCTCAGCCCCTCAACATTAGAGTATTCAAGGGGCGTCCCTCATGGGGAGGACGCCAGACATCTGTGACTCAGACCCCTGAGGCCAGGGACTGAAGCTTCAGGCTTATCAGCATCCTGGTGGTGGGCCAGATTACCAAAGCCAACACCAGACCCCACAGTCAAGGGGCCAACATATATTGTCGGGACAAAGATCTGAATGCCCAAACGGTTGGCGAGTGGACAGGGTGTAGGGGAGGAGGAGCCCCAGGGAACACCATGGCACACCTGAGAGTACCCTGTCTTTGGGTCTATAGGGGAAGAGAACACCAGTGAACCTCCTTCTTTACATATACCAACAAGTCATGGCAGGCAAGTTGGCGGACACCAACCTTGGGGGTGGAGTTATATTCACAGCACTTACTCAAGGTGTGCCAAGCAGTAACACTAAAGGCAGAATTGTAGTTCACATTATACACTTAAGTTGAAGTTATTCAGCTGCATAAGTGTCATTTTTGAAAATTAAGCATAGTTAGTGATATTATTCCATGTGCACCATGGACAGTTAAGTTTTTGCTTGGCTATTGAGACTTAATAGCATGCTGTGCTCTGACCAGGCCAAAAATGAGAATTAAATGCTATGTATCTGCCATTCAGTTACAAAAAGTGAAACTAAGTCCATGCAGAAATTACACAATTTCAAGTCATTTTTAATACTTAATTTATACCTTGCTTTCAGTCTGTTTTGTATATCTCTTTGTTCTGTCTATTATTATGATGCTTTCAAATCTTAGGCAGTGTATGGCTTTTTTTACTTAACTGATCTCCATATTTATTACACAAGTCATCTAGTAACCAGAAATGAAACTGCTAAATACTAATATATTCATATAAAGTACTAATACATTCATATATCTGAAGTAAAAATATTCTGAATTCTTAATGTATGAAGTGAAGCCAATGCATAAGTGCTACATTTTTAAGTAAAGCTTCCTGCAGCAAAATACTGCAAATGTTATTCCCATGTATAGAACCTCTTATCAGCATCCATTCCCAAAGCTGTTTTTTCTCAGCTGTTTACAAACTAAATGGAAAGCAGCATTTCTAAATGATAAAACAAATATTCCTTTAAAGATGACCACAAGCTTTACCTATAAAAATAAAAACCACTAAATAATCTAAATCAAAGGCAAAAAAGCAGTCACACATAAAAATGTATAGCCTAATGTCAGCATTATCATAGCAGCCCTGTGAAACATTGTGCTTTTCAAGCCTAATGTACAAACCATATAATTCAATAAAAGCATACTATTTCTTCCAAGATGATTAACAACAATTTATTGTATTCTTTGAGGGTCAAAGAAAATACTTATCTGTTAATGAAATGACTGCACAAAAATTTAACAAGGGGCTTTCACTGAATTTTAATAGCATGCATTATGTCAGGATGGAAAGCATGCAAATTTCAATTTGACCTATTATGTCTGGCTAGGGTTGAAGATTTAATCTATCCCTATTTAAGCTCAAAAGTTAGATACAGATTACAGCAGAATAAAACCCACATTAAAGAAATGGAGAGGAAATAGTGATTGAATGATTATTAATAAATGTCTAAAATTAGAAAAAAGTGGGAAGGTTGGTTCATATTACTGATTTTATCTGAAGTCCTAACAAGTATTGTGTTTTATTAGCCCAAAAGCTGAATGTCACCTTACAAATTTGTATAATAATGTATGTTAACATTCAGACCAACAATAACAATATAATCAGATATATTATATCTGAGTGTATCTGCCAATACAATGCCACAAATCCAAAAATTTTAAGTGATCTCACCAAAGCTGTACATTTCACTTCTAGGATTCTTTCAGGTGCTGAAGGCATACTATTAATCTCCAAAGAAAACCACACTTGGCAACATGAAGTCTTTCCTCCTGTATCAAACAAAATACAATTTTGCTTTTTTTAAAAATCTGGATTGGAGACATTGAGTGAAATACTACCTCTACTGAAATCAATGAAAGTTTAAATATGAAAAGACTGCTGTACTGTACAATGAGAAATAAAAGTAATTTAACAAGATTTAGATCTCTATGAAAACTTTCAATTGATTGACTAGGAGAATTTTTCCTTTATAAATTTGCACAGAATATTTCATTTATAGTTTAATCCTATTTTTGCATCAAGTATTCAGATAGCATGATTTTAGAACTCTTATGATATATAAAACTTTTATTTTGTATAGCACTTCCTAACATTATCAAATGTACTCATCAAAACAGTAGTACACAAGAACTGTCCTGCTGGGTAGTAGCTGTGCATGTGGCCCTGTTCCCTCTCTCTGACACCAGCAAGGTAAACTTTGCTACAGAAAAAGCTGCCAGAAACCCTGAAATTAGTGATTATATAAACAAAGTAGCCATAGGAAAGTTGTTTTTGTTAAAATGTATATACACTTTTATTTTACTTCAGTCTATGCCCTGAAACATAAGCAGTTATTTCCTGTCAAAAAAAATCTTGCCTTTATCTCCTCTTACGGCAGTCCAGAAGAGGGCAAATGGTGACAGTTGGGGAATTCTGCTGCTATTTTAAAAGAGTAAAGTTATGTAATATGCCATTTTCAGGAAACTGTCCCTCCATAGAATTTGAAAGAAAAACCTGCATTGATTTTAACTTGATTTCTAGTTTGGAGATTGTTTATGCATCAAGAGACTAGAATCTTGATTTAAAAAGCGTGAACTTAAGTTCTCCGTAGAACTTGATGAGACAGGCAGAATACATTTATAAACGAAAGCATGCCACTCTTCAAGTAAGTGGACAGGGCTGCATCAGCTACAGGACTCCCAAGAACAGCAGTACATGGTGCACCCCCACAGCTCGGAGCCCTGTCAGCTGACAGGGCTCCCAGCTGCAGGAGCATAGCTATGCTACATGTTCAAATTAAAACTGAATAGAAACCAACTATAAAGTCATTACCCATGTTCTAGCTGTAACTTTATAGTTTCTTGCACTGTTTTAAGGCATGATAGTTAATTTGCACATAAAGGCAGGATAAATTAATTGTGCAATTAACCAGGTAATTGCATAATATACTGTGGGCACAAACTGAAGGGACAATTTTCATCTGATCCAGCCACAGAAAGCAGTTTCTAGTCATGACCAAACACCAGGGTATGGGTGCAGACAGGTTAAAAAATGGCAGATCAGGTGAAAATTTGAACCCTCATTGCATGAGGGGTCAAATGAAGACATTTCAAAACAGAACACCTTCCATAACTTCTGTCTGCCTGCCTCTGAGCCTTGAGCTGTTTTCAGAATGGAAGGGAGAAAAGGGAGCGGAGAGAGTTTCATCTGGGGGAGTTTCAGCCCCAGCTGTAGGGTGGGGCTGGTGAATTGGAGCACCCTGAGGTGGGGAGGCTTCAATTCACCCACCCCACCCTCCAGCACTGGCTGGGAAACTCCTAGATGAACTCACTCGGCTCCCTTTCCTCCTCCCATCCTGAAACAGGGACAGGCTGGGAGAGAGAAGGGGCCATTGCTAGGGGAAACCAGCTGCAGATAGCAGCTATATTCCCTCCCCCTGGAACCAACAGTGAACTTCTGTTTGTTCCAGGAAACCATTGTAACTCAGAACACTTTCTGCAAAGCAGTCTCAGTTAGAGCGGGGAGCTGCACTTCTGTCTGCACCTGTAATGCGTAGAGGGAGCCTCAGTGACACCCATATTAAGGGCAACAGCTTGCATCTTACTAGTACATTACTTCTCAAAACACATCCAATCTTAGCTTAGCCAAAAACACCAGTTGTGAAATGTTGTCTCCTACACTAGAGGACAACTGTAGAGTTGTTTGGTTTTGGTTTTTTTCTGGTGAAGAATTGGGCTACATTCCAGTGGTACCTGGATCTGAATATTTAGGGTAACCTGTACCTAACAGATTGGGGCTAATCTTATATAAAGACTAGTAGGGCACGGAGGGATGCTAAAATAAAAGCCCAAAAAGAATGTGCTGAGAAGTCAAATGCAGTGCAAACTTCAACTCAATACATCACAAACAAATTGAACCTAAGAGAAAAGGAATGTGAAAAGAAGATAAAATTTAAATTTAAAGAATAGGCTATAACACTATAATTTAAATCATATTATAGAAGTATAGTGAAACACGTATTACAATCATATGCAAATGAAATATTTATACACACACATACATTTATTTTGACAATAGCTATATTTTTTTCTCATTTCCTTTGACCTAACAATAGTAAAGTATTATAAGTTAAATGTGTCTTGATTTGCATTCCAAAACCGGTTGTTTCACTGTCTTAGGCTTCAGTGACAAGAGAAAAAAAATCTACACTGCCCACATTAAACCTTTAATCTGTGATCTTCTCAGACCCCATAAAATAAAAAAAGATTGAGATTGGTCAAGACTTCAGTGGGAGACTGCCAGAGGTAAGAGAGAAACTCACCTTTTGAGGATAGGAGCTTGTCAGCCCTACTGTTTAATCTTCTTTCAATCCCAGTTGCAACCTTTCATTCTTCATAATCAGGAGGATGTGGTACTTGAGAGGCAGAATCAGGCATTTGTCACTGATGTCACTGATGTAAGTAGTTTAAGACAGCTTGTGCACCTGTCAGCTCCACTCTCATCATTAACCAACTATGGCAAATTTAAACTGTGTTCCCTTAAAAGATCCTATTTCTTAAGAATCTAAGGACTTTTTCTGGTAGAGGAAGTCTTATTTTGTTTTTTTCATGTACCCTGAGGCTGGGAGATTGTACCCCCAGGGCAGCTGCACCCCCTGGCTGGGTACCAGCATCCGTAGATGCAGGACTCTGGGTTCCCATGCTGCTGGAGCTGAGTGTCCCCTGAGTTGCAGGACTCCTAGGCCTAGCTGGGCAAGGTGTACTCCTGCAGTTGGGAGCCCTGACAGCTGATGGAGCTCCCAGCCACAGGGACACTGTGCCACACATGCAAATTAAAGCTCAATAACAACCAGATAGAAAATTAGTACACATGTTTTAGATATCACTTTATAGCTATTTGGAGCTTTTTATGGCATGATAGGTACTTTGCACATGTAGCTGGTCTCAAGTTTCATAGTTGGTAGGGTCGGAAGGGACCTGAGCAGATCATCAAGTCTGACCCCCTGCCATGGCAGGAAAAAGTACTGGGGTCAAATGACCCCAGCAAGGTGTTCATCCAGCCTCCTCTTAAAGACCCCCAGGATAGAAGCCAGCACCACTTCGCTTGGAAGTTGGTGCCAGATCCTAACCGCCTTGACAGTGAAGTAGCACCTCCTGATATCTAGCCTAAATCTACCCTCTGCCAGCTTGTGACCGTTATTTCTAGTCACTCCTGGTAGTTCTCGGGGGCACAGGGACTCCCCAATGCCTGCTGAT
>NW_017729032.1:198108341-198110477 GCF_001723915.1 Gavialis gangeticus
GTGCCCACTTCTCCCCACATCTTAGTGTCGTCTGCGAATTTGAACAGGGTGCTTTTTACACCCCTGTCCAAGTCGCTGATGAAGATGTTGAACAGTGCGGGCCCAAGGAGCGAGCCCTGCGGAACCCCACTGCCCACATCCCTCCAGCGATGCCCACATCCCTCCAGGTTGACTAAGATCCATCCACCACCACTCTCTAGGTGCGGCCCTCCAGCCAACTGGTGACCCATCTGACTGTGTAGGTATCAATGCCACAGTCTCCTAGTTTTTTAATGAGAATGGGGTGAGAGACAGTGTCGAAGGCCTTCCTAAAGTCCAGAAAGACTACATCCACTGCGACACCTTCATCCAAGGATTTTGTGACCTGGTCATAGAAGGCCACCAGGTTGGTCTGACAGGACCTGCCTCTAATGCACCTGTGTTGGTTGCCCCTAAGCATAATCTCCCCTGCTGGCCCCTCATGGACATGTGCCAGGTTAATTCTTTCAGAAAGCTTACCCAAGACTGAGGTAAGACTAACTGGTCTATAGTTTCCTGAATCCTCCTTCCTCCCTTTTCTGAAAATGAGAACTACATTGGCCCTTTTCCAGTCCTCCGGCACAATCCCAGAACTCCATGAATGCTCATAAAGCTGTGCCAGAGGTCCCGCAATGACCTCTGCTAATTCCCTCAGCACTCTGGGGTGGAAATCGTCAGGACCTGCTGATTTAAATACGCCCAGTCCCTCCAGAAGTTCCCTGACTAGGTCCTCTCTGACCCTAGGCCTGGGTGCACCTCCCTTGGGGCCTACGGTGGTCCCAGTGGTGGGGGGGAATGACCCAGGCCCTGCTCAGAAAAATGGAGGCAAAGAAGTTGTTAAATAGGTTAGCTTTGCTCTCTGGTACGACGACCACATTTCCTAGCATGTCCTGCAGGGGCCCCACGTTACCCGCTACCTTCTTTTTACCCCCTATGTATTTTAAAAAGAACTTGTTGTCCTTGATCTGGGTAGCTAGTCCCAGTTTCATCTCTGCCTTGGCCTTCCTGACCACCCCCTTACAGCGCTGAGCAACAGAGGTATAGTCCTCCCTGGTGATGGCCCTTCCCTTCCATTGGGTGTACGCCTCTTTTTTAGCTAGGAGATGTTTTCGGATGCTTTTGGCGAGTCATGGGGGCTTTTGCCCGATACCTGTAACATGTAGAGGAGGCCTAAAACATCTGCTCTTGCCACTGTCAGACAGAATCCTGGGCTAGATGGACCACTTAACTGACCCAGAATGCACTTATGTTTTTATTATTACTATTATGTGACCACCAAAGGATACCAAAGACCTAAATTTAAAGCACTGCATTGGCAACGCATAGGGGGCACACGTGCACCCCCTGAGATCGGCCATTCACCCCCTGGAAGTGCCAGCCATGAAACCGGAAGTACCGCTGGAAGTGCACTTCCAGTTTCACCGCTGGCTCAGCAATCGGCTGCTTGGGGCCCCCCACAGTCAGCCACTGGCCACTAGGGGACCCCCCTGTCGGCGATCTGGTGCCCCCCCCACAGACTCAGGAGGCACCAGTCACCCGTGAAGCACTGCATTCATACTTAAAACCAGCAGAATCTTCATTTATTGTAAACTATGGCCATAACTCTATAATCAGCTGATAAATAAAGATTGTATTTTTAAATGGAACAATTCCAGTTTTTGGAGATGATAACACCATGTACATTCATTTTAATATATTAAGCTATTGATTTACCTGATCTTGTTTATGATGCTTTAAGGTCTTTATTTGGGGTTTCCTTGATTCTAGGAAGATGAAGGAACACTTCATCTACTTCCATTATCCTAAACATTTAAGCTTATGCTAAGTTTATGTTTCATTCTTTCTGGATTCTTAGGCACTATACACATTTTCTTATGGATTACTTAAAGTTCACTTAGTGTGATCCTTAATATTTATCATATAGCATTTTCTGTCACAAATATTATTAGTTATAATAATCTAAAGGGTACAAAGCTCTGGCTTTCAAGAAAAAGGTTTGGACACATTATGTAATAACTTTGCTGGATAATACTATTCATAGCTGCTAGGTGAAAATTATAACCTTATGCACTGGTAGACCAAATGCTATCGAAAGATTTTTCTAAACGAAGTCTTTTT
>NW_017729032.1:198115477-198120953 GCF_001723915.1 Gavialis gangeticus
GAAAAAGGTTTGGACACATTATGTAATAACTTTGCTGGATAATACTATTCATAGCTGCTAGGTGAAAATTATAACCTTATGCACTGGTAGACCAAATGCTATCGAAAGATTTTTCTAAACAAAGTCTTTTTTGTTATTGGCCCCAGGCACCTCTCTCTTTCTCTTGCTACATATAGTTTCCAAGTATAAAAAATTGGCAGTTAATGTATGGAGAAAGCTGTAAATTACTAAGAGTAAGAAAATCTTGCAATTTGATGATGTAAGAAGCCCAAAATGATGTAGGAAGGAATGAGCTAATGTTCAATTCTGTCCTACAAAGGAGTCAGTTATGACTGGAAGCACAATGCATTGGATTATAGTCTTCTAGTGAAGTTGTTAATTTAAGATTGTTACCTCTATAATTGACATATCGGCTCATGAGTTTAATTGTCCTATTTTTCAACACAATTAATTTTATAAATTGAGTGTAAATTATTAAAGACTATAGCTTTTGGAGAATGTTTCAAAACAATTATCCCATTAAAGGGGAAATTTTTTGGCATATTTTACAATTTACATATTTTCAAATATTATTTTAAAAAAATGATTAGTGCAATTCGCATATAGTATTGAAAAAAAAATCAGCTATACTTAAACTAGTTAATTAGAAAAAATTCATCTAGATATAAGGTTCAAATAAAATACAGCCACAATATTCAGTACCTTTTAAAAACAGTGTCAAGATGCTCAAATGGAATTAGATCTTCACTTAGTGTATATTGCCCTAACCAGGACTTTAATGGAGATATAGATATGAAAATTCCTTTGACACTAACTTCAATTTATGTAAACAACTCAAACCTTATGAACAAGATTATCAAAAGTGGAGTGAATTTGGATGGCCATCTTGAGATATTAGCTTTTAGAGGGTGGGTAGCCAACACTTCTGATATTTACTATAAAACAAATACGCATCTATAGCGGGTGATGTCCTGGGGCAGCCAACTCATCCGCAAGTGGCCACCTGGGTCCTGCCTTGCTCGCCCACTCTGGTCTCTCAGGGTCCCATCCTGTTATCTCACCTGCCACACTTTGATATTATAACTGGACTCAGAGGATCCTCCTAGAGGTTGAGGGTATTGCTTCAGGTCCCAAATCCTTGTCTGGCCAAGACCCCACTGGTTTTGGTCCGCTGGATTCTATCTGGGCCCCTTCACATGAGGTCCATGTCTCAGGATGTTAGGCTCACAGGCCCCAGCTCCAGCCTCATCCTTTGTGGGCCCTGGGCCCCTCAACCCCAGTCTTGCCCTTTGCAGTCTATAGGCTTGTGCCCTCAGTCTTGTCTGCAACATGCTACAGTCCTTCAGCTGTAGCATACGGAAAGGGCTTCTTGTAGCCTCCAAGTTTCTCAGGGCTCACAATTGGGCCTTGGCCCTCTCAACCTAAGCCCCCTAATGCAGTTTGCCCTCTCCCTTTGAAGGGTTTAGAACCTGGTGTGCCACTAGCACCATTCTTGATGAGTTTGTTTTCCCCTTCTGGTTCTCTGGTTCAAACTTCAACACAAAATAAAAACACAAGTCTTTGCTCCCCAAACCAAAAGTTCACTCCCCAAACTCTGGGTCAATGTCACATTGTGGTAACAAGCTACAACACAGAGCCAAAATACTGAGCTCTGCTGCCCAGTGGTACAAGGGATTCCTTGTAGCTCCCTACAGTCTGGAGTCCTTCTCCTTGGATGGTCAGGCCACCCTCTTCTTGGGCCTCAGGCATGGTCCCAGGTATATATGGCTATAACCAACTCTGAGTCACCTGACCCAATACTTTTGCCCCAGGCCTGTCAGTTACTGACCGTACCTGGGACAAGTGGCCATTTGATTAAAGAGCCATCTGCCACTATTAGTTCCTCCAGGGGCTGGACCCAGCCAAGTGATCCCTCTCTCAGTGAACTAGGGGCCCTATTACAGCACAGTTCAAGTACTTTCAAAGCAGTGTTTTAGTTATTATGAAATATATTTTAATTATTAATCACATAATATATCCATGAGTAAAACTGGCTGCTGATAGCAATGGACCCAAAACAAAGACAAAAAACCTCTTCAGAACAACACCTTTTATGAAGAGAACAAATGGAACAGGAAAAAAAGCATCAATTGCATCCTCATCAGAAAACCCAAATACTACAAGTTGTATGTGGGAACTAATAGTATTGCTTGTATGTCCTAAATTTTCTAAATTTATATGCAACTGAAATAATACAGCCATATTATACAACACAGTGAGGGCACAAATCATTTTTATTTGCTGGCCTGCAATTTCTTTCTGGCAATCTACTTTACCAACTGTTACTGGTAGCATAATCACAAGGCTAAAATGTGTAAACATTCAACACATGGTTAATTATGCAGTACAAATAAATTCCTAGTGGCAGAACTGTATTCCTACGCAGTGCATCCACAGGTGGAGGATAGTGGAATGACCTTCAGGGACTGTTAGCTGTGAAATAACCATGGGTAACTCTGATTAATAAACAGTTGCAGATTAAGCAGCAGCACCACCACCACAATGTGGTAGGGATAGCAAATGGCAATGCTTTCTCTCCTGAAAAGCCATATATATCATTTGATGGTGCTGTGACATGGTAAGAACAGGTTATCATTATAATAAGCCTGACCAGCCCTGAGCCATGGGTCTACAGGTCCGCAGTGACAGAGGAGGTGGAAGAAGATGTTAGAATCTCAACAGCTGAAAAGGTTGACGAAGCCTGCAGCAGAATGAGATCTCCAACTATCTTGACCTCCTTGCCATTGGATTGAGGTCCTGTTCTGACAAGAATCATGTAGAAGCTGATGTGAAGCAGCCTCTCCTCAATAAAATAAATCATATATGAGCATCTTCCATGACAACAGCTTTTCCAGCACATTTTTTAAGCCCTTTGGTGACCAGCTAGTGAGGACAGGACAAGGACTGTAATCATCTGTAAGTTTCTAATCATGAACTGGCATGAAGGCAGCAGTTAGAAGAAAGTCACCTAGCACTTGGATGAGGCAGGAGCATGATCTGGCAGCTGTAACTGTGACTGAGCAGTCCTCTTCATGATCAGCTCTACTCACCCAACATGGGGAAGGAGCAATAAAAGGTGTCCTAAATGAAGTCTCCTTACCTTTTTCCTGTCTGGATAACAGTGTCCAGTGGGATCACCCTTACTGTGGTCAAAATCCATGAAGACACATAATCAAGTTCAGGACCTGGAACACCAGGACCCTCATGGATAATCCTAATACTAAATGCAGGTCTGTGAAAATGCATAGACCTGCATTTTCCATATTGGTTTCTATTCCATCCAGGAAAAACACAAAACACCAGCAGACTTCCTATGCCTGAAGAAGGGTGTTTGTTCCTGAGAACTTGCAAAGAACAGTTTTTCCAATTATTTACTTAGACTAATAGTAGATATTGCATTTACCCAAAGAACCATGTCAATGTTTGATTTTGGATTTTTATCATGGAAAAAATCAGGGCTCCCCCTGCCCCCTTTGCTCACCAGGATGCTTGGTCCAGCTGTGGCTGTCCCACAACACTGCTCTGTGGTGTTGAGCAGCCCTGCCCATGCCATTGCCCCTAAATCCCAAGCCACAGCCCCTCAGCCCCAATGGTGCCTCTCACTCCCAACCCACACCCTCACCAGCTCTTCTGGTGTCCCTCCCTTCCAACCCACAGCCCCCTAGGCCCTGCTGGTGCGCCTCACTCCTCACCCATGGCCCTCCACTACCCAGTCCCACCAGAAGGGGGAACCAGCTGTCAGGGCTATGGTCCAGGGTACCAGGTCTTTGTCCCCCCAGCAACATCCGAACCCTGGCTTCCACCCATGAGACATGGTGGCTGCTGGAGCTGTAGTGGAGTGTGGATCCCAGCCCTCCCTACCCCACAGGTGGCATGGCTGGAGCAAAGCCCATGGGGGGGTGCAGATGTGGGCTGGCTGCTGCAGGCTGGGGGCAGAGGCAGTTGCGGGCTAGCTGCTGGATGCTCAGGGCTTCCCATCCTGCTACCGTCTCCCAAGGGACCATCACGGTCCAGCAGGTGGAACCCAGCATGGGACAGCAGAGCAGGTCAGGGAGGCCTGGTGCCACCACTGGAAGTCCTGCTCTGCCACAGTGAGGTGACACCTGCCCACCCAGCAGCAGTGGGGGTGGAGGCACAGAGTTGTGCCTCCTCAGTGCTGCTGGAAAGGCAAGGGATACCTTGCTATGGCAGCATGGGGCTCCCAGTGATGGCAACAAGCCTCCCTGCTCTGCTGTGCCCTGCCGCTGTATGGAGGCTCCCGTGGGGAGGGCACCACAGTGAGAAGCCCAGAGCATGCAGCAGCCAGCCCCCATCCACCCTTGCAAAAAATCTGGGGGCCATATGCCCCCAAACCTCTCCAGGGAGTGTGAGAAGTAGTGGATAGCCAGGCTTCCACCACTCCCTCAGATAAGCCACAGCTCTGTCCCACTTCCTGTCTGGGTCCTGTGGCTGCACGTTTCCACCCCAGCACTGGGCCCCAAGCCCCAGGGCCCACACAACACTCCAGCTGAGCAGCACCCCCAGCCTTGTCCTCCTCTCTCTCCCTCCCTCCCTCCCTCCTTCCCTCTTTATGGGGGCCTCAATTCCCCACCTCCCAACTTACCTGCGGGGAGTTGTAGGAGCAGCCCTCATGCTGCCTGGCGGCCATACGCACATGCATGTGGCACCCTACACCTATTCACCTTCCTGCCACTCCCCCCAGCCACTTGCAGGCTGGAACTCTGCAAGCCTGCAAGGCTTAAACCCACTGTTTCCCACATTTTTTTCCTTTAAAGGAGAAATGTGTGTTTTTCTCCTTAAAGAGAGAGAACATCCATGTTTTTCCATGGAAAATGGAAAACCCAGTTCCCTGATTATAAGCAAGCTTCATTCAGATTCATTCATCTAACAACAGAGACTAGAGCTAAGCCTAAGACAAAATCTAGTTACATCTGTAGACCACCATAGTTAAGATCCATAAAGCAACTTACCAAAGACTTATCAACAATTATAGTAAAATATCCCAGGAAAATTTCAAACACTAGAAAACTTCAACCTTCCAGACAACCAGACCAACCATAAAATCAAGGGATGTAGTGGTCATGGGCGATTTTAATTACCCAGACATCTGCTGGGAGGAGCAGTCAGCCGGGACGGACCGCTCCAGGAGGTTTCTGGCTGAGATGCAGGACCTCCACTTGATTCAGGAGGTGCACAGTCCCACCAGAGGAGATGCCCTGTTGGACCTAGTCCTGGCCGCAGGTGACGACCTGGTAAGGGGCCTCCAGGTTCTTGACCACCTGGGCAATAGTGATCATCGCTTGCTGGAATTCGCCATCCAGCGTAGGGTGTCAAGGGCCCGCAGCAAGGCGGTAGCCCTAGACTTCAGGAGGGCCAACTTTGTTGAGATGAGGAGATTAGTGGGAGAGGCACTGGGGTCCTTGAGGGCAGAGGAACT
>NW_017729032.1:198121944-198123755 GCF_001723915.1 Gavialis gangeticus
TTTCTCTTTTTGGGGTTTTTTGTTGTTCTCCCGCCCTGGCGGGGGGTCGGGCTAGAAGATCTACTAGGTCCCTTCCGACCCTTAATCTATGAATCTATGAATCTATATTCCTAAGACAATCACAAAAGCTCTAATACAGTGGTCACCAACTGGTCGATCCTGGTCGACTGGTAAATCATGGAGCCCCTGAGAGCTCCCTCAGCATGCACTCAGTTCCTCCAGACTGAGATTGACTGTCAATGGTTCTGGGATCGGGAGCGGCAAGATGCACATGTGGAGAGGCCAGAACGTAATCTGGGAGCAGCAGGACAGTGGCGGGACGTATGTGGCTGGGTTGAGCTGCACCCCCTGTCACTGGGACTGGGACTGGGCCAGGTGAGTGGGACAATCTTCCTCTGTGTCCTGTTGCCCTGCAGTGAGGGAGGAACTAGGGTAGGGCTAAGTGGGACCCCAGTGGGGGTGGGGGCAGGGGAAGGTCAAAGCCTGGGCAGCTCATCCAGGCAAGCAGGACCCACAGTGCATGAACCCTGGAGGAGGCCGAGGGGCCAAGTGACCTCCGGATCTGTGCGTGGGGCAGAGGTGGTTGCCACTGCATGCTGGGCTTTGCACCCTGAACCCTGTGTACAGATGGGGAGGCATGTGCCCCTTGGGCCTCTGCTGGGGTGCATATAGCAGCAGGAGCCTCCCTGCATGCCTAGATGAGCCTCCAGGGCTCCAACCGTCCCCTGGCCCAGCTGAGGCCTCATTCACCCAAAGGCAGAGAGTGTGGCAGAGGCCACAGAAGGGGGCTGCTAACGGGGCTTAACCCCCACAAATACAAGGCAGTGGTAGAGCTGCAAGGCAGCCCAGCTGTGGGCTTCCAGTGGCTGCAGCAGGGGTTTGGAGGGGCACACGCGCAGTGGTGACAGGATGAGTGAGGCAAGAGCAAGACCCACATAGCCGGAGACAGGCGCAGGATGGAGCTGCGAGCAGCTTGTCCGGGGGCGTGGGGAAGGGGGGCATGCAGGCATGGGGAGCGAGGGCATGTGAGATGCTTGCCCCCAGATCCGCACGCAGTGCAGGCTAGGGCCAGGGTAGTGCCAGGCTCTTCCTGGTGTGCCTCTTCAACTGCACAGCTCTCAGGCTGGGTGGTGGCAGTGCTGGGAGTGGGGATGCAGGCACCCAAATATTTGCTGTAGCCCCCCCCCCGCTCCCTCCCAGTGCTGCTGCCGCCCGGCTCAATAGCCAAGCCGGGAAGAGCTTGGCACCGCCCCAGCCCACCCCACCTCACATGCCCTCCCGGCTTGCGTGCCTCCCTTCCATGCCTCACAAATGAGTCAGTCATGGCTCCGTCCTGTGCCCGCCCCGCCTGTGCCCTCCTGAGCTGCATGCTCCCACCTCCTTGAACCCCCCAGATGAGCCACTTTTGGCTCCATCCTGCAGCCACCCTGCCCATGCAGGGCCTGCCCCTGCTCCACTCACTTACCACTGTAGGGTGGGGGAGGCAGATCGAGGCCCCAGCAGTGAGGGAGGGAGTGGAGCACAGGTAGGAGCAGGGTCTGGGGAAAGTGAAGGACAAGCAGAGGCCTGCAGGGTACATGTCCCACAGGCGTCTGCTTGTCCCACCACCTGGGTTTCATAGTTTCTAGGGTCAGAAGGGACCTGAAAAGATCATGTAGTCCGACCCCCTGCCATGGCAGGAAAGAGTACTGGGGTCAAATGACCCCAGCAAGGTGTTCATCCAACCTCCTCTTAAAAAAGGGTAGGAGCCTGCACTACCTCTCTTGGAAGTTGGTTCCAGACCCTAGCCAACCTGACCATGAAATAGCGCC
>NW_017729032.1:198123817-198142203 GCF_001723915.1 Gavialis gangeticus
AAAGCCTTCCGGAAGTCCAGGAAGACTATGTCCACTGCTACCCCTGCATCTAATGATCTGGTGATCTGATCGTAAAAGGCCACCAGGTTGGTCTGACAGGACCTGCCACTGATGAACCCGTGTTGGTTGCCCCTAAGCATGCAGTCCCCTGCTGGCCCCTCCTGGATGTGTGCCAAAACAATTTTCTCAAACAGCTTGCCTAGGATTGAGGTAAGACTAACTGGCCTATAGTTTCCCGCGTCCTCCTTCCTCCCTTTTTTGAAGATGGAAACCACGTTAGCCCTCTTCCAGTCCTCCGGTACCTCTCCAAAGCACCATGAGTTCTCGTAAAGCCTTGCCAGGGGACTTGCAATGACCTCAGCCAGTTCCTTTAGAACTCTAGTGTGGAGATCATCTGGACCAGCTGACTTGAAAATGTCCAGCCCCTCCAGAAGCTCCCTAACTAAATCCTCGCTAACCCTTGGCCCAGGTGTGCCTCCCCCGGGGCCCGAGGGGGGCCCAGCAGGGAGGTGGCTGTTCTGGTCCCTACTTAGGAAGACGGAGGCAAAGAAATCGTTAAACATGTTAGCTTTGTCATCTGGTGTGACGACCAAATTTCCCAACGCGTCCTGCAAGGGCCCCACATTACCCGGGATTGGCCAGGCACACTCCCCCCTGTCCCTGCTCCTGCCTGTGCCCCACTCCCTCTCTCACTGCTGGGGCTTCAATCTGCCCTGCTCCCCCCACGGCCTTTTCCCCTCCCTCCACCCTTTTCCCCATAGACTCACCTGCTGGGGGAGAGTCAAGCACCCAAATATTTTTTTCTCCCTCTGCCTCCATCTGCCCCCCCACTTCCCTACCCACAGACTGACCTGTGGGTGGGGATGCGGGGCTGGAGTAGGGTAGTAGGGTTGCTTTTTAATTCAAAAAGTAATCTCCTACCCAAAAAAGTTGGAAACCATTGCTCTAGTAAAATTCCAAAGCACATCCCACACTCACAGGTCAAGGGATCAAGGATGTGGTGGATCATTCTGCACTAGTGGCAACCAATAGAATACCCCAAAAGCTCCTTCCCTCTCATTTACTTGCACAGATTTCTTTGATATTCCAGCAGTCAGCAACAGCTGAAAGGGATGGAAACTCATGGACAAGCAGCAGGGAAAAAAAGTTTTAAACAGAATGAAAAATTCTTCCAATGTAATGCTGAGGTTGTTATAGACGACAGAAATTTCCCAGGTCATCAAAATGAACCTCATTTTCCAGGACCATAATGATATGAATTCAGGCCAGGGCACTGAAATTATGTCACTTTAGGCATGCTGATAAATGATTTATATAGTCAATGGATAGAGGACAGACATAAATTTCCATTTTTATAGACTTTTCTGTAGTATTCACAACTGCCAAAACTGAATATTACTGTCTCAAAGGATGAAGGTGAGAGGGTTCCAGGTAATGTGCTAAACTAAATCAAGACTTTCCTGGTGGCACACACCTAAACAAATAGTTATGGTAAACGAATCTCCACCAATATATACCCCAACAATTTCCATAAATATTAATGTTCTCTCTGGTTCTTTTTAACATCTGCATACAACCACTAAGTGAAATGATCAGATGACATGGAATCAAGTGCCAGTGATATACATGACACTTTTTCCCATATACTACCATGCCATTAACACCAACACGACCCAGTATTTGGTCATAAAATAAAATATTTTAACTGGCTAAAATGGAACCTCTCTAAGACAGATAATACTGATGGACAGAAGAAAGCATCATGAAGAGTTTGAAGTTGAGGTGCACTCCTTTGTTTGAAGGCACCTAAATACATTTAGACAATTTAGTCCGCAGACAAGAAATAACCTATAATTCAGTTCCAAAATTAAGCTATCATGTGAAAATATCACTGAATAATACTTTCTACCAAACTTCATTTGGTTAGGAATTTCCACCTCATCCCAGAAGATGATGACAGGCTTCAGTTATTCATGTACTCATGACCGTTTGACTGGCCTAACACTATGTGGTATACTTGGGCACAAAGTATACAAATGCTTAGGAAATTCCAGCTAATACTGTGTAATTAATGCAGAATATTTCCTAGCAAGACAGGGTACCACAGACACATCAAACCTGTCTTCCAATCTTGACATTGGCTTCCCATGCAATACTGCATAAAATTCAAGCTCTTGGTCCTTATCTTTTAAGGCATTCATGGTCAATGCCCAGAATATCTACAAAAGTACATCAGGCTTCAGGATGAAGAACATGATCAACAACTTTGCTCCTCTGGTCAGAGACACAGCCAAGCACCTCCCTGGTCTGGGCAGCCACATGAAGTTTCAGTGCAAACTGCAGCAGCACGATCAGCTGCCATTTCCATTGCACCAAATTTTGCACCCCCTGGTACATCCCCTACCCCCCTAACAAAGACAGTGTCTGGGGCTGCTATCCTGGTTCCTCCTCTAGTTATTCTACTGCTTCTGACACAAATGAACTCTCGACCACAGTGGTAAAGCTCATCTGGAAGGAAAAGAAACTTCCCAGGGAAGGAGCCCAATATGCCAATATGGGCAATATGACCCAATAACCCAATAAGCCAATATGATCTGGCTTGTGACCATCACAAGCCAGATCATATTGTGCTCCAAATGCAATACACATTGCTGACCTGCGTGTGCTAATAAACAGACACCTTACCAAAACAAGATACCCCATTGCATGCAAGGTACTCAATACTGAGGACAGGATGAGAGAACAAGACACATGATACTTGGCACTTTATGCATTTTTGGAAGGGAGTCAAATTCTATGGTGATAGTTCAGGGGTGGACAAAATATGGCTTGGGCCAGATGTGGCACGCCAGGCCATTCTATCTGGCCCATGGGGGCCCCTAAAGTTTAGAAAATGAATATTAATCTGCCCTGAGCTGCCTGTCATGCAGCCCTTGATGGCTTGCCAAAACTCAGTAAGTGGCCCTGTGTCCAAAATAATTGCCTGCCCCTGTGATAACTGCATTCTAAGAACCTGAAGAACACAGAAGAGCACAGCAGAGAATAAAAACAGAATTCAAAACATACATACCAAATAGAAAGCTATATCCCTGAAATCAGTGAGTTTGAAAAGCTTTAAGGGTTGATGGTGGAACAAGCAATGCAATACAAGCTCCCAGTACAATGGAGTAGGTAATCTTACTTTTATACATGGTATGGACAAGACCAAAAACTTCAGTTCTGCTGTCCACATTCATAGAATCACAAAACCATAGAAAATTAGGGTTGGAAGGGACCCTCAGGAGGTCATCTAGTTCAACCCCCTGCTCAAAGAAGAATCACCCACAAATGTATCATCCCAGCCAAGGTTTTTGTCTAGCCGGGTCTTAACAACCTCCAAGGATGGAGATTTCATAGCGTCTCTGGTTAACCTGTTCCAGTGCTTTACTACCCTCCTCTTGCAAAAGTTTTTCCTAATATCTAACCTAAAATTCCCTTGCTGCAACTTGAGACATTGCTCCTTGTTCTGTCATCTGCCACCACTGCGAACAGTCTAGTTCCATCCTCTTTTGAACCACCTTTCAGGTAACTGAAGGCCACTATTAAATCCCCCCTCACTCTTCTCTTCTCCCGACTAAATAAATCCTGTTCCTTCAGCCTCTCCTCATAAGTAATGTGCCCCAGCTCCTTAACCACTTTTGTTGCTCCCTGCTGGACTCTCTCCAACTGGTCCACTTCCTTTGGGGGACCCAAAACTGGACACAGTACTCCAGATGTGGCCTCACCAGTGCCAAATAGAGTGGAATAATCACTTCTCTTGATCTGCTGGCAATGCTTCTACTAATGCAGCCCAGAATGCCTTTAGCCTTTTTCAAAGAAGCTTGGAAAAATTGGAAAGGGCATGTAAAAAAGAAAGAAAGAAAACATACCCACAACAGTTATTCAAGGGCTAGAGAAAATGTCTCATTTTGCATGATATATAGAGTTCAATTTACTTAGATTAGTAAAAGATAAATAAATGATGACTTGATTATAATGCCTATGTAGGGTTATAGGGAAAAATGCACAGTCCTAAACAACTCTTTCATTAGGAAAGTAAGAGGCAATATCTGCAAGATGAATGTCTTTAATAATAAGACAAACTGAACCACTGAAGAAACTAGGGAAGACATCTCTTGATGTCTTCATATAAAGACTGGATGCCTTTCAAGAAGATTTGCAAGAAAAAGTAACTGGGTGAAATTAAGTGTTCTGTTTTATAGAAGGAAAGACCAGATGATCTAATGGCTCCTTTGACTCTTGAAATCTATGGAACACACATGGATATGAACAGAAATATTAAAATATATGTCTATTTGTAACAGCTCACAAATCTTTGAACACATATACAATATTTGAAAAATCCTGATGCAATTTTGGGGAGCCTTAAAACTCCACTCAATAGAAGACTAGAAATGGGTATTTTGTGAGCATTTAAAATTGATCACTTAAATTTTCTCTCGCTCACAAATTTGACGATTGACTTCCCTCATGCATGCTTAGCAATGCTTTGCAGTTGTCATAAGGCTTTTAAATAGATAAGGTTATTTAGGATTAGCTTGAAAATCTCAACTGTTAAAACATACCTTCAACTGCACTAGCTCATAAGCCATGTAATGTATTTTCCACTGAAACTGAGTCAGTTTCTATAGTTACACCAGAATAAATTCAAACTTAGTCTACAAAAGAAAATAAATTTACTCAAAATTATATTAACGTAACTTAGGAAATGAAAATCCTGTGCAGGTGTTCTTTTCCTTTACATTTTTAAGTTCTATTTCTAACTTTAGAGTCAAACATGATTCAACAGCAAAACATATTTTATAAGAGAGTCATTTTGCAAAGGGCTGTATTTCAAGCTTTTAGAATTCCATGGCTTTTCAAAATGATAGGAAAAAAAGATTCTACTTATGCACTTATGTCTTCATTTAGTACATAAAACTTTGTGTGTTCAGAGACTTCATTTTTCCAACTATCAAGAAAATACTTTTCTACTATTTCCTGTTTACTCCTGAAGTTGTGGTCGACACTTCAGGCCCTGGACCTCTTTTATTATTCCATCTTTATGGCTACTGTAGGGTTAAACAGAATGCTGATTCTTTTTTGTGACTGTGCCCTCACATACCTTTTAAAACTTGTAAAAAGCCCCTAGCAAACCAACACTATTTACAGTATTTGCCCAAATCCAAGACTACTTCAAATTTAAAATGATCCTCCAATAATTAAATTCTATACATAGCAAATTTATACATTTCTTATTATTCTCCAAGTATAGAATCTTATTATTGGAACATCATTTTAAATGTATTCCCCCCATCCCTGCAGTGGGGAAAGCAGCAGCAGTAGGGCAGGTGGCAGGGAAGTCAAGTGACCTGAACCCTACCCCTTACTCCTACCACCACTTGCTCCCCCTAGTGCCTGTGTTCCCTGATGCCTACGCCTGCCATGGTACTTGCAACCCCTTGCACCTGCCCTCCCTTGCTACTTGCTCCCACCACCTCCTGCCACTACTTACCCTTAATCACAGCTCCACCTCTGGCTCCACTCTGGCCTTCTTCTGGCCAGGTAGCAGCCATTATGGTGGCAGCATCTTTGGCCCTAGCCCTGAGTGTGGAACTGGAGCCAAGGCAGGAGCTGCCACAACCACAACTGCTCCTGTCTAGCTGCGCAGAGGCTGAAGCCACTATGTGATCCATGTCCCAGGCCAGAGCAGAGTTGAAGCCATGACAGAGTAAGTGGTGGCAGAGAGAAGGGGGCAGATGCAGGGGGCAAATGTGGTGTGGGAGGCAAAGGCAGGGGGCAAAGGAGACTCTACCACAATGTATAGGTCTGGGTCAGAGCTGAACCTAGAGACACAGATACAGCCACAGCAGCTAGTATCTTGCCTTGTACCTGAATCCAAGACGAGGGGCTTCCCTCCATTACCATATTAAACAGTGGAAAATAAAGCTAGTTTCATATTTGAATAAATACAGTAGTTTCCTTTAGACCACTTAAATGCATATGTTCTGCTTTCTTTACATGAAAATAATTGAGAGCCACAAAAATCAAACAATGCATCTTACCACAAAATCTTTGTTGATTAACATAGTTTAAGGGGAAAAAAAGATTAACCTATACTTACCAGAAGAGACACCCAATATAGGCTAAAGATTTAGCAGCACACCTCTGCGTGTGTGCGTGCGCGCGCACATGCACACACACACACTGTATCTATATCTATGACTACTAAAACATTTCATGCAAGATGGCAGTCAAATCCATAAGCGTAATATTTGATAAAATATGCCTTTATTTTTTCTGATTTAACAGAACAGTTTCCTGTTTAATGGGATATTTCAATTGGGCTTAGATCAACTTACTAAACCCCTATTTTCACCACCTCACCCTTAATGAAAATAATGCTATTTATCACATGTATATGTTAAAGCTTATTAATTTATGGATTTGAGATCCTCAGATGACAGATGTTAACAGTTCGTAATTGAAAAATATTACTGTGAATTTCTTCGGCCACAATCTGTACTACACAGCAATGATAATGTTAAAAATGTTATAAATTGCATCACGTAGGTGCTACAATTCACAAATGGTAAGGAACTCCACTGCACATAATTTGTAGAACTGCCCAGACTTAGGTAACTACCTGGGAAAGAGGATAAAAGATTACAAGAAAAAAAAATCTACCGAGCAAGAAAGGCAATAAAGGAACAGCCGAACACAGCTGCCAGGTGAAAGAAACAGAAATATAAAATTATAACAACTAGAGTTATTATCAACAAACTCTTATTTTGCATTTTTAGCATGTATTTAATAGGATACCCAAGATTTTTTGTAATAAGTTATGTCTGAGTTTTCCAGTGGAGCTACTTCTTAAGGTGTCCAATTTGGGGAAGAGAAATTCTTTACCACTTGGTAAAAATCTGACACCTTTACAATCTCTCATTGTATACATCTCTCAAAATATATATATTTTGTCATTTTTGAGGACTCCTTCAGTTAATGAGTGCTTGTAAATGCAGGAGGACTCAATTCAATGGCTCATGAATCCTGATGCTCCTGATAACTTACCACTTTTGACAAAACTGTGTTTACGTACACATAGACCTATGCACAAAAATCGAAAATGTGGTGAAAAGGAATCTTGAATCAAAGTGTTTAGAAAGCATAACTATGTTTAATAAAAAAACTATGTTTAATTAAAAAAATTTTAGAACCATAGGAGACACAACATGGTTGAACAACATAAAACAGAAAAAAAGGAAACATTCAGAGTCTCAAAAAAAGTTGGAATCTTTACTTTCATGATTTCATTTTGGCCATAGACAGGGATTAATTTGTAGCAGTGAGAATTTCTGATTAGAATAATAGCCCAGGAGGTGGAGCACGTGTGCAGTCCAGATCTCAGCCTGGAGAGCTACACAAGTGAGCTCTTCAGCCAGTGGGCACTAGACCACCCCCACCCCTATGAGAGCCCATTGACTAACAGCCAGCCTCTCACCTCCTAAAATGCAGCAGCTGCCAAAGAGAGCCCCAGGAGGGGTCCAGCTCCAGATGTCCCCACCATCCTACAAAACAGCTGACTGGTGGAGTGGAGGAGGGGATTCATTCACCTATGGTGGGAACCCTCCTAGTTCGGACCATGGGAGAACAGCCCATGCTCTGTGCACGCCTCCAGTTGGACAAAGAAGAGTGTGGGGAGATGGGAGGAAGCATTCGCCTGTGATGCCAATGCTCCCAAAACCTCAGGAGGTTATTGCTTTGGCACAGCTACCTGCCACCCCCAGCACTCCTCCAGGCCAACCACGGGGCATCCACCCATGGCAACAACACACCTAAAGCCCCAGGAGTGTTTCTACCACAGTGCAGCTGCCTGCCACCCTCTCTGCACTCCAGTGTCCTGCACCAGGAATCCATTTCAGGAGGGATCCTGCTGCAGGAAAGTGCCCCTTCTCTCCACTCCTGCCAATAAGTTGCTTCCCCCCCCCACACACACACACACACCTCTACTCGGGCAATAAACTGGGGTAAACTGGGGCATGGAAACTTTCAAGACAGAGCCTCCAGTCCCCACAGGGTCCCTCACAGCTTGTCCCTGGGCAGGCTATCAGGGAGCTGATGCTCTCCCTCCCTCCCTTTCTTTTGGAAGGGAAGGAGCAGAGGAGACTATAGGATACTGGACCATTCAAGTTAGTGCAGTAGGAGGGAAACATTAGATGGACTTCTCTTACAGAACTGACTCTTCCACAATAAACCCCTTAAACATCTGTACACTCTTCTTATACAGGGAGAAATTGTAGGTGTAAAATGTAATGCCTGTGGACTATCATAAGGGTGGAGATGGCCTAGTGCCCTGTCCAGGGCCTTTATTTACTTCATCCATATAATGAACTTCCTGTATCTTTGACATAAGCAAATAAAAAACAATGAAATCATGAAAAAAATCTGTTATGGAATTTCAGTTTTGAAATTTTATGACAACAAATTCAGGAGAATAAACTTGGTGTGTTTATTCATATTAAATAAATATTGTAAGGTTTCTTGAGGTTTATCAAGATTCCTTTTTGAAACTGCTATAATGGAAAAGATATTCTTCCTTGATAATAGTAATCCAGTCTTAGATTGGATTGCTAACTGTAATTGCTAATGAGTATTCCCACTGGGGTTTTTTATTTGTAATTTTCAATTTTTTTTTTAATTTGTATTTTCATGATCATCTGTCTTGCTCGCCAATATACAGAACTTCAAGACAAATATAAAGTACTATGATTATATTTCGCTGTGCTGTAGAATTTCTATATAATATTTGCCATGAGTTATATTCTGAAACAGATGTAAAAGGAGTGCAAAATATATAATACAAATATGGGCATTTGCACATTCAATTGTAAATGAAACACTAGACAACTACATGTTGCATGTGCCAATTTCCAGTTTTGTAATAAAATGTTCTAAGTCAGGGGAGGGCAAAATACGGCTTGCAGGCCACATCTGGCCCACGAGGCACTTTCATCCAGCACACAGTGCCCACCAAGGAATCGTGCCCCGCCCAGCTCTTCTACCCACAGGAGTGGGAGAGAGGTGCCCACACATACATACATCCCCCAACATACTCTATTGCATCTCACTCCCATCCTCATGGGTGGAAAGGCCCAGCCCCACCAGCACACAGCTTCCTAGTGGGGCTGCTGCTACCCCTGCTTGGCTTCCCCAGCTTCCAGTTTACTCTGGGCAACAGGCAGGGAAGTGGGAGGAGCACGGGTAGGGGCAGGGGCAGTGCAGCTGTAGCTGGTTGGAAGTGCTGAGAGCAGCACAGAGTCTGTGGCAGTAGGGGTGGCACTGGGAAGGGTGTGGGTGGAAGGTGTGGGGATCCCCCACACACTCCCTCACATGGTGCACAAACCCTGCTGCCACCAGCAAGAGCAGATGGAGGCACTCAGGATGCTCATGCCAGGCACAGGCACTGGTGCCCGGCAAAGCATGGCTCTAGCCAACGCTATGAGCGGGGCAAGGAGCGTAGCCTGCCCAACCGCTCCGCTCTGCTCCATGTGCCTGCAGCTCCTGCACTCACAGCAGGAGAAGCTCCGTGCTGGAATCGGCTGCTTTCCCCATCCCCGGACCCCACTGGGAATGCAGGGAGCCCTGCCCCCTGCTTCTCTGCAGAGTCCAGCACAGGGCTTCCCCTGGTTCGAGTGCAGGCACACACCCCCACATGCAGTGCTGGGCACGAGCAACCTGAGCACCTGCCTGCACCCTTCCCCATCCTCCCTCACACCCCACAAATCTCACACACCCACACCCTTCCCCCAAAACTCCCATGTCATACACACACCCCAACATGCTCCCCCATACACCCCCACAGTGTACACACACAATATATATACACAAGTGTAAGACTTTATTTTTGAGTTATTATGCAATCACCTTTACATGCAGTATGCAAACACAAATCATGACAAAAATATTTTTTTGTAATAAAATTAAAATATGTTACAGCAAGTGTTTGACTTTCAGTCTATGATTTGGTTCTTTTCTGGTACTGAGATGGCAACCCCACTTCCCAAAAGGAGTATTTGGGGAGGGGACATGGGGAGGGACTTCCTTTGGCAAAGGTTAGTGGGTGCAATTTCTTGTCTCAATATGGTGACAGGGGCAGGGCAACTGTCAAGGGGCAAGGCTACTCATGGGGTCCTTGACAGCTCACCAAAACTCGTTAAACAGCCCTCCAGCCAAAATAATTGCCTGCCCTATTCTAGATGCACATTTATTTAAACATGATTCTTGTTTTTGATGTCCTATATAGAATTTAAACTGCATATAATTTTTAAGATGCATGAATCTAGATTTTCTCCTCCTCCTTGCTTCTCAGCCTTTTGGCCCAGATCAAGTATAGTGGCTTCTTAACCTGGCAGGGGAAATACCATGCATCTATGTCCAAGAAAGCAGTTTTCCTGAACCACTCTGGGGGAGGACTGCTCTTCTGGCGTGGTTCAGTACCCACCGAGGTGCAGCGGCCCTAAGCCCAGTTTATAGAAATGGGAATCTCCTCCCTTGCTTGCTCCAAGGGCCTTATGGTTAAGGGTAAGCAAAACTTGGGGGCATCTGAACCCCAAGCCTCTGGGCTTGGGCCTGCAAGTAGGATGCCTGCCAAAGCTTTTGGAAATATCTGAAGCCCCAGGTGCAGATGAAGGATGTTTGCCAGTAGTAGGGCCACTTATGGTCCTGGACTCTTGGATCTGGAATTAATTTTGTCTAATTTGGCCTCAGATACAAATTATTTTAAAAAAAAATCTAAAATTTTTTCTGCGTTTTTTTTCTGCAGAGTGTTTGTTCAGGATGTTTTTTCTCCCCTGTGTTAGTAAAGCACTTGCATAGCACAGTTTATCATGACTTCATTGTCACTGCTGTGTGAAGAAAAAGTAAATAGTATCATAAATCTTTAAATATAAAAATTAAACTTCAAAACAACATAATAGTGCTAATTACTGTGTCATAATGAAAGTCACCTTCAAAGAGTAAATTAATAACGTGTTTTGTAGGACAGAGATTATAAATAAACTTGGTCTGAGATTGTAAATAACCTTGCTGTGTAGAGCAAGAAATTTTATATATCCATTTACACATCCATATACACATAGACATATATGCACACACATACTTTATATATAATGTGTATGAATTTATATATATAAATAAATAAATCTACCTTATCAAGAAAATAAATCCAATTCAGCATCACTCTAAAATATACTTTGTAAAATTCATTTTTTTCTTTAAAAATTATGAATATTGTGGCTTGCTTACTTTAGTTCTAGGCTAGCTTTCCATCATGAATTCAGTGTTAATACCATCCCACCTCAACCATTTGTATTGGCAGGATGACATTATCTAAACACATCTTTCACATCCAGTTTCACACTAGGGTAATTTCTTAAGTTTGATGTAAAGTGCCCAGAATATTTGTGACATATGAAAGCAAACAAAGGGAAAATATGGGTTTCTGAGAAAAATTAAGAAAAAGATGTAAGGGGGGGCAGGAGGGGGACACTTCAAAGAATGTAACTGAAATCTAGTGTGAGCTGGAAAGATGAACAAGACTCCAGTAAGAATATCAAAGTAAAAAAATTCTCTATTCCATAAACATAACATTTGCTTAGAATCTTCCATTCTGTCCATTTTCACCCACTCCTCATACAAATATGAGCAAACACTTTGCAGGGGGCAGCAGTCTAAAGGTAGCAAGGTATCAAGAGAAAACAGAATGTTTTCTGTCTTTCTGTTTAGGAAAGAGCTACATAAATAGCACAACTAGAAAGCTGCAAAATAAGTCCGCAATGAGAAGGCAAGAAAGAGTTAAGGAAGCTTAACTGAAAATAATAGATTTTTCAAAATAAATCAGAACGTTTTTGGGAAGGGAGGCAAAGGATGCAACAGTTTAGTATCACCAACCCTGAAAACCAGCTATGGATCATGAATTTATTAAAACTATTATTGTTCAGCCATTTAATTTGAGAATTGATGGGCACAATAAGCCAGATGCCTCCACAGTTGTCTATTCTTTGCATATCTTTTTACTTGATTGTTTCTAAATTCCATCCACTCCTGTATGTTCTTTGTTCCTGCTTTTCTCAGTCATCCCTTCCTCCTTCCACACATCCTTGAATGACAGTCTTCTCTAGGCAATCAACTTCCCTTCAACCACACTCCAAAGAACTAAACATTTTTCTCTTAATGGTGTTGATAAGGTCTTGACACAATCTTCCCTAACACTCAGTCATTTTCTTTTTTACTGTCCATAGCATTCTCAATTTTTTTCTGTAAGACTGACTTTGGAATGCTTTGTAATCTCCAATTTTCAATCTTTTTCAAGGTCCAACTTATTCAGCCACAAGTGGCTCTTGTCCACAGAATTTCCTTCAAAAGGCTAATTGTTGTTTTCAAACTGAACTCTTTAGTCTTCCAGATCCTTACTAAATATGCCATGACTGTTTTTCCTATGCCTAATCTCCTGCCCATAGCTAATTCACATCAACTATGTTACTAATAACTGAGCCAACATATAAACAAAAAAGACCCCAAAAACCCCACATTAGCCAGATAGACATTTCACTTATACCAGTAAAACTGTTCAGAACTCAGTCCATACCCATAACAGAAAAGAAGTTTGGCACACAAAGACTGGTTCTAAATGGTAGAATCTAGTCTAAGATTTGTCCATGCCCTCCCTTCCCCACAAAAGGTGAATGTGTGCTCTGTTTGCTACCAATCTAAACTACTCCATTTACAGAAAACCACATAACTTAGATGGTTTTTGCCTCAGACTTTTTGAATGTCTGTACCTAGTCTTAACCTGCTCAAGAGCTTTTTCTTTTAACAAAATCCTCAGGTCTTGCTTTTTTGTCACAGCCACTGGGCACCTAAGCCCTTGATGGAGCTCTGCTCCAACGTGTACTAAATGGCACATGTTGGAGCAGACTCGATTAATTGAGACTTCTGAGAGTTTGCTGGAGTGTATTAATTAGCGTGCTCCAGCAACATTCATATCACTTGTATTCAGTGTCCTCACATTTCAAAATGGTAGCAGAGGCGCTTTAACTAAAGCTTGCCAAACAAGTTTTAGTTAAAGCACCCCCACCGCCCACCGCCATTTTAAAGTGCAGGACACTGAATACACATGACATTGTGGGTGCTTTACTTAAAACAGATCTCAGAGCCACTGTAATTAAAGCACCCCCCCCAAACATATGTATAGACAACCACTGTTTTTCATTTTTGAGATATGGATTGAGAGCCCATAATTTTTTCCTATTTACCAAATCTTGTAGTTGCTCAGATAATGAGACATTTTAGTTTACATTTTCTGCATAGCTCACATTACTTATAATCAACCTGGTGCCTATCTTAAAACTTCCTCTAAAACCTTCCAGTATTTCGTCAGTACCATTTCAGCTGGAATGATGAATATAAGGGCTACTTTCAGATGTTAAAAAAAATACAGATAAACGGTGCTTTATTTTAAAATTGGCATGCCCCCATGCTGAGCCCAGCACCTGCCCAGAAGAGGTATCGCATTAGCTTGACCTGGCTTGCCCAATATCTGTATAGATCAGGCACTTCAGCAGGGCTTTTTTGGTGCTTTTATCTAATAGCTGACTGAATCAGCTATTAGATAAAAGCATCAAAAAGCCCTGCTGAAGCACCCAATCTATATAGATGCTGTGGAGCCGGGTTGAACTAACGCACTGCCTTTTCCAGTAAAGCATGTTTTGTTTGGTTTTTTTCATATCTGTCAGCAGCCAAGGTGATGATATGCACCGTTGTCTTATCCCTTCCTCCTAGCTCTTTCACAGACAACTTTGGATACAATACCATGCTACCAAAGAAATCCTTCTGCAGTTTGTACACTCCTTGTGGTCATCTTTCTTTCATATTTGAATCTATGTCAATTTTGTCTAATCATCAGGCCAGTATCCAGTTTCTTATATATCTGTACATATCAAATGCAACATGCCTACTGCTGCTTTTTCACCCAGTTTGAAGAGTCATCCAGATCTGGAACTTTTCTGTTTTTGACTCTTTTCATCACAAGTGTTATTTCTAATTTTTGTGGTCCTGTTCTTCTTTTAACCGTCCAGGCAATATCATTTAACAATTCTTTATCCTCATGCAATTCCTAGCAATATTCTTACCAGATTGTCAGTTGCTTTTCTGCTGTAAGGAGCTCACCTGTTTTTCATTTAAGAACTTGAGTTTAAAGTTTGTCAGGAACCTTAATACCTCAAACATCTTCCTTGAGTCATTTTTTCTTGCTATTATCTAATTCCTGACACATGTTATTAATCACCTTACCCAACTAACTTCTAGATTTGTTTACTTAGTATGTTCTGGGTATCGCTTTTCTTCTCTCAATCTTCTTTACTACCTTACCTGAGTTTCCTTTCTTTAGAAAAAAATATTTTTCTAAATAATGTGTATATCTAGCCTCAGCTTTGGCTTCTTTCACAGCACAGGTGCTGCTTTTGTAGCAAAACCCCCAGTTTTTCTATTTTAAATTATTTTAAAATGCATCCCCTCCCCTTCCCCAACCATTTCTGACTTTTTCCTCTCTTTCTCTATTCCCTGTAGAGAAGTATAAGTGACCTCAGACTTAGGATAAGTTTTAAACATTTTTATTTTGGTAGCAAGTTTGTGGTTTTGGATATCCACTGTTTTATACTGTATTATAATTAGGTGTGTATTGATTCTTATTGTTGTATATTATATTATTATCATTTTCATATTGATTTTTATTGTTTCATATGGATATTGTATAGATTAGGCCTGTGTTTGTAAGTGAACCAAAGCCATGTCAAGTTTCCATTTTATATGTCAAGCCTCCATCTTGTGTCCTCTGCCTGGGCATCCCATGTTGCAACGGTATGAGTCATGTACGCCTCCCATGTAAACTGGTTCCCCAATGAATGAGAATGATTAGGAATGATTGAAATACATTGTTAGCAGGCCTCTACTAAATGGCGTGTAATGACTGGGCCATCACCTCGCATGATTCATCCAGGAACCACGGACCTCACCCAGGAATAGAGACAAGAGCAGCATTTGAAAGACAAAAGACTCTGCAGGACCAGCAACTCTCACCATTACAGACACCCGAAACTGCACATCCCTGCATGGAGCACACATGTTCAGTATGCCAGGGGTCAGCCTGGGCATGCCTCCTGTCACTAGGGTCACACAAGGTCTGCCCCTATAAAAAGGGGCAGTGAAGATGGATCCAGTGGGACATCCCTCTCCATCTGGAGCAGCACCCATGCCACACCACCTATCCACCCAGAGGCCCTGCCAGCAACCCCTTTCTGGACAACACCTACTGGACAAGGACCCCTTTCCAGCCTGGATAGGTAGATATTACCTGCACAACTCCTCCTACAATTTGGACTCTCTTTCTTTGTCTCTCTCTCTCTCCTCCAGGACTACAGTGGACTTCAGCCCCTGTACCAAGCCACTCTAACCCCTGCTGCCAGTGTGTGTGCACGCGCACGCAGCGTGCGCAAGGGAACCAATAAGACATCGTGTCACCATCTTCCCTGTTCAATAAAACCACTGTCATTTGCAACCCCAAGTTGGGTCATGTTTACTGAATCCCAGTCCTGTCCTTATCTTAAATTCCAGCCTCATTCTCTCTCTCTCTCTCAGTTCCAGTCCCCACCCCTCCACTAGTTTCCTGATCTCCCCTCAATTCCTACTGCCTTTTCCCTGTGACTTTCTGCTGCCTTTCTCTGCTTTCCTGCTGCCACTGCCGCCTTTCAGTCTCTCCTGCTGCTTTTCCTGTGATTTTCTGCTCTCTCTGATTTTCTTCCATCTCTCTGCTTTCAGGCTTCCCCCACACCTTCTGCAGTCATTCCCTCCCCCCCACAGCATCCCAGCTCCTCATGGCTGTTCTGCAGTTTTCTCCAGCAGCTGGAGCCTTTCTCCAGCTCCCAGCACCTACTGCCGCTCCGTGCAATTTCTCTAGCTGCCCACATCCAGAGCCCCTCTTTAACATCCACATTTTCCCTTAGTCCCATTTTCCCTCCCCCCACCTACCTTTTCAGCTCCCCCATAGCTCTGGCTCTAGCCCCAGGCTCTGTGCTGGCATCGCTTCCCTGTTCTGCAGGCTTTGGGTGTTGTCTTTTAATCAATAATGATCAGTTAACCAAAAGTTACCCCCAAGCCTCAGTTCTTCAGGCCAGGCCCCTCTAGTCTACTGGTTCTAATCCTGGTCCTGGTAACTTTAACCCCCTACACTTCTACTTTCTTACCTTAACCTTTCCCCAGGTATCCCAAGTACACCAAGCACATACATACATACATATCACAATACGCAACTTAGGAACTCACGTGTGTATGTGTAGGTGGGTGGTGTGCGTGTAAACTAGTGAGTGCACATATATATAGATATAGATATAGATATCATTGTGTGTGTGTGTGGTATATAAATTAGTAATCCACATATGTGTATTGAATGTGCAGGTGTTGGTCTAAATTTGGTGTGTGTAGTATGTATGGGCTTAAACTGGCGATAGGTGTGCATGAGCCTAGACTACTTATTTTGAACATGTGTGTGTCTGAGTTGCGTGCATGTATGTGTGTGTCTGAGTTGTGGGTATATATGGCATTGTATGCATGCTATACAAATTAGTCATCTGTGTCTAACTTCTGAGGTGTATAGTGTATGTGCTTGAATTGGTGATAGGTATGCACGTGCCTAGGCTGGTTTGGATGTGTATGTACCTGAGCTGGTAGTGTGTGAGTGTATGCACCTAATTGATTTATGTGTTTGTATATGTGCAATTGTACACTACGCCCTCCTGTCTAACCACGCAATATTAAGATCCTGAGTGTTGGCCTGACCCCTCAGAGCAACACTTTACGCAGGGCACATCTACACATGCAATTAATGTGCATGAACAAACTCTAGAGCCTATTGCTCAAGAGTTTATTTGTGTGTATTATGTGGACCCCGGTTAGAGCAGCCCTGGCTCGCAAAGGAGCTGGGTAGTCAGCCTGCCAGCCCAGGGCTGCTCCAGTGGGACACCACATGCTATGGAGGGATGAGGCACAAATGTGCTTCAGTGTGGGGCTGGCTGCCAGGCAGCCTTTGTGCTGAAGCATCTTCATGCCCCAACCAGCTGTTCTGCAGCATATTGAACCCTGTCAAAGCAGCCTGGGCTGGCTGCTCCAATAGGTCTCCACATGTTGTAGAGCAGCTGGCTGGAGCTCAAGGGTGCTTCAGCGCAGGGTTGCCAGGCAACTACCCCATGCTAAAGCACCCTGCACCCCAGCCAGCTGGGGCAGCATCTACACGTGCACTGCTGCACATGAAAATACTCTGCAGCAGGTTGGGACTTGTATTTACAAGTTGTAATCTGCTGCAAAGTTTATTAGTTTTGTGCGCCCTACTAGCATGTAGATACCGAGACATTTATTGCACAGTTAGTAGGGGTGTATGAAGCGGGCCCTATTCGATTCGGGTCCTATTCGATTCAGATTTGGCCCAAATCAGGGACACTATCCCTGATTCGATTCAGCCAAATCCAAAACTGAAGATCCAATGCCGATTTGGAGAATCAGTGATTTAGACATAGACACAGTATTAAATGTTTTTTCTACATATCTCAAGGTACCCGGCATGGCTAGTGAACGCTGCAATGATGAGGCGGATGGAGTGTCCCACAGAAGTGTGGGGGGGGGTCCTCCACATGCTCAGCAATGATCCCAGAATTGGACCGGAAGTACTTCTGGTCCACTTCTGGGTCCACCAGGAAGCATGCTGGGGGGGCCCCCCTGCACCAACCCCAGCTCAGCAGTAGGCCATGGGGGGACCCCGTGTGTCCCCCCTCAGACCCAGAAGGCACCAGTCACCAAGCTGGGGGGGGATACAGGGGGGGTCCCACCAGCACACTCCCCAGAGATTTCATAGATTTCATTTCAGAGATTTTATAGACATTAGGACTGGAAGAGACCTTGGAAGATTGAGTCCAGCCTCCCACCAGAAAGGCAGGAAGTCAGCTGGGGTCATAGAATCCCAGCAAGATAAGCATCCAATTTACTCTTGAAGGTGTTCAATGTAGGTGCTTGAACCACCTCCAATGGCAGACTGTTCCAAATCTTGGGGGCTCAGACAGTAAAGAAATTCTTCCTTATGTCCAGCCTGAAATGGTCTCGCTGTAGTTTATGACCGTTCGACCTTGTCATCCCTTGGGGTGCTCTGGTGAACAAACATTCCCCCAGATACTGGTGGTCACCCCTGATAAACTTGTAGGTGGCCATCAGATCATCCCTGAGCCTGCACTTTTCCAGGCTAAAGAGCCCCATGGCACTCAGCCTGT
>NW_017729032.1:198142265-198148591 GCF_001723915.1 Gavialis gangeticus
TGGACTCTCTCAAGCTTCTCCACATCCTTTTCGAATTGTGGAGCCCAAAACTGGACGCAGTACTCCAGCTGCGGCCTCACCAAGGCTGAGTACAAGGGGAGAATGACGTCCTGGGATTTGCTTGAGAAGCATCTATGGATGCAAGCCAGTGTTTTGGTCACTTTACTAGCCACAGCATCGCACTGCAGGCTCATGTTCATCTTGTGGTCAATGATGATCCCTAAGTCTCTTTCTTCCGCAGCGCTAGCCAGCATGGCATTGCCAAGCCTATAAGGATGCTGCACCTTGGTTTTTCCTCCCAAGGTGGAGAACTTTGCATTTTTCAGTGTTAAACACCATCAGGTTCTCATCCGCCCATTTGCTGAGCCTGTCCAGGTCTGCCTGGATCGCCCTCCCGACTTCTGGTGTGGATGCTTTGCCTCAAAGTTTGATGTCATCAGCAAACTCGGCCAGTCTGCTTCTGACACCTGTATCCACATCATTAATGAAGATGCTGAAAAATATGGGTCCAAGGACAGAGCCTTGGGGGACCCCACTGGTCACAGGGCACCATGACGATTGACTTCTGTCAATTACTACCCTCTGGGGTAGAGGATCTGGAAATAGACTGGATGCGCTTCTGGTCCACTTCCAGGCCTGTTGCCAAGTGTGCTGGGGAGCCCCTCCACCCCCGCACTTGTGTGGGACGCTCCATATGCCCCAGCATTGCAGCATTCACAAGCTGCCTGCTACCTAGAGGTACATAGAAAAAACATGTAAACTGTGTCTATGTCCAAATCTTTCTGAATTCATTCAGAGGGTTCCGATTCAATTCAGAGAAATTAAATGGTCTTCTGATTCAATTCTGATTTGGAGATTCGGCCACTGAATCTGGCAAAATCTCTGCCAAATCAAATCAGAGATCAAAGCTTCTCACAGCCCTATTAATCTGTGAACTGCATAGTAAATGTCTTGTGTAGACATACTCACACTGTAAGTACTTCCTAGAGATTTGTGACTTTCTATCCTGCAAGCTTTATTTTCCTGGAGAGACATAAGAGTTGAAATCTGTATGTGGTCTCCCTATCACACAATGCGAACACTGTTATTATGACTTGAATGTCTACTTCTAATTGCCAATCACCTTTTGACTACCATCAGCTTCTAAAAGAAAGGAAGTTATTTTTTAATTGATATGATAAGTGAACCCCTATAATATTTACTCCCATCTGTCTAAACCCAAATTTTTCATCTTAGTTGGAAAAAACTGGTCACCAATTTCCTATTCAGCTGGAAGCTTCTTGAGAGCAGACCTCCCTACATGCAATACAGAATCTAATTATTGAAAGACTGCCTTGACTTTGTCCCCCTCCCACTGCTACGACAGGGAAAATAAACCTAGGCGGTCAAGTCATGACTTGAAAAAGAGTGAGTGCTGAGGGGGACTGTGCGTTAAGGGCACGACCATATATCTTATTCAGATGGGTTGCACTGGTTCCCATCAGCATGTCCGCCCAATATGAGCCATGTGTTTTACAGTCATGCTCAGCATTGGCTGCATTTAATCAACTTTGTAGTTGCCTAGAAAGTTGGAAATAAAATATACATGTGCGCAAAGTTGCTCTAGACAATGAAATTAATATTTAGCAAACATTCTATGAAGCCTGACAGTTACTGCAAGGTACAGCAAAAAGATCTGCCAAAACATTCATTGTAAATCAGTACACATTTTGGTTGTGACCTGAAGTTTGATATTTAACAGACAGATAATGTCACCACTGTATAATGATGAAAGTATATACCCAGATAGCAAGGAGGCAAACTGATTGTTAGGTGGGTACACTTTAGGAACCATTTCTTTCACTTACTGATGGAGTATTGTGCATAAATCCCCCAAAACCTATGTAAATGGTATAAAGCTTCTTAATTTTATATGTAGCCTATGATTTTGTTATTTACCTAATATGGTTTGCACTCTTGAAAAGTGACAAACTAAAGACTGTAAAAATTGCAATCATTATTTCATCCACAGAACAGGATGACATAGCAAGAGACAAAGGCAGTGCAAGACTCCTTCCACATGATATGCTATGATTTCTAACAAGTTAACTGCCTTTCTGGTGTAATTAATTTATATTACATTTATATCAGCATATTTTACATTGTAACAGTTGCCAGTTTGCATGCTTTGAATTCAGTAATGACACCACCCTTATTTATTACCTGTATTCAAGTAGAAGCTGAAATATATAAGGGACTGTTCACAAGCTAAAAAGGAAAAGTTCTTACACGGGTAAACTTACAACTCATGTTTAAAGCTTGGAATATCATACCACCAACATTTGCAGTTTTTGTATACTTTGTTAAGGTTGCTTAACATTTTCGTTTATAAGTACTGTAACTTGTCTTTAACTTTGCCAAAGAAACTTTTTGGGCTAGAGTTATCTAAGCCAGGTATATGCATCAGGTTGTCGCACAGCTCAAATTATTTAGCTAATCTTGTGCTTTTGGCAATTTGGGACAAACAGGACAAGGAAAAAAGTATGCTGCTTTATCCGTGATAAAAATTCTGACAATCACTTTTTGTTGAATAGTTTTAGCTTCAAACTTCCTTGGTTTGGAGTGCAGAGTTAAGATTTGACTAGGGCTGTTACCCTACCTCAGGCATACGCTTTCTTGTGGCTAAAACAACAAGCCATCCAAGTTTAGCCAGGTCATAACCCTCAGCTGCTGGCAGTTTGATTGTCTAAAGATTCCTTTTGCACTAAGTCCATTCCAGCCCCACACAGCTCCTATGTACATGCAACTATAACTGCTGCTTCCAAAATCTGAAATATTTCAAGACTATCCTACATGACAGAAACAATAGTCTATAGTTTCAGAGACAACTGTATTAGTGATATAAATAATACTCGTATCATTATGTAACTATTCTTATACAATGGATTTGATAAGGTATGTTTCATACAGAAACTAAAGTCACTGGGGATAAATCTTGCTAATCCACAATGCTGAGAGACTGCAAGGGATCCCCTACTTGGAGATACAAGCCCCAAGTCAGGCTGTGACACCTGAGGCTATTGTCTCACAGGATCAGGTACTTGGAGCCCCAGGAGCAGCAGGGGCCACTGTCTCTCACTCCCAAGACACAGCCCCCACAACCCTGCTGGTGCCACTGACTCCCATCCCACAGTCCCCTGTCCCTGCCGGTGCACCTCTCTACCAACACACAGTCCCCCACCCCCAGCCCTGCTGGTGCTTCTCAGTCCTGACCCACATCCCCCCGGCTCTACCAGTGCCCCTCATTCCCAACCTATAGTCCTCCACCCCACCTCCCCAGCCCTGCTGGTGCCCTCTCACTCCGAGCCCACTACCCCCTTCCCTCAGGCTCCAGCCCCCCAGTGTGTAGGGAAGAGGGTGTGTGGGCACAGGCAATGCAATAGGCAATGCATCAGGGGGCCATGGAGGGGCACATGCCTCCCCAAGATTTCTGTGTCCAAAGCAGGGAACAAGGCTACAGCTTGGCTAGACTGGCACTGGGACTGGCACTGGGCAGGAGGTGCCTCCTGCCCAATAGGCAGGACCTGTCATGGAAGGGAGTGCCACACTACCATGGCTGTCAAGGCAAGGCACCCCTGCCCACCCTACAGCTGCTGAGAGGCACAACTCAGTACCACTTCCACTGCCAGGACCCCAGACCATCTACACTTCCATGGCCACCAAATGAGGCACTGTGCTGGTGCTGCAGATTTGTGTCCCCGCACTGCTGCTGGGTGGACAGGGATCATCAGCCTGCAAGGGGAAACCTACAGTTTCCTGGGTTTTTCTCCTTTAAAGGAGAAAATCTTCATTTTTCTGAAGGACATGAAAAGCCTGGATCCCTGCTCATGATTTCCCTTATCTAAGGACAAGTGCACTCATAGTCAGAGCACTAACAAGGGAGTGTTACCGAGAGACAGAGAGAGGCCCTATAGGAGTTAGGTATCCTTTAAATCTGTATGCAGAGCCTGGGAGACGTTATGTAAGGAACTGGTAAAAGACATCCATGTGAACTATTCATTGCTTTATAATATTTTTCTCTGTAAACTTTGGCTCTGGATAAATAGGACTTTGCTTTGGGCAAACTGGCTAAATCATTAACTAAGCCTCTTACTATCCTTGAGAGAGGGCAAGACTATAGGCTCAAATTTAAAATCAGAGCTGCTGAGGCAATCACTGTAACCTAAGCTGTTGGATGAAAGGGAAAGGAATGTAATTCAAAAATAGCAATGGCTACAGGCCTGGCCTACATGGGGTACTCTTGAGACTACCATGAAGGGATCCAAGGTGCAGTTGACTTGAACTCTGACAATGCTAGCCACATAGAGCAATTGCGCATCCTTTATTAAAGGACTGCAGGACTAAGTAGGACTTTTACTTCAGGCATTGGTAAATAGCTCAAATTACCAGAATTTTTATTCCTGGTTCTAGCTCATATGCAAGTTGCGTGGATGAATCAGCACTGTATTATATGCATCTATAAATACACTGTAGAAATGTTACAGAAAAAAACAGAAGTTTCATCAAAGGGCTTAGTTTCACTCTGGAAAATATTTATTTTACTTGAAATGTCTTGTTATTGTATTATAACAGCTAATCCAAAATGCAATAAATATAGATAAGAACATTTTGAAAGTTAATCTGTCTCTCTTAAATGTACATATGCGTATGCTAACGTGAACACATAAATGCACTTTGAAAATAAAACAGAAAATGCCATCAACATTTCTGGCTCACAAGGGTGCCAATAGCATTCTAAAATGTAGATAGTCAAAATAATTCATTTTTCAACAGGCATACTGTAAACAACTATAGAGAGTATTGATAACAATGATGAAACAAGTACACCAAAGAAAGGAAGCAAAGAAATATTTTAAGACAGTGGGTGTTAACCAATTACTGTAATACACACCTCTATACTCTACTAGAAATCATCTATTATTCTTTGGATGTGTATATTTGGTTACTTAAGAAATTCTACTATATTAAAATGTGTAAAAAAAATCCAAGAACAACCACCATTAGCCTGCTGCCATAGATTAGTGATAAACAGCCAGTAGATTACTTGCACATTTTAAAACTCTACTTTTAATTTTACAAAATCAGCCATTAGTTTCCAGCAACTAAAAAAAATAAACCTACCAACTAGATACTTATGACAGAAGGAAAATTGTCAAAGATTGATGATGTTTCCTGCTGGGAGAATGTTTTAAATAATGGTCGATGGGAATTAATATAATTTACTAGTATGAAACCTGTCTTACACTTTTAAGAGCTTTTCCTGAATCACCACTTGCAATCTTTTGGACGGACTTAGCTGACATATTGGAACATACTATATTATTTAGAGCAGACTTGCTTACCCAAAACAAATAAGCATTGAAATAATATGCTCTTTTAAAACTAGATGAATTTTTTTTTGGCCAAAACAAAAACTTCAGTTAAACAAACAAAATCAAAAAAAAAAAAAAAAATCATACCGAGCCCAATTATGTTTGCTTAGATGTTTTTCTTGACTAAAAGAAAAAGGAAGAGAAAGAGGTATTTAGATTTGATTAAGCCATTTAATTTGACATTTCTCAATATTTCTGAATTATTTCCTGTTCAGCAAAGGTAAACCTTGCTGAAAGGTAAAAAGGTAGCAAAGGAATGAAGAACCAGATTCTCAAAAGCAGATATGGCAATTCCCTTTTCCCCAGTTATTAGAGCATTCATTCAGAAGACTAGAGAACCAGGTTCAACTCTCTTGCATAAGGGCATCTGAGCCCATATCTCTCACCTCCCAGGAGAGTGATCTAACAACCATACTAAAGGATATCCATAGGGTGGAAAGAGAGAAAAAATTAAAATGACTCTGTAAGACAAGTGGCTAGGACACTCTCCTAAGAAGTAGGAGTGATTTTAATCCCTGCTTTGAATCAAATACAGGATATATTTTAATGGTTTTACCTTTATTTTTCATTTTTGCAGCAATGAATACTTAACGATACAATGAAAAATGGAATCAAGCATTTTTTTTAGGAGATCATGCTAGAACACAGAAGACAATAGCTAAGAGACTTCCCTAACTGATTGGAAATATGGGTGCAAGTCATCTCAGACAGGGGATGAACCTGAAGGCATGTGCACACGTTAAATTAAAGTAACCTGTGTGATTGTAGATTGGGTCTCCACTTGTGCATACATTTGCTGGTGTCAGGCACTGTGCCAGAAATGCAGTTTAATTAAGTTGGGTTGGGGGGGGGAAGGGCAGGAGGAATCAGGGGTGGGAAGTCCTGGTTCTGTGGAAGGGTTTGATGGGTCCGGGG
>NW_017729032.1:198148955-198151261 GCF_001723915.1 Gavialis gangeticus
AACCCAAGGGCTAGGGCAAGTGGCTAGGCTTTCCCAGCCCTGGGGCTTCATTTTGAATGTGTACACAAGTTCAGTTAGATTGGACACAGATTAGCCCAGCCTACGTAGTGCACCTCTTTAGGTGAATTAAGTTAGATAGGGCCAGCCATTAATTGCCTGATCTAAACTCCTCAAACATATGTGCAGTTTGGCACTAGTTATATTTTGCATTACATTATTCAGTGAATAAATTCTATTTTTTAAATGTTGGTCAGCTCCTTACTCTTAACTGATGTGTCATTTCAACCTGATGTTTCAGAAGAAAGAAGGAAAACACCTTGAAGTGTTTCATAGGGTAAATGCACAACACAGACAAAAACAAAATCTCATGTTATATGTGTGCATTATTGCTCTTATGGTACAATCAATTGAATCAGACCAGAGTAGTACAAAGAACTGCTCAAAGCAGACCTCACAATATCAGGTAAGGACTGTAGTACTTGGCACAAACATGCTGGGCTCCCATTTTTCACATTGCAGGGTGGTTGTACATTTAAAAAAAATCAATTTATTGCCTGAAAATGTTTACCTAATGTTACAAATAACTAGGAGGGTTAGAGAATTATTTTCCCTCAGATTCTTTCTTTCAGTTCCTTTACTTTGAGCATTTGACAGCCCTTTGTGTAAAGTAAGTTTCAGTATTTCTCCCATGTAGTTGGTCAGGCACTCAGTTCTCTCTGCTGTTTGAATGGGTCATTCACAAAGCAGTAAAATATTTTTTCTCTTTTCTTTTTTTTATAAAACAGAAAAATCTCGACTGAAAAATTATAGAACATGACATGAAATCAGAATTAAGTTGGACCTGAAACTTGCTCCATTTCTAATTGATTAAATGCCTAGCTTTCTCCCTTTAAATTCCTTTTAGAAATTATAATTTCAAAAAAAATTATGCTTCTTGAATATTGTATTATAATCACAGGTTACTTTTACTGATATCTAGCTAAACACAGGCTATGTAACTGTGAAGAAAGAGTAACATCTATATTTTTTCAAAGAATATTATACAACTTCTCTGTTTAGCATTTGGTTACTTACTAAAGAATGAAAACAAACCCTCTCCTTAGAGGCATGTATCAGATAGGTACAATAATATAAAAAATATCCCAGCAAATACTCAAATAACTGCCAGATTATTTCCTGTAAATAAACTATGCACCTAGCTCCAGCAATGTTACACCTCTCCTTCCTCAAAATTCACAGGAAAGAAATTAACAGATATTGACTGGACAAGGTTTTGTGATAGGGTTTACAATCCCACATGGCACTGCCATGGGACCAGTTAACTCTTGAACTGGCTGCTACCCCATCAGGATGCAAGGTTACAGATACAAGATAACCAGGACAGCAGTGAGGAGTGATTTGGTGAAAGAAAAAGCAGGCAGAGGACTGGTTGGCTGAAAGAACAAGCTGAAGGTGGCTTAAGTGAAACTCAGGTGACTTGGTTGACTAATGACTTCAGACTGGCAAGACACAGGTATACCAAGGCCGCCAGGTGGAGAACTAGAAGATAACAGTTTGGGAGATAGAGCAACTGATGGAAATTAGAGAGTCTTCCTCCCACTCTATAGAACTGACTTCCTCTAAAGACTTGAAATGTAGCCAGCATGGGTGACTAGTGCTGCCTTAGTCATGGGGGTCAGGTCCCCACCCCAGTGACCAGCCAGCAACTTGGGGGGTCCCCACATGGCTAATCTTGCTAACTGAGGCGGGGGGGGCTCCACTCCCCGGCCAACGCTTGCAGGGTGCACACTGGCGCTCCCAGCCCATCGCCTAAGTGGCGAGCGTGGCCAGTCAGGGGATGCACCAGCACTCTCAGGGGGTGCACATGCACTCCTGCGCATCCCCTATGCATTGCCAGTGGTAGCCAAACAATATAATGAACAAGGATCTGGATTTTCCATTTCCTATGGAAAAAACTGCACAAACCCCACACCTGCCCACAAACCCCCATACCCACACATCCCCAGAAACCCCCCACAACCACCATGCACACACCCAAACCTTCACAAATCCTCCACACACACACACCAACCATACAAGTACTTGCATATATTTCTAAAGAAGGTTCAAATAATGTTATTCAGTTTAATTTGTAAAAAAAAAAGTAATTCATTTTGCATAATTTTGAATTTTTCTGTGCATAGTTTTGAAAATATTGTGCATAATTCCCAGGGGTGTACAGAGTGGTCTCAACAAGAGCTCTGATTTCCATGATGAAAAACCCAAAATCAAATACCAATGTATATAGAGTTTATAGTGATTGAGGT
>NW_017729032.1:198156261-198161557 GCF_001723915.1 Gavialis gangeticus
TGGGGGAGTGAAGGGTACCAGCAGGGCCAGCGGGCCGTGGGTGGGGAGTGAGGGGACCAGCAGGGCTGGGGGGGTTGTGGCTTGGGAGTGAGGCATCCAGACCTGTGACCTGGTGAGCTAAGGGGGAAGGGGGAGCGCTAATTTTCCATGATAAAAAACCCAAAATCAGATACCAAAAATGTATAGTTATTTAGAATGTATTTTATTATAGTGATTGAAGCACATGTAGGCTTCCAAATTGCTTTAAAACTGTAAATATATCAATAAAATAGTGTGTTCAACTGATACCTATATATAGTGGCCTTTCATTTTAATCACAGATTTTGGTTTTTAATCAGAGAAGTTGCAATTTTTTTAACAGAGAAAACCAGGATCCCTGGTAATGAAGAACAGTGATGCAGGAGGTGAGCTAGGAGAAACCTTGAGAAAAGTTTTTAAATAGGTTTTTTATTTGAAAAATGCTACTTTGCTTGGAAAAAGCTCTTTTTGTATCACTACAGATATATTCTGCCCTAGGTTCCTGATGGAAAAGGAATTATGCATGCCAAACACAGGACTCATTGGGTTAACACTGTTAACAAACAGAGGAACCACAGCCCAGAGATCTAATCTAGGAGGACAAGGTTCCACTCAGAATGAGGCTGTCACCATAGGGGGCACTAGAAAAGGCACTGAAATAGAAATGTCACCACTCTCCTTGTAACTATAGCAACTTCAAATAAAGGTGTTTTAAAACGAGAAAAGAAATATGTGAATATTTGATATTTATAAATAAATGTTTATGTATTGTTAAGTACCATTTGTTATATTTATTATACACATATAAATATTTTCTTGTTGAACCAATTACATGAGTTCAATATCAAAAAAACATTTTTCTCATTCTCATATAAATATTTGAAATCTATATGACATAACAGAATACAGTTGCTTTTCAACAATGAGGCTTACGCGCTATTTGTTGTTTTATCTACAAGCCACATGAGCAAGCAAAATGTGTATCCCAGGCATTTTTAATTTGGTAAGAAAATTCCTTGATCTGTTTATATGCAAATACAATCCTATACAGTACAACTGCCAAAGACATACAGACTTAATGGTTTATAAATGGAGTGACTGATTTATGTTTGTGGCAGATGCAACATTACTAGCTTTCAGAGTACAACCATATACAAACACCTGGTGCATAAAAGAAAATGTAACATAAAGCTCATAGGCAGCATATAGAAGATTTACATTCTTAACAATAGTAAACTGTTTGTATTAAAAATTTAAAGTGGACCATGGTGCTCAGCTTGCATAGATTTTTATGGCACAGACTGTGCCCTACAAAATTGGATGAAGATTACAGGTCCATAAACAATCCATGGATCCAAATTTCTATAATACAATACAGTTCATTTAAGACCAGAGGCAAGATGGTCTGACTTACAAAGAGCATGGGAAAAGTCACTTTAAAAAAAACTGGAATGCAGTAATGGAGTACACATGACTAAAAATAATGGACTCATTAAATACTCTCCTCAACGCCAAGGAAAATGTGACAGAATTGCCCAATTCTTTGTTACACATCTGAACTATCCTTAACTTTGTCTGTTCTGATTACACAGTTATAGAATAAAGAAATAAAATCAGATAATTTCTGTTCTTTGGGATTACACTGGGATTACTCATACCTTGGTGTACCAATTTACATTTTCCTGTGAACATTTTTTCTGATTTTTTGCCCCATGTAATCAATTAAAAACCAATTCCTTGTATTTGCAAACTTTGATCCCAATATTTATGAAAATGTAATGATTACTAATATAAAATTCAATCTTAACTACACAATCCATATGTGTGATGCAGATAATTTATTCTGATAATGGTTTTAGCAGTATCTGTGGTTGCTATTTAAGAGTATCAGTATTTTGTTGTCAGTTTTAAAAACTTAATCATACATCCTGTAGCCAATAGAAATGAAAACTTAAAGTTTTCACTTGGGTATGAGTTCCTCCATGATTGGTGATGTTGCATAAAATCTTGTTCTAAACCAGTGTGGACAACCTTTTTGGCAGGCATGGCTCAAACTAGCCATACATCCTCCCTGAATGCCACTCTGACCCCCTTTTCTTGCCTGACTGGCTGTTCTCTTTTGTTCTTCCTGTTTTATGATTCCTGCTTGATCTGCTGCTTTGCTTCTTGACCTGTGCTCCCTGTCAAATCTATTGCTATGCTTTCTGCTCCCTGCCCTATTTGCCACTGTGCTGCCTGTCCCCTCCCTGGTCTATGTGCCATAGGTTGGCTGCCACTGTTCTAAATCATCATGAAACAGGGCAGTCTGCAGTAATGCCAACCCTTGCAAAACAATTGCAAGACTCTTGATTCCCAAGTCAAATTAACTCTAACTCATGATCACTGGATAGAGAGATGAAATCTTGGGATTTTTTTTCTGGTGCATGTAGAGCAGTGCCATGCCAGTAAGTCTGTGGAGGGGAAGGGGCAGGGAGGGGGCCCCATGGTGAGGGAGGGAGAGGGGATGGGGCGGGTCATGTGACAGAGCTGCAGGCGGCTCATCCAGAAGCACGGTGTGGAGTGGCTCCCTGCCACTGTGCACAACTCTGGAGGAGGCACGAGGGGCAGGTGCACCCCAGATTTGTGCCTAGGGCAGAGGCAGGCTGCCTGCTGTGGGCTTGGGGCTCTAAACCCTGCTGGCTTTGCCCTGGGAGCTGCATCCTGGCCACACCACACGTCCCCTGCTTGTCTGGTGTTGTCTCAGGGCTCCCAGGGCAAAGGCAGCAGGGCGCAGAGCCACAGCCTGCAGCAGGCAGCCTGTCTCCACCCCAGACAAATCCAGGGGGCAGGTGTCCCCCCCCCTTCCCTGAGATTTCACGCAGGTTTAGGGAGCCAGGGGTAGGGAGCCACCCACTCCTCCTCAAACCACCCATGTCTCTGTCGCACAGCCCCCAACCCAACCCACCTGCCCGCCTGTCCCTCAGTCCCAAGCCACAGCCTCCCCCCCAGCCTTGCTGCTGCCCCTTACTCCTGACCCACAGTACCCTGCACCCTGCCATGGTACATGGGGACTCCCCCCCCCCGCTTCCCTGGGCTCCAAACCCAACACACACACAGCCCCCCACACCTTCACAAATAAAACCCCCCCCACACACACACCAAAAAAATAGCATTTCATGATTTAGATTCCAAATCTCTTGATTTTTTAAGAGTTTGTCTCATGATGTTTGACAGAGTGAGGTTGGCAGCACTGATGTCTGTCCCTTTAAAAGCTGTACTGAGGAAATCTATTTTGAGCAGATTTGAAAAATGAGGCTCGAGAGCTTCAAACTCCAGAGGAGAGAGCAGATAGGCAGCAAACAATCTGCAATGAGAGGAAACTGTGCTTGTGAGGAAACAATTGGTAGTGAGACAGGAAGCAGGCTGTGAACTGAACCACTTGGCTCCATGGAGAGGCCAAGCTCCTGTGCTGTGGCCAGAGCAAAATGTGTTCTCCTCCCATTGTCCTAAACAGGATAGCAGGATGTAGTGTTGCTTGTTTGTTTAAAAGGCAGTTTTATTTAGGAACATTGGCTAAGGAGCTCCTCAGGGAATAAAACCTGCTTGCAAAAGCCAAAAAGATTATTTTACCTTTACTGGCATTCTCTAAATTTTCCATCACATATACCATCTTCAGAAGCAATGGCTGCTAAGGTTTGGAAAGCAGACCTGTATTTGCCCTCCAGATCTAGATCCCTATACCCTGCCAGCAAAGTATCTGTAAATACTAAAGCATTCCCAACTTCCCTCTCAGGTCTTTAATCCACCTGTCAACAACTCAGCTGTTTTTAAAGACAGTGCAGAAGAATGAATATGAGTCTGTAAATAAGACAAGTCAAGTAAACTCCAATTAGAGATAATTAATCTACTTTCTTCCTACCCAGATTACATAGTACCTGTCACTGAAGAAGGGGTGGCTGACAGTGATTAAATTAAAGGGTAAAGAGGCTTACACTCTACTAAGAGTAAACCTGGCCTAATTGCAAAGTCAAGACAACAAGGCTTTGCTTCCTCAAATGGGTATAAAATAATCTAGCTAAAGAATCTTTAAATAGGCACATTCATAACAACTAAGAAATTAAGAAAGTACTTCATGTTCACTTTCAAAGTTTTCATTCTCCTTCTCAACTCTTATGATCATGTACTTACAAAGGGCTGAGACAGTCATCTAAATCAAGTTTCCCTTGTAACTACCTTCAAGGTCAACTCCCACTGTTTTGCTGATGACCGTTCAAATATCCGCATGTACAACAGAAGCACCATCAAGCACAGAACTGATCCTCAATTTGTTACCACCATTCTCTCTATATTTTACATCCTATTTTCTACCTCTACAAATCTGTGGCAACGTAACATTTCTCTATAAACCACTGCCTTAACTTTACCTCCGTAAATAATTCTCCACCCACATCATCTTATACTGGCTCACTGTGTGACTTCAAGCATGTCTTAACTTAAAGCCTTGTTACTTGTTCACTTGCAACAGTTGGAAAACACTGGAATGTAGTGACCTATTAATGTTAATACATGTTAGAAGTTAATCCTCACCTGAAATGGAACAATTGCCAGGAGGGCACTTAGTATGTGCTAAACTGCTTTAATGTACCTGCTTGCGTGTTAACTACATTTAATAAGTGTTAAATTGAATGTTTGACACTATCCTTAATGTATCTTTTTCATCTGAAAAAAAAATTGTATTGACATCACTAAGGAGTTTAACCACGATAATACTTGTAAATGTCTCTAAGCAAGCACAAAATATTACTTAAAAGATCAATATCATTATTCCCTTTTCTTGAAATTCCTTTTTTGATATTTTTCTTAAGTTCCAGCTTGCCACTTGCCAATATATAAAGAACATTTATAGTTTCATAGTTTGTAGGGTGGGAAGGGACCTGAGTAGATCATCTACTCCGACCCCCTGCCATGGCAGGAAAGAGTACTGGGGTCAAACAACCCCAGCAATGTGTACATCTAGCCTCCTCTTAAAGACCCCCAGGGTAGGGGCCAGCACCACTTCTCTGGGAAGTTGGTTCCAGATGCTAGCCGCCCTCACCGTGAAATAGTGCCTCCTGATATCTAGCCTAAATCTACCCTTTGCCAGCTCGTGACCATTATTCCTGGTCACTCCTGGTACTGCTTGGGGGAACAGGGACTCCCCCAATGCCTGCTGGTCCCCTCTGACTAGTTTGTAACAGGCCACTAGATCCCCCCTCAGCCTTCTCTTGTGGAGGCTGAACAGGTTCAGGTCCCGTAGCCT
>NW_017729032.1:198161634-198161908 GCF_001723915.1 Gavialis gangeticus
TGCTTGAGATGTATCTGTGGATGCATGACAAGGTGCGGTTGGCCTTCCTGACTGCATCCCCACACTGCCGGCCCATGTTCATCTTGGAGTCAATGATGACTCCAAGATCCTTTTCTGCCTCTGTACCAACAAGAAAGGAGTTCCCCAGCCTGTAGGTAGGGTGCTAGTTCTTCCTCCCCAGGTGCATCACTTTGCACTTACTGGTGTTGAATCCCATCCTATTCTCATCCGCCCACCCCTGTAACCTGTCTAGGTCCGATTGCAGCCTATTCCT
>NW_017729032.1:198162378-198176119 GCF_001723915.1 Gavialis gangeticus
TGGTCAGACCTGGCTGACTGCTCTTCCCAGCAGATGTCTGGAAAGTTCAGGTCACCCATGATGACCAAGTCCTTTGACCTAACTACCTCCATGAGCTGACTTAAGAATTCCTGGTCTAGCTCTTCCCCTTGGTTGGGTGGTCTGTAGTAGACCCCCACTGTTAAATCTCGTTCCCCTCAACTGACTTGTATTCTAATTATCCCATGGCTCCCTGACATACAAAATAGCATGACTACCCTGTACTGTACTTCACTGTCCTGTAATAACTTATTCACTTTTCATTCATTTTTTGGGTGCAGATGCAAACCACTGTCTTTTTTGTGTAAAAATTCTCCAGTGAATTGTTCCAGCTGCCTCACTATTCTCTTTTCTTCACTTCCTTTTTGCTCACCTAGTAATGGCTTCCCCTCTATTTCTTTACATAATCTCCACTTTTGCTGTTATGGTCTTATCTATATCACTTGCAGTCTTCAACAGTTAATTTACAGTCTCTCCACCTATTTTCAAATCCCATCTGAACATATCTTTTTGCCTTGCCAAAGCCTCTTAAATTCTTTTTTCCTGCTAAGAACTATTTTTATATTTTGGCTCTGCAACTCTATTATTTATTTGTCTATTTAAGCATTTTGTCTCATGCTTGCAAGGCAGACCATTTTTGTTCAATTTGTAATAATGCATGCAGTTCCTGTAAATGGAGGATGTGTTTTACATTTTTACACTAGCTCATTTTAAGGCTACCTTCCTTTTTGGTCCATCTTAACGAATGTTTATTTGTCCTTTTAAATATATGGCGTTTTAAAATAAGTTGTCTATTTCTATTTAGTTACTTCTTTTATGAGGTGGCATTCAAACTAATTAAAAATTGTAGGAAATTCATGATTTTTCTAACCAGCAACAGGCAGAAAATAGTTTCAAGTAAAGAACATAGAACTTACTTATAAACCTGAATTTATCACTGCCAGGTCCAATTACAGACTGGAATACTGTTTAATAACTTCTGTTTTGTTATAATACTGTACGTGATTTATTTTATGTGATGTTGGAATAGTATTTGCATGCTACCTACGGATATGAGTTATGGTTACAGTTGGTGCAACTACACGTGCCATTAAGATGACATGATAAACTCCAGTGCAGTTTGCACCAGAGCCCGCTGGTGCACCTGTGTAACAGGGAACCCCTGCCCTGTTACTGGGAAGTGGAATGGCTTCTTTAAGGGCAAGAACTTTTTCAGAGAGACTGGTTGGGGACTGTTTGCCTTAAAGGCTATCAGGGATGGAGCCTGGTACTTAAAGAAACAGGACCAAATTTCTTGCAATGAAGGCTAAGTTTAATTATACAGCCCCAAGGGAAAGGACTTGTGTTATAGCCAGTTTGATAATTGGCGGTTTTGGAGTGGCTAAAAGAGGAGTGAGCAGATGCCACGGCCAAGTGTCTGGGGGGCCCCTGGGAGTTTAACCCATGGTGAGATGCCTTGAGAGATGCATGGGGGCCTTACTGTCCCCCTCCAACTCCCCCCAAAGAAGTGCTAGGATCATGCCAGTGTTTACAGCTTGCTAGGGGGCCTTGATTTAGGACATACCATCAGCTTAGGCCCAGATGGGAGTTTAAAGCCCAAAGACAAAAAGGGAGAAAGTAAGCCTAGCCTGGGCACAGAGGCCTTGTCCACAAAAAGGACAGGGACAAGGGCCAAGGGAGCCCAGGAGCTGAACCAGGCTCAGCAACTTTATTGCTGAGGACAGGGCAAAGACAAAGCCAGATTAGGCAGTCAAGAGCTGGAGTCCAGAATCCAGGTCCAGAACAGTGGGCTGTGGCTAAGGGACCAAGTAGAGAAGAAGGGGAGAAGCTGGGAAGGCTAAGGCCCCAACAAGGGAGTAAAGGCCTTAAGTGGCTTTTGAGACAGGTTTCCCACTGAATATGATGTTGCACACTGTCAGCAAGGCATGGGCATTACTATGGGGGTGGCTAGATGTCATGACCTAAGCCCTTAAGGCAAGTGAAGTTGGGGGAGTCGACCATGGGAGAAGGGAGCATGTGGTAGGTGGAAAACAAGGTGAGATCTTAAGAGAATGGTCTCGGAGAGAGAGCCTAGCAGGAATGAGGTGGTCTGTAGGGGGAGTCCAAATGGTCCTCAGGCACCTAACCTGTTACAGCACAGGACTGCAGAAGTTTGAGCCAGAGCAGAGCAGCCCCAGGCTGGCAGGGGGACCAGAGGGTCAGCCCCAGGCTTCTGGTGGTAGCATCAGGCAGTAGAAGGGCATGCTGGACCATGAGGGTGCTAAAAAGTGGTGGGCTAGGCAGCAGTCAGCCCCCAAACTTTAGCACCCTCATGCCCCAGCCAGCTTCTGTCACCATCTACACGTGCATTTCAGTGCATGTAATTACTCCATCGTAGGATAGTACTGTCACTGACAGTACTGTCTTATGGTAGAGTTAATTTATTGTGCACTAATGCTGGCGCACATATAGACAGTGACATTTTGCTGTGCAGCTAATTAGTTAACTGTTCACCCAGAGTTTGTTAGGAATTTTAATTGTGGGTAAGAGAATGTATATTTTAAGCTTAAGATGTATTTGTTTAAAAGGCAAACACAAAACAAGAATGTATTTTCCAACAGCCGGAAACCACCACCTTGTGAAGAAACTTGAAAATATTCCTTTTTTTGGATGTGAAAGAAACGTATCTGATATGTTAAGTCCTCCAAAAGCTGAGACAGGCTGTCCCTCTCTCCAGCTTCCTCTTTATATGAAGACAAAACATTTAAAATTTCAATTATAAATAAATGAAGAATTTTAGGAATACTATTATTTAAAACTGGTGCCTTTTATAAATACTTAACTTTTCTTGTAACTTTAAGGAAAATATGGGTGCAGACAGAAGTGACAAATTTCATCCGATCTGGCCACAGAAAGTGGTTTACAGCTGGTACCAAATGCAAGCGCATGGCTACAGACAGTTTAAAAAAGTTGCCGATCAGGTGAAATTCTGAACCCATATGGCATGAAGGTTCACACGAATATGTTACAAAACTAAGCATCTTCTCTAACTTCTGTCTGTGCTGCCTGCCAGCCTATTCCTTTTTTCAGAATGCAAGGGGGGAAAAGGAGCAGAGGGAGTTTGATTTGGGGGATTTTTAGCCCCCATTGGATGGTGGAACAAGTGAATTGGAGCTCTCCTGAGGTGGGAGGGCTCCAATTCACCAACCCCACCCTCTAGTGCTGCCTGAGGAATCCCTAGAACTCCCTTTGTTCCTTTCCCCCTCCCCCAACCCATTCTGAAAACTTTGCAGCTTCACAGGGAGGAGGGACCATTGCTAGGAGAAACTGACCGCAGCCAGATTCCTCTCCCCCCTGGAACCAGCAATGACCTTCTGTTTGTTCCAGGGGATCATTGTAAAAGTATTCTCAGTTACAGAGGGGAGCTGCATTTGTCTCTGCACACATACACGCATTTTGTTTATTCTTTAAATACTAAGAAGTAGTATAAGGTTATTTGAGATGTCTTTTTGCAATAATTTTGTGTTTTAAATACAAGCTGTATTTAAAAGTTGGTTTATTCAAAAGTACTTAACTCATTTGCCATTATTAGTGGTTACTAAAATAAGACAATTAACTATACACTCCTGCTATAGAAGGTCAGAATGTTGCAGATGCAGTGCTCCATGAAATATATGAGAAGCAAAGTTTGATTTGTAATATCTTTTACTGGTCCAATTGTGGAGCTGGAATGCTGCTTTGTGATTCAAAGCTCATCTAACATCTCTTCCAACTCTACAGCTGGCCTAATAAAAGATATTACAAAAAAATCCTTGCTTCTCATATATTAAATTGCAGAATAAGGCTATTTTCAGGTTGTAATTAAACAACTTCCCGATCAAGTCCAGAAAACAGTCTCTAAGAGATACTATGAAGAAGAATCAATGGCTTTGAACAGATGTCCATTTCTAACAGTGGAAAATTATCAGAAATTTCCAGGTCTAGACATCTTCCCAGGAGAGAGCACAGTACAGGTGATCAGGTGACCCTGGTCTGGGGAAGGGATGGGGAGCAGCAGCTGCTCCAGTGTCCTCCCTTACTGATCTAGGGAACCAGCACAAGCAGACTGTAGGCCTGAAATATGCCTTACCAAACTGGTTAGCCTGAGTAATGCCATTTTGACTTCACATAACTAACCATAGGCACTGAGTATTTGGGGACCAAAGGGCCCTGGCCCAACTGGGGAAGAAGACTGTCAGGGCCCAAACCTGAAGAAAGGAGAAAAACACAGGAAGCTACAGGTTTCCCCTTGCAGGCTGGAAGAGTTCCAGCCTGGGAGGGGCTGCTTGGGGCTAGGGGGAGCGGGGAGGGCAACTGGAGGCAGGGAGCACCATGTGCATGTGCACACACATGTGCACTTGGCAGCCATGTAATATCCGGAGAGAGCTGCAGGAGCTGCTCTCCACCAAGTCTAAGGGGACAGGGGGGAAGGGAACAGAGGTGATGCAGCAGAGAGGGGTGGGGGAGCAAAGCAACATGGCAGGGGGGCATATGCCCCCCAAGTTTTTTGCACCCACAGTTGGGTGCAAGGCTGCAGCGTGGCCAGACCAGCTCCACAGCCCAACAGGTGGGACCAATGCCTGCCAAGGTGAGGTGCAACAGTGGTGTTGGCACAGAATTGTGCCCCATGCTACTGCCAGGCATGCAGGGGGCACCTCACCTTGGCTGCCATTGTGGAACAGTGCTTCCTCCTGTGCTAGGTCCTTCCAGCTGGGCCATGGAGGCAGCTCCTGCCCAGAGCTGGTCCAGCTTGGCTGGAGCCCTGCTCCCTGCAGCCTTGCTGTGGATATAAGAATCTTGGGAGACGTGCTATGATTAAAAAACCCTGCCACATTGCCTGTACCCCCTCCTACCCCCCATGTCCCACACACTGAGGGGCTGGTGGTGGAGGGCACAAGTTCATCATCTTGTCCCCCTCCTTCCCCCCAGTAAAAATACAAGTCAGCGCCTATGTAACTAAACACCATTAAAGCAGAGCAAGCAGGGCAGTTTAGAGTGACCTCTGTATGAGCCATGTCAATGAAAAAGTTAAAAGAAGATGTGGTAGCAGTCCTGAGACAGCAGAATACTGATGACAGGAAAAACTACTGTAAAAGATGATTGGTACATACTTAGGACATATGGAACATACAGAAGAGAACTACAAAATAGTATATAAAACCTAAGAAAAAGAGATTTGGGAAGTGAGGAGAGAGAGAACACCACACAGGAAAATAAATTTTAAAAAATATATATTCTAGCTCTGGGGCGGTGATGGACACCTGACCAGTTGAACTCACTGTACCCATTAGAAGGCTCACATAAGAATATCTATATGGACGCTTAAAGGTTAAGTGTTGATTTTAAAGCCTGGAAGGGGCTTGTTTCACCCAGGAGAATTTGGATGAACATTTGTACCCTCATAGTGTCTATTGGTAGAAAAATAATGCCTGCATGTGGCCAGTGTCTCCTTTGAGGATTAGCTAAGATAAAGATTCCTTTATGAATAACTTAAAGACCATTTTAAAGCTTAACAATAAAACCATGCTTGGATGATGTTCCAAGAGTCCCCTCCACAGGAACAAAAATAATGGCCACACTACTACACAGCTATTAAAAGTTTACACATTCATGAACTGAAGATGCAATTAGGGCTCTTCATGAAGATGATGAGCGGAGATCCTGGTTTTTGCCAATTAAAAAAAAATCCCCAATTTTCACATTAAAAAAGTAACCCAAAAATCCACATTTTTCTGTGATTAAAATGGAATGCCACTAATATCTATATAGATATGCGTATAGTGATGTTTCATTTTAATCATGGAAAAATGTGGATTTTGGGTTACTTTTTTTAAATCTGAAAATGTATTTTATTTTTTTTTCCATCAGAGGAAACAAGGATCCCTGATGATAAACCAGTGAAAGGTAACAGCAATGAATACCTAAATTTTGGCAAGCACTGGATAGGGTGCTCTTGCACCTCCTATATCACTATGACTGGAAAAACTATAAATCACTCTGCACAAAAAAGTGAAACTGGTTGAGTTTGTGCCTTGGGCAGCAGGGTCATACCTGATAAGGTTTGCACTATGTAGTGTCAGAATGGAGGCAGCAGGCTCAAGGCTCTGGGCACCCTGAGTGGAGTAGAAACAATACAGTAAGAGGTGAGGTGTCACTACCAACAGCCAGGTTACCTTCACCTGGCCCCATGGCTGCTGCAAATTTATGTGCCAAACAACAGTGCAAGGACCTTATTTTGGCTGTAGGGCCAGGGAAGGCTTGTGGCATTGTTATCTCCCACAATGAGGGAACTTGCGTCCTGAACTCTGCCTGACTGGGGCCCTGAGCCCCCTGCCTCCGTTCTGGATCTCAACTATACTGAGCACCCCCGGCTTGTGCCCCAGTCACCTACCCTTAGTTACGCTACTACCTCTAAATGAAGAAAGCAGCAAATTCTCTCTCATCTCTGAGTTTCAGTGGTGCTCCTGTCTTAACTTCTCTTAGCTTATCATGGCCTGTTTGTCTCTTTTCTTTCAAGGATGCAAAAAGCACCAGAAGAAAGAGAGTCACCATACTACGTCAAGCAGCAACTGTGTTTCTGCATAGCACAGGACACCATTTGGACTGCACCATAAAGATGAGGAAGTTTGTTAAGGCTCTGCCACAGAATTTTTTTTTCATTATGATTATAATGCAATACCAAAATGCTATTCTCATTTGAGATGGCGAATGCAAAAAACTTTCAATTAAATGAAAGTTGCTTACTGTTCATTAGCTTGCCTATCTCAGAACAGCTACAAACAGAAGGTAGGAGCTGGGACCTATATTTACAATGTATTTGAAGCATCTGTATGATTATATAACCAATTTTACAAAAAAGATCTCAGTATTGATACAAAATAGCTAATAATATTATAATAATTATAACTTAGGTTATTTTAACTGTGCTCAATAAATTGATGTTCCTTCCAATTCTATGTGCCTACATTTCTGGAAAACATTTAAGTTAACAGAAATTTTCAACCAACTATACTGAGCATTAATTGGAGTTATTACCAGGTAAAGACTGTTGTGGCTGTACTTCTATATATCTATATCTATATGATCATCCTCCTGTTCCCTCCCGCCTCCTTGTCCCCCCAGATATGCACAATACTTATGGATTCTCTTTTCTTACAAGATCTGGTTTGGTATCAACAGCACCTGCAGATTCTAAGAACAGGACTTCTACTGGCAAAACTCCAAAGACAGCCTGCAATTTTTTTTAGAGGCAGATTCCACATTCTGTGAACTCTGTCCAAGTAAATTTCAGTGACTATTTGCTTTGTTGTTCCAAAACATTGATGCTACCTGGTCTGACATTAATAGAAGTATACTTTTAAAAAACAGGATATGTCTGTTAGATTATTTCTGTTGCATTTAAGCTATCCTTGTTATCTACAGTCTTGAAAAAGTCTGGATTCTGCACCACTAAGTGTTGCAAAAAGCATGAAAATCAAAAACCAAATGAATGACAAAACTTAAAACTACAGTTTTTTTAACAATCGACAATGGATAAATTCTTGGACACATGCAAAAAACCCATTTGGCTATGCATTATTCACAGGCATGTGGCTTGGCATATAAAAGATGCATTTCATTTAAAAATGAATGATGATAGAAATTTATACAGACTGATAATGAAATTATCCACAATAATACACATACCAGTGTTTGCTGCATCAACAGTTTGCAATGTCTCTGTCGACAATTTCTGAAGGCCCTGTTCACCATCTGTCTTCTCCGGTGAGTTATGTTGAGACTGCTGTTGTTCTTCAACTTCAGCAGCAAATGAAATTACACCTAAAACAAATATGTACCAGATGTTATATTAACCGGGGCATTAGTTTTATAAAATGGACTGCCAGGCTCACATGACTGTTGCCTCAGCTCTGAACTCAAAATATGAGTTAAAACCTAAATCCTAGGTGTCAGCTCTCCAATTATAAATTGACTGTAAAAGAAAATGCATCTTTTGTGAGTTCAAGAAAATGATCCCCATTTCAAAATTTCAGTATCCCAAGAGGGATAATTCTTTTAGCAGCTTACATGAAATAATTACAGACCAGTGATAAGCAATATAGCTAAACTGGTTTTTACAAGATTATCAAATATGTATGAGAATTTTACAGGGGTGTAGGTTGTAGTTGTGTTAGTTTAAGGACATAAGCAGACAAGGTTCTTTGGGTGAATCGGCTATCTTTTATTAGACCAACTTAAAAGTTAACTTTTAACTAATAAACCTAACTGGTTTTCCTATCATGCAGTTTTAGTATTGTACATAAATTGCAATAAAATATCTAGTAACTATTAAATATCCAGAGATTATAAATATATGTTCATTTATTACACAAGAAAAAGCAACTTTTAGGCTAACAATAGAGAATGATATTCAAGTATAAACTCCACTATATTGTACCAATGGCAAACCTAAACATTTAAAGCATAAGTTTGGAAAGAATCTGACTTTTCCTTTCATTTCAGTGCCTCTAACTATGCAGTGTAATCAACATATCTTCTTGAAATAAATATATTCCATTACTAATTGATTTTTGTCACGCTCAATATTTCATTAAGTTCACTCAAAACTGAAACAAATCTATTGAGTTGTACTTTTTGATATGGCACAGTTTTTTAGCTTTTGACTTGAGTTATCAACCAACATATGGTATGAAGTTTTGTAAAAAGATGGTTTAATTCTTGCTAATTGTACTGTTCATGACATTTATTTTGTTGGAGTTCAGCTTATTTAATGATACTACATGAAGAGACATTTTACTGCATAATATTTTAAGTGTTTTTGGAGAATGTTCCCACAGGGAGCTTTTCCAATTACATCTTATTAATCATTTTGTGATTTGCGCAGATGGACAAAATATTCATAGAGAAATTTGTTTTTACTTAACTTTGCTTCTGTTTGATTTCATGAAACATTGGGAAAATTGGTGCAATTAAAAAAAATATCAGAACATTTTTATGAAAAGGCTTTTGCCCATCACCACTCTATGGTATATTTTTGGATTTGTTTTTAAAAATGTGAGCCAGGTCAACAGAATCAACATGCCTTTAGCCAACTCTCCTGACAGTAGCCAAGTTCTCAGAGGTATCTGAATTTCTGCATTCTTTGAGTTAGCAAAAATGACTATCAACTGCACTTTGCTCCTTCCCATACTGTATGTGGGAACAACTTGCTGTCATTAAGCTAAAACTTTGATCCTCCTCATCACTTCATTCCCCAAAAGCCTGTCCTTGTATTCTAAACCCTGCAGCATTCTCATTTAGTTCCATTTGAAATAAGATTTAATGAACAATGACTTTTCCATTGCATTTAATGTTGTTAGACGGTCATCTGAATAAATGAATGTAATGAGTCAGCAGTACTCAAATGACTCCTGTAGTGAAATAGCTGTTATTTTCCCTCCAGTGTTTTGGCCTATTCTATTACTTAAGTGGCATAGCATATGACAGCTTCCACATGCTGAACAATCTAAAACGTTTTACAGTAATATAAGCTACTTCCAGCCTTTTCATGTTAAGTGTGCACATCAACTTAAACTACTATGGTTGTTTTTTGTTGTTTATTTGGGGTTTGTGGTTTTGTTTTTTTGTTTGTTTTTTTGGAGGCGGGGGGATGCATTTCTGCACCAAGCAGCATTTGAGTAGCACATCTATAATGAACCAAAATTGAAAACAATAAAAATGAAAATAGACATGCATCCTAAATGAAGGAACCATATTTCTTTTTAATTTCAATATGTGAAATTACAAATGTAACAGTTCATTCTCTAGGGGAATCTAAAACACCCAGCCACAAATAAAGGAAAACAAATAAAATAAATATCAACTAAACAAATAATTGAAAGGATCTTGAGATAGGCACTGAAGAGTCACAACTCGGTGTTAAGTCTCAGGACAAAATGTGAGTGTAGTTTTGGTCAACAGAAGTATATTACAGAGCAAAAAAAGTGGAGAGAGACCCTTATTTTATGAACAAGTACTCATGTATCTAAAATTGTCAAATGTTATGTGCAAAACTCATGGAGGGAACAGAAAAGATCTGTGACCTGTTTAAGAAAGGTTTTATTACTTGACCCCAAGTAATTCAGAATTTACTGTTACACACACATAAATTCCAAAAGTAGCAAGGATTCCTTAGGGTGATTCCTTTTATTGGACAAACTGTGTAGCTGGAGCAGAGTTGCACAAGCTTTTGAATACAAGCCATTCTTTGTCAGGTATGGCCAGAACAAGCTAGCCACTGCATAGTAAAGAACAATTGTCGGAGGATATGCCCAACTACACAGTTGGTTCAGTAAAAGCTCTCACTCTAAGAAATCCTTGTCTATTTTATAATTTCTTGATGATCATGACTACTACATTGTTATTACACAGCTATATAATCCATTACCAAAGACACATCTTCAATTAAATAACCATCATGGCTTAAGGGGTTTGTGAAAGACGTATTACAATCCATATACCTATACAATTTGGAATACATATATAAAATGTAAAAACGGGGAAGCATAGACATTACTGAGTACAAATCGAGAGGAAAACTGGATAGTTGATAAGGGAAACTAAAGATATCAAAAATAACCTTTTAACCTCTAATTCTGCACAAACATTATGGACAATAAGAAGGAATTCTGTAAATGAAACTTAACAGTTGCATAAGATCTAGCATCAGATAAACAGCAATAAAACATTGCCTGTCATGATTCAAATGTGAAGCTTCATATTCTGCATGAAACAAAACATAATTACATATTCATACTTTGGTTATTCATACTTTCTGTTCTATTAGTAACTGGGGTACAATACATAGCAACAGTGAACCTTTTTAAACCAACAGAACTAGATTACTTGCATCAATGAGTAATAAAAGAATTGGAAGAGGAACTCCCTGGATCATTAAGTACTGATTTTTAACAAAGCCTTCATATCTGGGGAATTTCAGTAAACTGGTGGGGGTAGGAAGACAGTAAGAGAGCCAAAGTTTTGCAATTATACAAGTAAATGGTACAACCACATAACTACAAGAAAATTAAACTGATATGGATACCCAGAAAATTGTGGAAAGGCTGAAATGATCCCACAGTTAGACAGGAATTAAACAACAATACTGTAATTAATGTATTAAAATAATTAAAATATGTGTACCTAATAGATCACAAAAAAATCATAATGAGGAATCAATATTATATGAGGGATGTTTCTATTAAGGTATGTATTTTTATGTTAAGGTATGCATCTCTCCTGCCACACCTTGACGGAAAGAGATAATAATAATAGGGAGGCTTCCCATAGGCCTTCTCATGGCCCCAGTCTAACTGCCCTCTCACTGGACCACTCAAGTCGACTGTGCCCTACAGGGCACCCAAACCATTAGGGGATAATTGTGTGGCTCCAATTCCCCCTTACACCATGCCCTAAGCCTCATGGGTGTTGCAAAAATCATTGTTCTCCTGTCAAGACTTCAGCCTTATAGGCCTCTGCTCCATTACTCTTGGCTAGGCCTTCTAGCCCAGGCCTACCATGTCAGACTTGGCTTTCAGGTCCTAGCTCCAGTTCATCCCTTCCAGTCACTGGGCCCCTGGCCCCTGTCTGCTGGGCCCCAGGCCCCTGTGTGGCTCTGCAGCCTTGCACTCTGCCCCTCTCTGGACTCAACAGTAGCTCACAGGCATGCATGGGATCTCCATAAACCATCCCTATAGTCCCAACCCAAACAGCCAGGATAAACAGAACATAAACATAAGCCCGTGAGCTATAACACAGCATAAAAGGGAAACAGCCTTCCACCCATTTAAGAGGGAAAACCTTCACTAATATGGCATACCTCCCAGCCTGGAGTCCTTGTGAGTTCCCGGGGCCTCACCGTTCTCACAGGCAGCAAAGTAATTGACCTAGCATCCCTGGGTGGCTCTCCTTGGCAGGAGATCCTTCCCTTGGGGCTGCCAGGGATAGCATAACTTGTCAGCCAAAACCTCAGCCTTATATGGTCCCAGGACCCTGCCCACTTCCTGTCAGCCAGCTGCCTGCAGATGCCTACTAATTCCTCCATTGGCCTTTTGTCCTGGCAACCTGCAGCTGTTGCATCCTGCCTAGCCTACAGTGTGCCCTGCCTGGGCTGCTTTTATCTCTAATGAGCAGGGAGCCCCAGGCTCTCTGTTACACAAAGCTATTCAATATCTTTATCAAAAACTAGAAGAAATCATAAGCATCACTGAAAAGTTGCAAATAACGAAAATTGGTTGTAAGCTAAATAATGATGGGGACACATTATGTGCATCTCTTGGTAAGGTGGAGCCTTTTGAAGATGCTTGAGAACAACCAAGATTATGCATACAAGAACAAAGAAACTAGGTCTCAGTTACAAAATTGGACTAGCAGCCCAGAGTGCAGTGAAACTGAAAAAGAATTACGGGTCATAATGCATGCTAGGTAATAAAAGACCAAAGTGCCCAATGGAATGCTGTTGCTAAAAGGAAGATCACACTCCTTGAAGACGTAATAATCAGGAGTAAAAAACAGGAGTGACATCGCTTCAATGCAGGGCATTTGAATCACTTAAATATAATATATCACTCTGATATCTATGCTTCAATAACAATTTCAACTTATTGAAAGGATTCAAAAAAGCTGAAGGAATGATTTCATATCTTATACTGATTCATACCTTATGCACCCTGCTTTTTTCCCACACCAGTTTTTCTGACCCCAGGATCTCCCAATAAAAATTGGAGGGCTTAAGAAAAATCTAAAAGGAAATATTGAAGAACAGGAGGAAACTGGTGATGGCAAAATCACCACCAAAAAGTAACAAGTTTTAGGAAAGTTGTACAAATGCTAAAATATTCATCACAAGATCTTTTCCCCCTTCTTCATACACTCTCCCATGAACGTATGTTTGTGTTTTTACTCCACAGGGATCCATTAACTTATCTTCCTGTTGAAGTGATTTTCTTGAGTTTTATGCCCTAAGAACATGAAAAAATGAATTAAGATTTATAAAATATTAAAATTGTATTGTGGGACTTCCCAGTGCACTTACTGTGTGTGTATACATGTACTAACTTTCTGACAGTTAAGCCAACTTAACTTTTTTAAGTTGACTTAACTGTCAGAGTGGACACACATATATGCAGCAGAGTCAACTTAAATACAGCATAAGATAATACACCTCTACATTGTATTATCTTAAGTCACATTAGTTAAATGGACTTAGCTCACAAGATGGCTGCCACCACATCATGGATCTGTAAGTGTGTATGCTCCAGTCTAGCTTATTCTAAGTCACACTGGTATGTATGCATGCATCAATTATTAAACTATCTCTGCTCCCTTTTAAATCAGCTATAAACCCACTGATTTAAATTGGTGCAATGGGGAGGTCAGTGCTGAGTATTTTGAAAATTCTGCACTGCAACTCTTACTTAGCTGTTGAAAAACATGTATTTAGTACACACATATTTCACAGAAATATGCCAAACTTGAAAAAGATAAGGATAGAACTGTTCTAATATACTTACTGATTTTAGAAGGAACGAGTTAGCTATAGGATCTCATTTACGAGGCCTTCCTGTCCTTGGTAGTTCACTTCTAAAGAAGGTCTCTTAGTCAAAATGTCATTACTAGTAATGTATTTACTCATATCTAAGATGAGGTTCCCCCCCCCCGCCACTCA
>NW_017729032.1:198181119-198181440 GCF_001723915.1 Gavialis gangeticus
TGTCATTACTAGTAATGTATTTACTCATATCTAAGATGAGGTTCCCCACCCCCGCCACTCAGCATGGGAGGGAAGGGACCCTAATCTAAAACGTGAGTATGGGCCAAGCACCTGCTAGGGCTCTGGGTGGGACCAGGATGGCTCATGCAGCAGGTGTGGGGCATGTGTAGCAGAGAGAGTTGCACGGGGAACGGGTACACAGTCCAGAGGGAACACAGCAGAAGGGCATGCCCAGTGCAGGGGGGAGCATGAGGAAGGTGTGTGTAAGGAACGATGCATGGAACAAGGGGAGCAGGGGAAGGGAGTGTGGGGAAAGGGTGC
>NW_017729032.1:198186440-198197308 GCF_001723915.1 Gavialis gangeticus
AAATTCTTACAAAATGCATCTGGCCAACCCAAGTATTTCTAGGTGCAGGAGAGAGGGCCTACAGTGCAGGGGCAAGCAGCAGCTGAGACTGTGGCTGCAGCTGTGGCCTCAACTCAAGCTGCAGCGTAGAGCTGAAGCCACTGCTATTACCTGACATAGCTGAATGCTCCATACCCCTGAAGGAGAGTCAGAGCACCTGCAAAAGTAAAGGGGGAGGCAGGCACCAGAGAGGGACAAGTGGCAGCAGGGGAAAAGCAGTAAGGAAAGGATAGGTGGTGCGGAGGCAGGCACGAAGGAGGGCAAGTAGCCAGGGGCAGGGTGCCTGTCCCACCCCCACCACTGCTTTTCCTGCCACTACCTTCCCTGTGGCAGTGGTGGGGAAAATGAATTCAAGAGAACCCTCCATAACTAGACTCTAGACATGGAAAATTAAAATAAACTTATACATTTTCCATGTCTAGAATCTAAGAACTGGTGGGGAAGGAGATCATCTTAAATTCAGGGTTGTCAAGAATTCGGGTAAATATGGTACTATACATCACAAACCTGTTGACAGGAGACCTCTGAAGCCCTGTGTTTCCCTCTACTCTGCTGCCATGTGCCCCAAGGGACAGATTGAGGTTGCCCTGAGATAGCTCTCTATACCAGCACCTCAGGTCCTTTACCCTTACCTGCAGCTACAGTTAGGGATCTCTCCTGAACCTAAGTGGTCCCTCATTTTTGGGCTATGAAAAAAGAAACTATAGCTCCCCATCTCCATGGAGAAGGTTAGCATGGAATACCAGTTGCCCAGAAGTCACTCCTTCCATAGGCAGCCAATAAAGAGACAAACAACAAAAAGATTTATTATAAAAACAGAACATGCATAAGAAAAACAGTAACCATACGCTGATCTACAAACAGATATAAGAGTAAACAAACACAAGAAAATACCAGAGCATTGACCTATTCTTACCCTACACCTTAAATCCAAAGATGTACTCCTTGGCCAGCTTCAACAGTCTAAAATGCAACCTCTTGCTCTGACTTACCCCCAGAGCTTCCTGCATCCCCATCTCAGCTTGCCTTATCCAGCATGCTTGGCTGTGGAACTCTGCCCCTTCCTTGTACGTGGTAAGACTGAAGGTCCAGCCATGTTTTCCAGAAAAACTTAAGTACCTTTGCCAGCCTATTAACCTATATTTCCCCTTGATTTGTTGACGTGGGAAGGGAGGCTCACACTATGCCAGTAACTTCCTGACCCCGAAGGTGCATATTTATCAGACTACAATCTTGTATCCTTTTAGACATAGAAATTCATTAATCCAATATACTGCTTCTCCTATATGCTAGTTTAAAAAGCTGAGTATCCTATTTTTCTTAAAATGTAAGTATCTCATTATCTGGCCAGACTTAGGCTTCCCCTCCCTCTTCATCTGTCTACCTGAAGGACCAATAGACAAGCCAAGTCAAATGCTACTTCTCAGCCATTGACTTCTAGCTGTGAACAATTATGGGCTCTTCAACTTAATCATAGCATTACTAACAATCTTAGCTGAAATATAAAGTTACATCAAAATTACATTTCTGTCAAATACTGTAACATGTGTGGTTATAAGGAGGATAAACCTGAACACAGTTTTGCAATAAATACAGTTAGAGACCAAACACCACAAAACTAAACCTAATTTGAGAGAATATCCATGTATGCCACATGGTGAACCCCCAAAATAACCTTTTCTTGGAATGCCTCCATGACATGATGGGCATCTTTACCCATGTGGTGAGGGGTGGGGGGAGGGGAAGGAGAGGGGAGGAGAGCTTTAATTAAAGCAGCTCTTGGAGCTGCTCTAATTAAAGGACCTGCAGAGTCTTGTGTATTCAGCATCCTGCACTTCAAAATGGCGGCAGAGGCACTTTAACTAAAGCTCATTGGAAGAATGTTTGTTAAAGCACCCTCACCACCATATTAAAGCCGGGGGGCACTGAATACATGAGATGTAGAGGCTTCTGGAGTCTGCTAATTAGCTTGATTAATCAAGTCTGTTCTGATGCACTATAATTACAGTGCATCAGAGCAGCATTCCCGCGCATCAACAGGCACCCTATGGTATTAGCATGAAATATAAATGATGTGTCCTACTACAGTCTGCATATTGATACAGCAACTTTCCATTATATTATTCTAAAAAAAAAAAATGATTCTTTAAAAACAGACAAGAACTTTGTTTCTTACCATTAAAACTGCATTGGCAACACCATACCTCAAACTGAGCAATTCACTGGCTACAAATTGTGATAACAGTGCATAACTTCCTGGTCTAATGCAACAGCCCAAGTCATTACTGCAATTCCTTCACAGAATTCCTTTATCAGCACATTGAGATGAAAATATATCCAATTTGTAAACTGTAAGTGAAAATTCTGGATGTGTAATAAATGGTCATCTGTTTAGGAAATACTGAGCTGCAGACTATACTGTTTGGTACAACCAGTTAAGGGGGAAAGGGAAATGTTTATCATCTGCCACCACGGAGCTTCCAACAACTCCTAGAAGATGTCATTCTTCTTCTGGAGGAAGATGAATAGATCAAATGCCATATTCACAGAAGGAATTTCAAGTGTCATAGCCTAGGGTATATTTCCTGTAGAGTTTTTGGTCTTTTCTGGAGACACTTTAAAGGGAACTTAAAGGAAAAACATAATATTCACTTTGGTCTATAAAAATAATTACTTAATACTTTAGACAGTAATATTTGTAAGTTGATTTATAAAATTTAAATGGAAACTGATCTATTATTTAGAAAATGGATCACAGGAGACTGCAAACTGGAGCCAGAACATTGTATGAACTAATTAAGTTTTATTTCAACATTAAAATAAAATATAAACCAAAAATCATTTGACATATATAACTGTTTTTCTATCTGGTAACATTTCCAAAGGGATCTTTTAAGAAAGCACTGAAGCGGAAAGAACTGACTTTAGAACTGGGCTCCCTTTTAGCACAAAGATATTAAACTTCCAAGCTGGAAAGCAAAAAAAAAGTAATTTTACCATTGTTATCTCATGTAGGATGTTATTTCATAGTACATTTACTAAAAAGGATGCTAGTACAGCAATTTATATGGCAAACAGCACTTCTCATCAGGTATAAAATATATGCTGTATCCAAAAATTACATAAAAAACCTGTGTTAAAACAACATTGAGGTTGCAAAGTCAAGTATTCAAAAGTAAGAAAATGCTTGAGCTGAGGTTGCCCATGCATATGAATTATGATACAATTTTTAGTTACACGATTGCATAGCATTTTTTTCTCTCTAAAGAATTGACAATGCTTACCCTCTGTATAGTTATTCAATATATCTTTTCTTTTCTTCATCATTCAACATGTGCTTTCATCTAGTGTACAGCAACCAATCTCTATACTGAATACACAATTTATAGTTTCTTTCTAGACTTCTACATGAGGCTCTCATTGTAGAACTTTCAGCTTGAGCTACAAGAGGTGTCCAAGTCTCACCTAATTCTCACTTTAAGCACCTATAATAAAAATTGTGTTCCTCAAAACCTCTGCTACAGGTCCCTTATTTTATTTTTCAGTGATAAACCTCTCCAGGTATGTAAAAGTTTGTACTTCTGACCACACAAACAACTCAAGCCCTGATGCTGACAATCCCAAGCTTTGTCAGAAACCATAAACTAGGCATATTCATTGGTATATGAGAAGGTCTATCTAGTAAGTATTGTGCCTGGCCCCAAGGGTGGCCGTGATGCCCTATACTCACTCCAGCTCTCTGGGCTCCCTTCCCTTTTCCCTGGGCTGTCATGCCATGACGTAATGAGTTGGTTTGTGAAAAGGGAGGCTGCCCTAGGGTTCCTGAGTGAGCCCTTCTATGTCCTTCTGGCTGGCCAGTCCGTCTTAAACCCCTCTGTTTACCAACCATGTCCCTCAGGTGCTGGATGGACAAGGGCATCTGTAGTCCTAAGGTCTAATTTTATGGCTTCTGACCTACCATGCAGCCATGCGCATACCTCAAAGATATCATTGTTCAATCACTCTCCCTTGTTGGGGCCTCAGCCTTCTCGCCTTTGCTCCTTTTCTCTCAGAGCCTTCTAGCCCAGACCCACTGGACCTGACTTTTGAGTTCCATCCCTTGTCTCACCTACTTTGGCACTGAGCCCCCTGGCCCTGTCTCCACCCTGTTTGGGCACCGCTGGGACTTCTATCATCCCTGATAGTCCCAACCTAATCTGCTGGTGTAAAGAGTAATCCCACTGACTATAATGAAACTATCTCCACACCATGTCCAAATATCAACACCTGCTCACTGGCTATACAACAAAACTTCCCCCTAGCCTGGGTTGTATCCCGCAGAAGGCCATCAGCACCTTCCCAGAGAAGTTCAGCTGTCAGCCAAACACTCCTCTTCAGTCTTCCTGGGCAAGAGCTCATTTCTCTGCTGCCTGCAGAGCCCGACTGCCTACCTGGGCTCAGGCACTGGCTTTATGTGCCTAAACCTGGCCCCTTCCTGTCAGTTGACTCTCTAGCCACCAGGGGTTTCCATTTTGGCCCTGATGACCAGATGGCCTTCAGGGAAGCTTACTGCTGCTACCCTTGCTGCCTTAGCAATGTCCCTACTACTTAAGCAAGGCTCTGCCCTATTGTCCTATTTCTGAGCAGCTAACCTTGCAATAGACACTTGCTGTGTATGAGTCTCTGGCTGTCTATACCTTCAAGTAACAGAAGCCACTGGCTCCTTGTTACAGTATGCTCAAATCATGCCCCACTGATCAGTCTCTGCACAACAAGCAGCCACTATTGCCTTTCAAAACAGTACTCCCCAATCTGTTGCACAAAGGCTTAGTAAGTAGCACTCCTCCAATCTACTACTCTAACTTCTATGCAATATTTAAATATGTGCTGATCCAGGAAAGAGAGACTTTGCCTATAACTCTCTAGCCAAATTGTTAGGGCACTCACCTTGAGGGCAGAGATTCATGATTTCCAGTCCATATGAAGTATCTTAGCCAATGACTTTGTGAGACAAAATACGTAAACAGTAATTCGGGCAGTAATTCAGGCTGGGAATCAAGGATTTTCCCACTCATAGGAAACCATCAAGCTAGAGAAACATGTTGATTTTTGTATTCTCTGTCTCTTGGCTGAACTGAATCTTTAATTATTCAGCACAAAGTAGAAAAGTATTAGCAGAAGGGTCTCAGAGTGCTCCCACTGCAAAACAGCCTAATATTCAGCTGGTTAGATCATTCTACTTGGAAGTGGAGGAATAGATCTAATTATCTGAGATGCAGTATAAACATGGAGGAGCAGAATCAGCACCAGTATTTGAAGGCCTTGGATGTATTCCTCAGACAGCAGTAACTAACTGCTCCAGTGACTAACTTCAAGTGGCTCCTCCTCCTATTCCGGCTGTGCCACTCCAGGCCGAAAGGAAGCTTCAGTCAGATGGCTCCTACCCCAATGCATGGGGCTCCAGCTCCCACATCCCTTCCGCTCACTCCACCTGCCCAGCATGATGAGCAGCCCACTATGGGTGGTCAAGTGGGTAGAAGGCATCTGGCAGCTGGAGCCAGAGCCCTGCACATTGGTGCAGGAGCTGTCCAGCTGGAGCTTCCTTCTGGCCCAGAGTGGTGCAGCAGGAGCACAAGGAGTAGGCAAAGGGAACTAAGCAGCATTGGAGCAGCTGCAGCCACATCAGAAGCAGCCCTGCCAGTAAGTTGTGCACATTGGCCAGAGTTGGGCCACCAGGCATGGGCTGAAGTGCATGAAGGTTGGGCTTGGCCCCATGCAGAGCACTGTAGGGACAGCCACAGACTGCACTACCCAGGTGAGCTCTGCTGTGCATGCCTCCTTCCCCTTCTTCCAGCTGCTTACCACTGGCAGGCTCCTGGGACCTAGTGTCTATGCAGGTCCTGTCCCACATATGCAACCCCCCCTGCTCCCCACCACATGCAGCCCCCCACACTCTGACACAGAGCAGGGACTGCCCCTTGACCCCACTCGGCTTCACCCACCCATCTTGCTCATGAACACTGCTCCCTGCCTGCCTGTGGCCCCATCCCACATAGGGAGTTTTAGCAAGCTGTGGTGGGAGACAGGGGCAGGTGAGCAGTCAGGGGTGTTGGCATGGCCCACAACGAATCATCAAAACTCCCTATGTGGCCCTCAGGTCCAAATAACTATCCACTCCTGACACTATCTAGAAGGAACTGAGAAACAGAAAATAAAGCTGTAATTGTCAAAAAGTATCAACTAATTTTGGAATTAGGGTACCCAATTTGGGACTGATTTTTCAAGTACTTTGTATTTTACAGCACTTTGTATGTTCAAAGCTGACCTTAGATGCTCTCGGCTCTCAGCATCTCTTGGGACATCTTGAGTTGGGTGCCCACAAAATGAGAAACACAAAATAAGCATTTTGAAAGGAAATTGCCCAGTAAGTCTGTCTGTGGTGGATGCAGAGAGAGAATTAAATTCTCCAGGAAAGCTTTCAGCTATCTTAACTATGTGACTGTATCTTCTATTCCTATACTTCCTTGACTTCTCTTCTTCCACAAAGTCTGGTTGAAAGCCAAGTAACATCAAAAGCAAAAGAGAAAGGGCCTTGTCACAGGGAACACTTAGCATATGCTCTGTCTGAGATCATAGCAAGCATTATCATGCCATATGTTCTCACCAGTATTATGGTAATGCTTACTATAATCTCAGCCTACTCTGGACAGGGCTGGAGCCAGCTGTGCTCCCCTCTCCCCTTCCAAAACTGAGCCTAGTACCAGGCACAGCAGCTATCGTGTTCACCCACGAGGACATACAACTACCACATCCAGAACCTGTGCCTCTGCTGGGTGGACATCACTGTCCAGCCTGGTGATGCCAGCTGATTGGCAGTCCCAGGTCCAGCACTATGCCAGAATCCTGAACTGGCTCTGGTAAGATGCTAGGGCTGGGACTGATGATCAGCTAACTGTCAGTCCCAGCCTTGGCATTGCACCAGAATCTTGAACTCATATTAACTCCATGGAATAGTTTAATGATAGCCAAACATGTTACATGATACATTCCGGAGATGCTCTTTACAAGAAAAGGTATAACTTTGCTAGGATACTATTGCCCTTAGCACATGTTTTACTGCTTGAACACATGGACACTTGAGTTTTGAGTGTAGTTAAGACATCCTAAGTGTAACATGTGAAAAACCTGGATAGAGCCTGGTGGGCCACATCCGGCCCCCAGGCTGCATTTTGCCCACCCCTGCACTACAAGTTCTCAAGCCAACATGTATAAGAATATCTTCTTTAGAAAGCACAAAGCAAGGACAATTTACCCTGAACAGTTTGCATTGGGCTCATAAGCTACAGAAAACAAGTTCTCAAATAGAAAGTCCTGAATAATCTTCACTAATGACAGCACTACCTACAGAATCTATATTACAGTTCCGAATTAATTTTGGTATTTCATAGCATCCTACCAGTAATGGATATCTCCCATCGTTCATGGAAGTTGCAGCAGGGAATCCTTGAATAAGAGACCATAAAATGTATTTTCATCTTTTAAAATTGTTGTAACATTGGCAAGAGAACTCTATAATGCAACTACTGGATACCACGTATGATATCCAGATTATTTTTTGTTAGAAGTTCATGCGCTATTAAATACACATTAAATGGAAATATCTTAAAATCTGATTAGATATAATTTATTTAATTTACATAAAAAGATTTCAAGTCAGTGCAGGTTCTAGACCTGTTCCTTTGTAGACATGACTATTTGGGGGCATTTGTAAACATAATTTTTCCCATTTGAACTAAAAAGCAAGGCTTATTTTTCTCAGGTGCTATGCTACATACATTAGGAGACCTGTTGGAGCTATATTAAAAAAAAAAACCTGACCTGGGATTTGGATTCAAATAAGCCTTTAATAAACTTGTCTAAAATGGATTGTCATAATGCTAATTTTTTGCAGGAAATGCAAGTCCTGTAAAATGCAAGAAATGCAAGTCCATGCAAAATGGCTGGGAAAATTGGCTATAAAATCAGCTCCAATACAATAAATAGTTATAAGTTTTCTTTAAAAAGTAATACATTATCACTAAATGGTTACACAGTCTCCAGTTTCTTGGCTAGTTAAGACACAAGGCAAAGCAAGGAGAAACTGTTGATGGTTCTGTCTTTACTGCTGAGGTTAATGCAAAGGAACTGAGATGGGGAGGGATCTACAGCTCATTGTGGGTCTCAGACAAAGCATTCAACTCTACTAGTATTCTAGTATTGTGAGATTATGCACAGCACAAGGAAGAAGCGTGCTGCTAATAATGGAAGGAAAAAATGTTGTTTTGCACTTCCTTTTCTGTAACTATGCTTTTCAGAGCTGATCATTATCATGGCATTCTAATAGTATCTAAAATTGCTATCTACAACTACAGAGTTAACACTTAAGTCAGAACCACTTTTTAAAATGTTTTTATACAGCCTTCTCAAGAAAAATACTTCTCCCAAGAGGAAAAATGAGCCATGTTGTTTTTTAATTAAGTAAAGATAGCAGAACATTCTGCTATCTTACTATGACATCCTAGTGTTTAGTGCACAATGATATTAAATCATTGACAGTTATTTTAACTTGCTACTTCTAAAGTCTATCAACAAGCCTAACTATCTAGGTAGTAATTACCCTGCAGTGCAACTTGATGGCTTATAACCATTGCATACTGTTTTCTACTCTGCCCTGTACTGGGGAGGAAAAGTGGAAAAAAAAATCAGATTGAACAGTGGGGGTTCCTCCACCTTTTACAACTCAGAAAAATTGTTTCTTACATTTCAGAAAAGGACCCAGCCACTTATCTCTGCCTTTCATCCTTTGGTGATAGCAGAATAAGGATATCCAAAGTTACCTAACCTTTAACAGAACAGATGTTCAGTGCACATAAACCAATTCAAAAATGGCTGAAACCAGTTTGTGATAAACCTGCCTGAATATAGTATCAGTTTTAACCAATTTGGTTCAAACTGGTTTATGCAATGTCTGTCCCAGACCCCTAGCTGGTTTCAGTTAAATCAGACATCCTGGGATGCTCTCTGGGATGGGTGGGGCTCCCTGCTCCACAGCAGGGCTGGCCCCTCCCCTCTACTCCCTGGCTGCAGCTCCAGCAGAGACTGCAGGTACAGGGCACCTGCCTGGCTTCCTCCCATTCCCCCTCAACACTCCCTGCTGAAGTAGGGGTTCCCCCTCCCCTCTGCCTTACATAGACACCTCTCAGCAATAGCTAGCATACCACATGCTGGCTACAGTCTGTGCTGTGGAAGACAGGACAAAGGCAGACAGCACAGCGTTGGCTTAGGGATTTTTGGAGCTAATCAACAGGTAGCTGGTAAAGTCCCTCCATTCCTTCCTTGAAAAAGGTTGTTTAAGAAGTGCTTGAACTAATGAGAAAAGCTTTTGTTTTCTTAATGGGCTTATAACACTGAGTTAGGGGTGATAAACACTGTGTTATCAACTCCCTGCTGGGCTGCTCAGGTGGGGGGCGGGCTCCCTAATCAGAGGGTTCTACTGAGGCCTGACCATGCCCCCCCCCCAGCCGTGTGGAAGGGAAGGCTGCTCTAGTGCCACCTCCCATCCCAGCTTCTAGCCTGAGTCACTACAGGCATGTGCCTGAATTTCTAGAATGAAAAGGGAATGTGTATCCACCTCCAAATTGGTTCAAGCTTTGCAGCTTAGACTAACCTGCAAAGATTGAATCAATTCAGGCTCAGTCTTTTTGAATGTCTGTCCCTAGTCTAGGTGAATGAGTTATTAAATTTAAATCTAATTTTAGTAGGACAATACGCACGCATCAAGTTAATGCACATACATAAGTCTTTGCAGGGCCTAGAGCAGTGGTTACCAAACAATGGATCTTGATCCACTGGTAGATCTCGGAGCCTCTTGGAGTTGATCCAAGGCAGGGGTGGGGGGCTCAGTGCCCACGTGTATCCACGCGTGTGTCCCAGCCCAGCAGGTCAGCTTGTGGGGGAGGAAAGGGGCAGGAGCTGTGTCAAGGTCCCCACGGTGAGGGACAGTGCCACAGAAGCAGGAGCAAGTTGAGTGGGGCCCCAGCCAGGTGGCACTTACCTGCTGGGGAGGTGCACCATCAAATAATATTTTCTCCCTAGGCCTCAATCTGCCCCTCCCCTCCCTCCCCACAGACTTACCTGCTGAGCAAGGGGCAAGGTGGCAGTGGTGCATGGTAGATCTTGGGTTGCTTTTAAATGCCAAAGGTGATCTCTTGCTTAAAAAGGTTGGAGACCACTGGCCTATACTTTAGGTTCAAAACAAAGATGATGACAAAGAAATTCAGAAAGACTGGTTCCTATAACATGTGCACTTTCTCTACAGAACTGATAGCAGCCATAGGTGTCAGAACAAAAACAATTCCGCTATTTCCCAACTTTTATCGATCGGCACTAGTGTCAACATAGGTGAGAGGAGGAAGTTTAAATTTACTAAAATATTTCTCATAAGTAGTGGAAGAAAACCTATACATATAAGTTAAAAATGCTTGTTAAGAGCTCCACTAGACAAAGTGTAGGGAGGCACTTAAGTCCTTCCATCTGTAACTGTAGAGAACACCAAAGGCAAGGGTTGAGTCTGGCTGGTTTTTCATATGCATCAGATTATGTATCCTGAAGTTGATATTTATATCGGAGGTTTGATATACAATGGCCTTTTTTTTAGATTAGATTTTAAAAAAGCAGAAACTTTCTGAACTTGAATTATAAATATATGGTGCCATTAGATACTACAGAAATGCAAAGGAGTAATTGAGAGATGTTCTCAAAAATGTGTTTCTATAGACTTCATAGACATTAGGGCTGGAAGGGACCTCGGA
>NW_017729032.1:198197319-198203557 GCF_001723915.1 Gavialis gangeticus
CAGGGCACCATGATGATTGACTTCCATCAGTTACCACCCCATGGAGCCAATTTCCCAGCCAGCGGATTGTGATGGACCCAAGGCCTCATTTGGCCAGTTTTGCCAAGAGGTGATCATGAGATACCAGATAGAAGGCATTTTGGAAGTCAAGATATATGACATCAAGCTCTTATCCCTTGTCCAGGTGATAGGTCACCTGGTCGTAAAAGGAAATGAGATTAGTTAAGCAAGACCTACCCACAACAAACCCATGCTGGCTATCCCTTAGGATGTTGGCAGCGGCCAGTCCACTAAGGAAGGCCTCTTTAATAAATTTTTCTAAGACCTTCCCTGGAATAGAGGTCAGGCTGATGGGCCTATAGTTTGCTGGATCCACTTTCCCCCCTTTCTTGACAATAGGCACCACATTGGCCTTCTTCCAGTTTTCAGGCACTATACCAGAGTGCCAGGAGTTCTCAAAGATCCATGCCAGAGGCTGGGCTATGATGCCGCCAGCTCCTTGAGTTGTAGATTGTCAGGGCCGGTTGACTTGAAGGTATCCAGCCTCTCAAGGTGTTCCTTCACGAGGTCAGCATTGATGGAGGGCAGGGGATCTCCCTCACCCGTGGTGGGCATGGGCATCCCATAGGACTGATGAAAGACCGACGCAAAAAGTACCCATTTAATAGGTTGGCTTTTTCCTGGGCGTCAGTTGTCAGTTGTCCCATCTGGTTCAGCAGGGGTCCAATGTTGCCCTTGCTTTTCCTCTGGCTCCCCACATAACTGAAAAAGAACTTTTTATTGTCCTTGATACTGAAAGCTAGTTGGCGTTCATTTGCAGCCTTGGCTTTCCTGGTTTGCTCCCTGCAGGACCGGACAAGTGCAGAATATTCCTCCTTGGAGGTGAATCCCTCCTCCATCCTTTGTAGGCCTTTCTTTTTAGCTGCAGGAGGTCTGCTAGATCCCTGGAGAGCCAGGGGGGCTGCTGTGCCCTCTTGCTGCCTTTCCTCTGAGATGGAATAGAATTACCTTGTGCACTAAGGATAGCTCCCTTGAGGAGCAACCAGTCTTCCTGAACTACCCCCCCCCACCGGGTCGTGGTCTCTTAGGGCCTCACTGACAAGCCTCCTGAGCTTGTCAAAGTCGGCTTTCCTGAAGTCAAGAACTTCCGTGTTTCTGACTGACTTGCCAGCTCTATGGCGGTGGTGAAGGTGATCAGCTTGTGGTCGCTGGTATGGAGTGAAGCTTTACTTGGTTGAGCTTTAGGGGCATCCATACACATGTTCCAGGGTGGAGGAGGCGGCACCCACAGAGTTATATGCATTCAACATCCTTCACTTCAAAATGGCAGCAGGGGTGCTTTAACTAAAGTTCATTTGATGAGTTCTAGATAAAGTGCCCCCGCCACCATTTTAATATGTTGTGACACTAAATATGTGACATGAAGGCTACTGGAGTGCACTAATTAGCACACTCCAGCAGATTCACAGTTCGATTGAATCTGCTCTGACACATGGTAATTAGCACATGTCAGAGCAGAGTTCTGTCATGTGTTTGGGGACCCCAGGTTCCCAAGAAAAGCTATTCCACATTAAAATTTTGTTTCTCATGCATACATTTTTCAACAGCACATAAGCAATGAAACAAAAACTTTGTAGAAACCTGTGTCTCATTCAGAAAGACAAAAAGATCAAGGAAACTATGTTCTGTTGTCCACTATACTATAAACAGAAAAAGAATGTGAACAGATACTATCTGAATTAACTTAACTGGAGATGTTGGAAAGGGCCAATTTATACATCTGTATATCGTAGATATTATAAAAATGTAGAGCCTGATACTCTGTTACATTTAACACTGTACCTTGAAGTATCCCTCGTTTCCATGGAAATACATTCAGAGTGTAAGCAGCTGTGTCATCAGGTTCTACAGTGAGGGTTGGGGTGCCACCAATCACTGGAAGATCTGAAGACACCTAGAAGGACAGTACACAAAGAGGGAAAAAAAATCAAAACTAACTTTACTCTCTGAAAACAATATAGACAAGATATCCTTTGTACTACCTTTGAAAAGCAACAGAAGATAAACCCCATAATGCAGATGAATCCTAATCTTTTTATACGGTCCTTTCCTTGGCTGATTGTAAAATGGAAAGAATATGTATAATACAAGAAGTAGCAGCACATGCAGAAAGTATCAAATCCCAATTTGTAAAGTGTAGTCCAAGTAACACTGATTCATTTTAGTCAATGTATGAATACTTACATGAGAATAAATGCCACAAAATCAAATCCTCAGTCTTTTGAATGAATTTCCCTTAGAAGTACTGTTAGTGCTAAAGAACATTAGCTGCTAAGTGTACTAAAGGAAATTTAAATAGTGTTGTTTTAATATTCATTTCAGTATCTTACAACTTAATAAATAAAGAACATATATGTTTTTGATATTACAAGTGCTGACTTGTATAGAAAGGCAAGCCATGAACAAGAACTGAAATAGCAAAACAATACTTTTATGTATTTTATTAAAATTTGAAGGCTGAAAATATTTTTATAAATCTCATTATAAAAAATACAGCCTGACAGTATCAACGTTAAAAGGTCCGCTGTTCTGACTCCTCATTCCTTCCATTGTTTGTTATCTGTATTTTATGTTCCCTTGATATACATAATTATTTCTAGGTCAGGGGCAGAATCTTTTTAAAACTGACCTACAGTACATTGCCATTTTATAAATACTTAATAAAGTAAATAATAAGAGAATAAAATAATATTTGTGTCAGCATTGCTGAGATGAGCTCTGAGAAAAATCAACATTTCAGTTAAAAACCTCAATGGAACTTTTTAAGGCTTTTTTATTTATTTCAGTGATCACTAGACACAGCTTTTCAATTTCCAGGTGGAAAATTTTTCATATTCAGTAGGCATCACAAATGCAATAGTGACAACATTAGATTCTTGATTTTTTTTTCCAATAGGTAGTTTTCTCTTTCAGTCAATATGTTTTATTTATATTTTCTAAAGGAAAAAAAAATTAAAACAACTTGTTTAAGGTTATCTTGCTTCTGGCTTTTGGCACTTGAGCCACTGACTGCCGTTACCATTATTCTTCTGTAAAGTAGCTGCGTTAATATAATCCTTGCCCCTTCACTGCAAAAATATTGATGCTATTTACAACAAAGAGGCAGAGAAAAGCAAACTATGTAATTTTTGTGGTCAATAGAGATAAAAATGTGAACAGCTTTTCCAAACATCAGATTAAAAGCCATGAAAAAAGATGAACTTTAGTATGCATTTTTACTTATAAGAGATATTTACACTTAGACTCTACAAATGAACACAGTTATTAAATAATTCCAGGGTTGTGCCACAAAGTCACAAATGAAAAGAAACTGAAACCTGATATTCCATCTTGAATTATTTTTCAAAAATCCTGGAAAAATGATTGGTGTTTTTATTTATTTATTCAATACATCCAGCACTAAGTTCCCAAAAGTCCCAGTACAGGCAATAGGGACTGTAAATATTTAGCACATTCAGAAATAAAGCTATTTTTAAAAATCTACGTAAGAGAGAAAGAGAAAAGGTTGTGGGGCCTAACTTTCAGGTAACGAGGAGGTGCATCTCCACATGTGCTTTAATGTGCAGTAGCCCATTTTACTGTGCATTACAGCATCATGGCAATAACCATGCTAATAAGTTAATGCCCAATAAAATTAGGCTACTGTACATTAAACCTCACTAAAAATGCATGTGCTTTTGCTACTGCACATTAGGTCAGCCTAATGTGCATTTAGTTAGTACCTCACAGACTTATTAATTGAATGTGAAGCAGCAAAAGTGCATTAATGAATGTGTAGACACAGCCAGAGTAGCAGGGCACTGGGAAATGCCTGCTCCTTTAAGAAGCAAGCAGCCTGAAAGTCAGCTTGCAGGTGGTAAGGGCTCACTTGACCAGCCCTCAATTAGGGACTCACTTGACCAGCAGCAGGCCAGGCTTGAGACATACAAGCCCTAGGCATGAGCCGGTCAGGCAGCCCTGCTGTCTGAGCGCCATGAAGTGAGGAGCTCCTAGCAGCAAAGCAAAAGGTCTCCTGAATGGACTGAGAGAAAGTGGCTCTGCAGGCCCAGGAACAAGGGAAAAGTACCTAGGGCAGAGAGGGGCTTCTTTATGCAGGCAGGTGACCTTGCTTTTATGTTAATCCCAGGGAAAGTTTGGGCATCTGCCAGAGGGCACAGATGCTTTTAATTAAGTCGCACTGGTTTTTAGCCTTGAGCCGAAGGAAGGACAGGCTCAATGAGAGTGCTGGTAGACCAAGAGTTAGAGAGAGTAGGAGTGGAGGGGTCCAGTGGGGTCAGAGGATGCAGAAGCCTAGAGGCAGTGTGCCAGAGACTGCCAGAACTGGGGAGCCTGGAGATCCCAACTGGCCTAGGAGTGGGGCCAGGGCCCAGGGGGGAACATGGCCAGAGACAGAGGCAAAGGGGAGCGAGTCAGACCAGGGAGCCCAGAGGTCTCAACTGACCTGAGGGCACAGCCAGAGGCCAGGATACGCTAAAGGTCAGAAAGAGCCACAGCCAGGGACTACCAGAGTGAGGAGCCTGGAGATCTTGACTAGCCCAGGAGGGGCCAAAAGTCCAGGAAGGGCCACTGCCATAGACTGACAGGGTCTGACACCCACAGTTAGAAAGGCTGAAGTCTAGAAACTAGGTCCAGTACTGTGGACCTGGGTTAAACGGCCGAGCAAGAGGAAAAAGGGAGGATGCTGATAAGGCCAAGACCTCTACAAGATGAGTGATGGTACAATAACATCTGCGAGGCTTGGGGCATAGTGTAGGGGTGGAACGGAGCCACACAAATAGCCCTGAAGGCTATAGGTGTCCTGCAGAGGTACAGGCAGGCTGGGTGGGCCCATTGAGCCTGAGGGCTGAATTGAGACTAGTGGGGTCCAAGGGAGACCCAGTGGGGATTTGCAAGTGCTAAGACTCACTCTAATGCCTGTGGGCAGCCTCCCTTTCTAATCTTAAATAAGAACAAGGCATGGTGGGCAAACAATTGAGGGAGAGCTACCTTACAGTCAGAGATGCCGGGAGGTCCCAAAGCTGCCCCTAGGGCTCAGAAATGCTACACAAGGTTTAAAAATTGTGGCTGATATATTTAAGGCATTTTAAGGAAATTAAGAAAATACTTGGAAGGCCAGACACATTTCAATATAATCAACCTGAAATAATTCCTCCCACAGCTCTCAAGTACACATGATAGCACATATGCCACCCTATCATTATGAATAATACTGATAAGACATTCCTTGAGCAGTATGGAGAAGATGAGGGCAATGCTTACAATCTTCCCTGCTACCCTTAATTCCTTAAAGGGAATTTTACTAGGAAGAGACAGTTCTCCTGCAGAGACAGTTTGGACTAGAATTAAGAGAGGGGCTTTGGTATATACTTTCAAAATTCAGATCTTCAGAGTTCCTGCTGAACTGATGCCTAATCATGAAGCTATCCTTTGCTCGAATAGAATTCCTTCAAATGCCTACATTGCCACAGCTGAACATGCCCAGAACATACATCTTGACTGTGCTGAGTAGACGTGTCTAGCTGATGCCTAAAGCCTGCCAGGATAATCAAATTAGTATCTTCTTGGTGGCTTATCTAATCTCATGTGTGAAGCTTGATCCAAAAGGCATCCTCAGAACAAGCCAACCAATCATGCCCTATACAGAAGTCAAATGGAGAAAGTCAAGGAGATGGTAGCGGTACTCTCCGTTTGAGCAAACAGTCGTTATGTAATGGGAGTTGAAGCCACATCTCTCACCTTCCAGGAAATCTTCCTACTTCCTAAGCCACAAAGTAGTCTCTATAGAATAGGGTAGCATGGTGGTTTCCCATGCTGTCTTGGTGAAGTTGTTCAACTTTGCGTATAACATTTAAGGCTGCTTGTAGGCATTTAAAAAAAAGGCACTTTAAACTCAGCACGCCCACATGCTGAGCCCCAAGCATACCCAGAAAAGACAGTATGTTAGTTGTCTGTATAATCAGGCACTTTAGTGGGGCTTTTTTGGTGCTTTTATCTAAAGTTGAATCGGCTTTAGATAAAAGCCTCAGCTTTAGATAAAAGCCCCAAAAAGCCCCACTGAAGTGCCTGATCTATGCAGACGCTGTGGAGCCAGGTCAAACTATCCCACTGCTTCGTCCTATAAACTATCCCACTGCTTCGTCCTTTTTTTTTTGGGTGGGGGGGGTGTTTAATGTCTGTA
>NW_017729032.1:198208557-198221642 GCF_001723915.1 Gavialis gangeticus
TTGTCTGTATAATCAGGCACTTTAGTGGGGCTTTTTTGGTGCTTTTATCTAAAGTTGAATCGGCTTTAGATAAAAGCCTCAGCTTTAGATAAAAGCCCCAAAAAGCCCCACTGAAGTGCCTGATCTATGCAGACGCTGTGGAGCCAGGTCAAACTATCCCACTGCTTCATCCTATAAACTATCCCACTGCTTCGTCCTTTTTTTTTCGGGTGGGGGGGTGTTTAATGTCTGTAAGTAGCATCTGCATTTAAAGAGAACAAGTGAGAAACTCTCTTGTCTATTTTATAGGCAGAATTCTTCGGGTAAGTCTGATATTTTTATTAGACCAACTTGAAGTTGGTCTAATAAAATATACCTGATTCACCTGAAGAACCTTGTCTGCCTATGAACTTAGGCCAACATAGCTACAACCTACACCCCTGTAGTCTATTTCATTGCATTCACCTAGCAGAGGGGACAACTGGGCTTCAGTCCCTCTCTAATCAATATTTAACCCCAGGGGAGGATTCATAACTGAATTCCAAGTAGAGAGAGGCAATTCCCTGAAGGTCAGTTATGTACCTAATTACTTCAGAAGCACCTAATCCCCACCTCATTCCTTGGCATCGCTTTTTAGTTATCTTAGGGAAAGTCCTTATTCTTACATACCTAAGTCTGCCTGAACAGCGCATACAGAGACAGTTAGATATGAACTTTTATAGACTTATAAAATAAGATATATGCATAGAGCACAAGCTGTCATAAATTTGAGTTGACTTCATCAGATGCTGTGAAAGGACAGCACAGAAGAGAGTATAAAGTAGAATGAGTGATTAGGATACAACAGGTGGGAAGCAGGAAAAAGGAAGAGGGGGGATGGGGAGTACTGAGAGAGGCATACATGCAAAGAACCCATAGCAAAAAAGGGGTAACAAAAGTTAATCCAGATAGTGGGATAAGAACCCATAGTCCCCATTAACCATACTTAATACAATCCAGTTTGTGGGTGATTTCTTGTACCTCAGTTTCCTGTTCTGCTCCCCTCACTCCCTCCTCCCAATCTCCCTGCAGCAGCGTTGGGGAAGGCAAGAACAGTCTGCTGCAGCAGCAAACCTCACCAAGTACAGGTAGTCTTGCACCTGCAGAACTGTTTCCTGTCACCTGCATGCTTCCTGGTGGATAAGAGGTGTGCAGGCAGCGGAGGACAATTCTCCTGAGCTTGCAAGGATGCCCTAGTGGGGCAACTTTGTGGCTATGGAAGAATTGTCCTCTATCCCACCACATGCTGTGGGGGGTTCTGAGAGGGTTACTAGCAAAGAAGGTTGATCTCACCCACCCAAGGCCTTTTTCCTAGCATAAATGTAATGCCTGTATGTGGCTTTTAAAGGCACATCCCACAAGTGGGAATGTGTGTTTTCCCATGGACAAGTAGGAGCAGCACAGTATGTACCACTGCTACTTGTCCCTGGGGAATACTTGTGCACGTGCACTCTGGTACATGGCCCTGGGCACAGCAGGGGATGCTGGGGCCAGCTCCTGAGCTGGCCTCAGCAGCCTTACCTGGGGTCCTGGGGGCCTCTGTAGACTGCAGCTGCTGTAATCCTGAAGCAGGGAGCCTGGCTAGCCAGGCTCCAGTTTTGGGCGACACACACTGCTGCCACATGCAACACCCTATTTTCTTTTTAGCCATGGGGTTTTTCTACACTAGGATCTCCCAGTATCAGTGCCCCCCCCCCTCCCCGGGTAAATGAGCAACACGGGGAACACCTGCATGTGTGGTATATGTGGAGTGCGGTGCCACAGATGGGTCTGCGGCACTGCATGTGTGTGCTTGTCTGGATGAACCCTAAGAGTCTGAAATCAGCATTAGGCACATATCAAAAACAGCTAAATTACATCTTTTTGGCATCTGCTGTGTGCAGAAAGGGAGAAAATGGATAGGATGTGTTTTCACAGCAGCACTCACAACAAGGACAGTCAGAGGCAGTACAGCCATGTCCTTATTCAAAGGAGAAACAGAAGGGACAGAAAAGGTTCATCACATTTATCTCTCTACCTATATATAAGCTCTCCACAGGCATTTTATCAATTTAATCCTTTACCTTATCTCTGTAAATCCCTTGCTATTATTTTAACTATATTAGGACTAGGAAAAACCTGACTTTTAACTATTTAGGAGGTCAAGGAAGGAATATGTGTACAATATGTATTTTGTAATATGTGCATATATTTAATATACACAATGAAAGATATAACCTTATAGAATTTATTTGAAAGGTCATTAGTTTACTGTTAAGATTTTCCCACCATAAATATACACCTTCTATCCTTAATCAACTTCATTTTTCAGGAATTTGTTAATTAAATTAACAAACTGCACACCCAGTAAATGAATCTGAAAAACTCTCTCAACAAGCTATATTAAAGTCATTGATCCAGAGTGTCCTGATTCATCCTCCGACTTATTATAATTCTTAACATAATGAAAATACGTTACCACTGGGGGTAGGGAAAGGGGTTATTCCCCCTCCTTCCAGTGTCCGGCAGAGGGGACAGCAGGGGATTTATTCCACTGCAGGGAGTGAGCGCGGTGGCAACAGCGGGCAGACCCAGCTGTCAGTGAGGGTGAAGGGGAGACTAATCCTCCTCCCTGTCCCCCTCTGCCTCAGGGGCCATGGTGCCCAGCTGCTGCAGCAGCAAGGGGGGAGCGACTGGCAGACCCAACTCAAGTCCCTGCCAGTGGGACAGGGAGGCAGGCAGGCATTAAACCCCTCTCTGGCCAGACCCCCACCCCTGCTTGTCCCTGCTCTGGCTGGGGAACAGAGGGTTGAAGCCAGCCCTGCTGGGCTGGAGCAAAGAGCCCAGCCCAGAGAGCATGCGAGGATGCTGTGGGACTCTGGTTTAAATTAAAACAGGAAGGGGTCTGAGACAGACATTGCATAAACCTGTCTGAGCCAGTTCACCCCTGACTGGTGATGCCCCCCCAGTATAGCTTCCCTGCAACCCAGGGCATGCTGTAGCGCCCCGGCTCCTGGCCTGAGCAACTGCAGGCATGTGCCTGAATTGCCTCAGTCTAGAGTGAATGTTTGTCCTGTTACAAACTGGTTTAGCCTACACAGGTTAGACTGACCTGCAAAGGTTGAATCAATTCAGTCTTTGGCTTTTTGAATGTGTTCCTAACCAAAACAGCCCAGTTAAAAGTTCAGTCACTTTCATTATGCTTGGGATATTACCTTCTTTAAATACATGGTACTTTCTTATAAACAATTATGTTATTTGTACATAGGATAATGGGATCGCCAGTGCTGTCAGAAAACTGACTGATCTTCATCCTGTAGATACTGCCATACAGTATCTCTGTAAAGATAGAGGCAAAACAACAAAGACCCTGTTATCTCCTATACATGAGCTCTCCACAGGCATTTTAAGTGTCCATTCATTTATTTTATCTATTTAATCTTTTACTTCCCTATCTCTGTACAACCCTTCATTGTTTTTGGGGGGGATTTACTAAAATTTGTCACTTGTTTCTCTTTATGCTGCTCTAATGGTCTGTACTTCTTTCAGTTGGTTTTCTAATGCTCCCCCATATGCTTTTAATACTGACTTGACTTTAAAAACCTTCTCTGTTAGTCTGTGCTATTATTCTTTATTCCCATTTCTTTTAACATTTAATCTTCCTTTTAATGCCTTGTTTTAATTGAGTCTTCCAACTAATTCAGTTATAATTATACCTCTCCATGAGCATAAATGTTCATTTATGATGCAAAATATGCTTCTAGAATGTTAGAATGCAGAATAGTGTTTTATTTTAAATATTCTTGTCTGCAATTTTTGATCCCCTTTCTATAAACCTTTTCCCACCAGACCCTACTTTCTGAATTTGAGATCAGAAGTTTTGGACTGCAAAACTTAACACTTTATAAAAGAAGAGAGAAGGCAGTTTCATGTTTTTGTTTTTTTTCTATTCTATTAAAACACTTAATCCCCTTCGCAACTTGAACATGCATTTTAATTGCATAATATTTATGCTGTAAAATACATTTTTTAAAGCACAGAGAATATGAGACATGGATAACTTAAAATCATTGGAACTTACTAGACTACTTTACTTTCTGGGGATTTCAGCCAAGGAACCTGAAGTTCCATTTTTTATAGATTAATATAAACTTTATTTCTGTTGTCAGGTCAGGTTCACCTACTCCGATAATGTTCAGTACATGGTACTACATGCAACTTAACACTGAGTGCTGGGCAGTGGTTAAATAACTTGATAGCCCCTAGGGTGCCAATGGCCTTAAGGCAGAAGAGCACCTTATGGGGGTCTTACTCCTGACAGAGAAAATGCTGTCAAAAGGTGTTAGAACTGAAGTCTACTCTATAACACAGTAAAATGTGCTCTTTAACCCTGGTCAGGAGCCATTCTAGGAGTGGAGTCTCAGTATACAGACAAATGGATGATGTTCTTTGTTTCTGCAGCTCCTTCAGCCAAACTGGTTCCAAATGCACCTGCCTTTCCTTTATATTAGGCCAGCAAGGCTGAGAAGGGGACACTGGTCTCCATATACACTGCACCTAGGGTTTGCACCCTGTAGCAGTCGCTCCAACTTCACTTTATCTTTCAAGAGAGGGTTCAACATGGAAGGCAACATTTATGGGTTAGGTTCAGCTTATTAGGTAAACAAAGTAACATATAGGTTACTGATGGGAGAAATTATGTATTTCACTGATCAGCTATTGCCCACCTAAATCTAAGCAACCCCCAGCTAGTAGGGCGCTGACCCACCATGGTCTGCCTGCTCCAATGGGTGTTTAAAGTTAAGAACAAATTCAAAAGCAGATTAAAACAGTGTATCAGACAAAAAGAGAAGGAGAAAAATCAATAATCAGGCCACGTATACTGACCTAAATGATGATCTTTGGAATAGTTCTGATGCTCAGAAGAAAGCAGTGATAGATATGGAATTAAATAGGTTGAATGGTGACATTGCATCACTGCAAGAAACTTGCCTAACCTCAGATGGCTCTTTAAGAGAAGAATTCTACAGTGTTCTGGCAAGATCTGAAGATATATGGAAGATGGGGTATGCTTTCCTGTTAGAAACAATCTCACCAAAACAATCGAGAATTGACTAAATAGTTGTGAGAGGATCTTCATCCCTTGCCTTCGTACTTCAGAAAGCAGGGTCACCGTAGTGACTGCTTACACTCCAATACTCTACTTTTCTGCTGAGGTTAAAGCCAAGTTTTATGAACAAGTTGCTTGACTGGTGTTGTTATTAAGATTGCAAACACTGAGAACTTATATTTCCCATGGGACTTCAATGATAGAGTTGATGGTGACAGTGAATCCTGGCCAATTTGCCTGGGCTCATATAACACAGGAAGCAGGAATGATAATGAGCAAGGGCTGCTGGAGTTCTGTTTCTTTCATAACTTTTGCATCACCAACTCATTCCTCCAACCATGCCATAACATTTCACAAAGGCACTCAAGATCCAGCAACTGGCACACATTGGACATCACCACTAGATGGACGAATCTCAGTACTATCCTGCTTATTCATAGCTACCATATTGCTATTTGTGACACTGATTGGTCATTTGTAGTCACTGAGATCAAACTGAAACCAAAGAAATCTTCTGCTCTAAGTATCAGTGTGTGCCACACATTAAAATCACCAACGCATCTGATCATCAGAAAACCTTGCATTGTACAGAGGCGCTGCAGGAGGCTGCATCAGAACTGTCTTTGTGTGAGAGACTGCCCAAAAAAGTGGATAAGCCTCAAAACATTATCTATGTCACTGTTGACTCTATATTTGGCAATCAGGACAGAAGAAATTGGGATTGGATCAAGGCACACTCACATGAATTGACGCCATTTATCAAGGCCAAACTACCATGTTCAATCACGAGAACAATGCCTCCTAGGGAACTTTGAAAGAATGGAGAAAAGCAAGAAGTGTTATCCAACAAATCTCAACACTGCACCAATGATTACTGGCTGCAACTGTGTGAATTGAATCCACATTTGATGCTGGTAACATCAGAGACATGTATGATAGAATCAAGAAGGTGATAGGTCCAACTGCAAAGAAGTCAATTCCATAAAAGACAGAATCAGGAGAATTCACAACAGACCAAAAGTAACAGATGGAAAGGTAAGTAGAACACTATCTTGAATACTATTCAAGGGAAAGTGATGTCACTGACACAACCCTTAATTCTATGGAGAGTTTGGTTGTCCTTGATGAGTCTAATGATATTGCAGCTGTTGAGGTCCTAAATAAAACTGTAGACGATCTGGCCAGTGGCAAGGCAACAGGAAAAGTCAGCATTCCCACCAAAGTGATCAAGCATGGGGAAACCTATGTTACTTCCCCACCTATATGAGCTTCTTAATCATTGCTGGACAATTGGGATAATGCAATAAGATATGAGAGATGCCAATATAGGTACTCTGTACAAGAATAGAGATAACCACATTAATTGCAATAACCACCATGGCATTACACTATTAAGCATTGTTGGAAAAATCATCACTCGGGTGGTGCTCATAAGGCTTCGGACTCTTGCTGACACTGCTTAACCTGGGTTACTGTGTGGCTTCAGAGCTAACAGGTATACGATAGAAAATCCAAGAAAAATGTAGGGAACAAAGGAGAACCCTCCACATCATCTTCACTGACCTGGCCAGAGCCTTTGACCTTGTCAGCAGAAAAGGCCTCTAATTATTGGAAAGGACTGTCTGTCCACCAAAACTCCTCAGCATAATCCACTCTCTCATGGACTGCAGAGAACAGTCAGCTAAATGGATGAACACCTGAGGCTTTTGAGATTTAAAGCAGAGTTCACCAGAGCCGCGTCCTCATCCTAATCTTGTTTAGGATTTTCTTTTCTCTTCTTCTGATGTATGCTTTTGGGACTGCTACCAAAAGGAGTTTATTAAAATACACACTCAGGTGGAAATTATTCAACCTCACATGCTTTAAAGCTAATGTTAAAGTGCAGAACATTTTAATTTGTGTTTGTGAGCTACTGTTTGCTGATGACGCTGAACTGATAGCCCACATAGAGTGCAACCTTCAAAGCCTCATCAGTTGCTTCACTCATGCCTGCCAAGAGTTTGGTTACAATCAGCATCAACACGGCCAACATTATGGGCCAGAAAATTGATTCACCACCAGCAGTCGCAATAGGTGGAAATGTATTAGAGGTTGTAAAGTAAATTTATTTACCTTGGCTGCATTGTTACCAACAACTTGTCACTTGAGGCTGAACTGAATATTAATATTAATATTGGCAAAGCATCAGCCATAAGCATGCTGAGCAAAGAGTATGGAACAAAAACAAACTATTAAGACCAAGGTCAAAGGTGTCATCAGAGTATCATCAACACCCTTTCATACAGCATGCATATCCTGGACTGTGTAGTCTACTCAAGAAAAGCACCTCATCAGCTTCCAGTTGAATTGCTTTCACTGCATTCTGAGAATTTCCTGGCAAAATTGCCTACACTGAGGTCTTGCAACATGCCAACATTCCAAGCATCCATTCTCTTCTCAGTCAGTGTTGACTTTGATGTCTTGGTCATATACAGAGAACGGATGGTGGCCACATAACCAAGATTCTTTGTATGGAGAACTCTTCACAGGAAGAAGACCATACAGGCATTCTTATCTTCATTTTAAAGATGTTTGCAAGCCAGATATGAAGGCAATGAACACTAAGCAAAATGACTGGGAGAAAGGTCCAGGCAGAAGTGGGCCCAGGCAGGTGCGGGCACATCCTGAAGATTAATGTGTGCCTGTTAATGCATGTTGCCAGCAGGGCTTTGGTTTCTTTGACCACAAAATAATGATCCAGGAAGAAGGATTGCTAGGAAGAGATGGGATCCACCTGACAAAGAGAGGGAAGAGAATCTCGTAGACAGGCTCACTAACCTAGTTAGCAGGGCTTTAAACTAGGTTTGCTGGGGGATGGAGACCAAAGCCCTGAGGTAAGTGGGAAAGTGAGTGACCTGGAGGAAGTGCAAGTAGGAGGGGGAAACAGGGGAAGCATTGCCCTACTTTCTCAGGAAAACTGACAATCAGCTAATTACCTTAGGTTCCTGGACATGAATGCACAGAGCCTCGGAAAGAAGCAGGGACAATTCAAAGTCTTTGCACAGTCACAGAACTATGACCTAATTGGAAAAACAGAGACTTGGTGGGATAGCTTACATGACTGGAACACTGTCATATATGGGTATAAACTGTTCAGAAAGGATAGGCATGGGAGAAAAGGAGGAGGAGTTGAACTTTGTGCAAAAGAGCTCACGGTGTACGATTGCTCAGAGCTCCACTATGAAACTAGAGATAGGCCTGCTGAAAGTCTCTGGGTTAGGGTAAGAGGGGAAAGCAACAAGGGTGATGTCATGGTGGGTGTCTACTATAGAATACCAGGCCCACAGGATGTGGTAAATGAGCCTTTCTTTAGATAGATAGCAGAAGCTACCTGACCACAGGCCCTGGTTCTCATGGGGGAATTCAGTCACCCTGACATCTGCTGGGAGAGCAATATAGAAGTGTGAAGGCAATCCAGGAAGTTTTTGGAGAGCATCGGGGGCAACTTCCTGGTGCAACTGCTGGAATGGACAACTAGGTGCCATGCTCCTTTTGATCTCCTGCTCACAAACAGGGAAGAATTGGTGGGGAATATAATAGAGGATGACAACTTGGGCAGCAGTGACCATGAGATGATTGAGTTCAGGATCCTGAGGAAAGGAAGGAGAGCAGGAGAGTAAGGAACATTGCCTTCAGAAAAGCAGACTTCAACTTATTCAGGGAACTCATGGGTAGGATCTCCTTGGAGGCCAGTGTGAGGAGTAAAGGAGATCCAGGGGATCTGACTGTACTTTAAATAAACCTTATTGACTGAGGGCACAGGAACCAAACCATCCTGATGTACAAAAACAGTAGCAAGCATGGCAGAAGACTAGCTTGGCTTAGCAGGGAACTCTTCAGTAAGCTAAATCACAAGAAGGAAGCTTATAAGTGAAAACTTGGACAAACAACTAGGGAAGAGTATAAGAGCATTGCTCAGACATAGAATCATAAACAATTAGGGTTGGGAGGGACATCAGGAGGTCATCTAGTCCAACATCCTGCTCAAAGCAGGCCCACCCCCAGCTAGATCATCCCAACCAAGGCTTTGTCTAGCCAGGTCTTAAACCAGACTATGGTCTGGAAACTTCTACCTGTTTAAAGAAAGCCGCATCCACCTTGTTTGGTGATCTATGGAAGATGCATACCATGACATCATCCGTGTTGTTCTCCCCTCTGACCCTAACCCACACATTTTCAACAAGCCTATCTCCAGTTTCATACTGGAGCTCTAAGCAATCATAAAACTCTTTTATGTAAAGAGAAACACCTCCTCCATTTCTCCCCTGCCTGTCCTTCCTAACCAGTTTATACCCAGCCATGACAATACTCCATGATTATGCTGCTATTGTTAAACAAACTAGCTAGATCTAGGGCACTTACACATGCCTTTACTTTCATTTTTGACGTACTCTGCTGGCACATCAGATTTCCTTTCAAATTTCCCTCTTTCTCAGTAACTCAAGATGCAGAGCCATAAACTGCGGACAATGTCCCAGTTCAAGAAAGACTTTTTTGTACATATATATTGGAAGTGAGCCACTGCTTTTGCATTAGATTGCCTATGGGAGCTTGCCTCTATGACAAGAGGTGCTTTTCATTCTCCTCCACCAAACAGGCAAGTTAGGGAGCTGACTCCCACATGCCATATTCTATACTTTATTTAAAGGGTTCACCATGCTGCCATTCCTGCCCAACCTTCCTTCCCTGTGGCTAATATATATTCTTCTTTCTGAGGATCAGAAGAATATTTTTTCCTTGGGACATACTGGCAAGGACTGGGTTGATTTGGGGGTTTTTGTTGTTTTTTGGGGGAGAGGGGGGCAGGGGGAGGTGTTTGGGGTTTATTTGGGTTTTTTTACTTCTCACCACATTGTGAGAATGTTAAAATATGAATGGGAATTTTTATGTTTGGAGATAAAAGGAAACTTTACTTAATTGCACTTTGAGGACAGTATCCACCGCAAATGCAAGCTAAGGAACAGATCCTATTCTACCTTCTGGGCACCTCAGTGTGATCCTGTTCCACCTGGGTCAAGTCCCTGAAAAGCTGTTATTGTAAAGCTAAGTGGATCCTCTTCCAGCTGCCTTTTTGTGACTTAGTCTTCAGGCTAAGATGACAGGATGCTACATAAGTACACAGGTGAGTATTTTTTAAAGGACTTGAACAGCATAGGATAGGATCACATTTAATAGCATGGGGACCTTTGCTTATAAATGAGAGGGGCCTGAAGTCTCTGCATACTTAGGTCCTGCATGGCACCCAGTCTCCTTTCTTTCGGGGTGGGGGGAGAAGTGAAAGGGTACAGAAGTTAGATCCTAGAAGTTAGATAGAATACTGTAACCCCACACCACATTGGACTCAATTAAACGCCTAGTATGAGAGAGGGAGCAGAAAGTAATGATGAGAAGCTAAATTAATAAAGAAGGGTCTGCCACTTTAACCCATGTCTATCTGTTTTCTGTCTTTCATTCAGCTACATGTCCTGATCAATCAGAATCTAACATTGATTCTTGTGGACAGCAAACAGGCCCCAAAGACTTGCTGGAAATACTAATTTTATCTGTTTATCCTATAGTTCTAAATGTACTTTTAAAATTGCCCTTAACTTGTACTAGTTAATCTTTCATCAACCTCATTTATATCTTCCCCCACACTTTTGCTATGCAACTCACTTAAATGCTCATCACCTTCTGCAATATTGCCTACAAATTCAAATACCAACCATCTATCATCAATGGACCATTCCTATTCATTTATCTTTGTAAACACTTCTGTCTAATTCAGCTATTCATTCCTTCAGAGTTCTAATTTCCAAGCCATGTGCACAACAAAATTCTCTTATATCAAAAACCTTGACAACCATAGGAATGCTACAGCCATCATTTGCAGGATTTCTTCTCTTTATTCCTTAGAGTAAGGAATAAAAGCATCCTGGCTCAAATGCCCAAATGACTTTGCAATTATATTACTGACACATTCACAATAAGCTCTTTAAAGCTCTCTCAGCTTCAGCTAGCAAGAGCATGTTTTGGTTTGGGGGGGGAAATGTAGCCAGGAATAATTAAGAAATGAACTTAAGAACACAGAGCTCTGTCATATAGTTTAAGTTTTACAAGCTTCACCTGAAGAATATGAGAAGCAAAAGGGGGCATCAAGCTAAAACAGGATTTGTGGCTTAATGCTAGATTAAACTAGAAGCCTGGAGTCTTGTTCTGCACCCAAACCCCAAGTCTGCTCCTAAGTTTGCTGTGTCACTTTAGACAGACAACCAAACATCTTTGCTTTTAAGTTATTTTCTTCATCTGTAAAACAAGAACAATATCAACTGTCTTTGTGAGGGGAAGTGAGGGGAGTTCATGCCAGAATCAGCTGCTTCCCAGGTGCAACATCTTCACATGCATCTAGGACCACAGCAGTTCAAAGCAGGGCAGAGCAGCCCTGGCTGGCAGGAAGCCGGGCTGATCCACCTGCCAGCTTGGGGCTGCTCCACCCACCTCAGCATGCTGTGGAGGGGCTGGCTGGGGTACAAGGGTGCTACAGTGCACAGCTAGGCAGCAGGCAGCCCCCACTGTAGCATTCTCATGTCCCAGCCACCCCTGTTCACAGTCTACACTTGCGTTTGAGCACACAGGATTACTTCACTGTAAGATGCAACTTGTCCCAGACAGTACTATCCTACAGCAGAGTGAATTAGTTTACTGCGCTGTAATAGGGGCACTCGAGTAGACTGTGATACTACAGCAGAGATAATCAGTCAACTCTGCAGTAAAGCACATGTGTAGATGCACCCTGTGTGTGTGTACACCCTAGATAGTGCAAAACAGTCTTGATCCTCATTTAGTACCCTGTAGGTGAAGTGATGATTTTGCTGTATAGCAATTCAAAATGGCCTGTTTCACTGTCCACTGGAGTTAATGTTAGACTCTTATTGATCAAGACAGTTAGCTGAATAAAACACAGATTGGGAAATGGATTAAAGTGGCAGACACAACCTTTATTAGTTTAGCTTCTCCTCATTACTTCCTGCTTGCTCTCTCTTTCATATTATAAGGAGAGTAAAGCTGTTCCTATTCTAATATGGGACAAAAAAAAATCTGAACTTTAGATTTTGAAAATAATAATGGCTTGCTATTATTTTGTATCCTAATTTGGTGAGAATGATAAAGTTTGTAATTATCAGTGTTATTTGTAATAGTTGGATACATGATCTAGATAAACTTTAGAATCGCTATGAAGCAAAACTAGCAGTCAAGTCAAAGCAGCATATCCATCCTAAGAGTACTAATAGGTAAGTTGAGGACGGAGAGAATACATTAAATGTAAAGTTTTCTAAGCAAAGGGGTTTTTTGTTTTTTTTTAGGGAGGAGTTAAGTTAATTAACATAGCAATCCCATTCACAAGATGATAAACAAGGATCAGGACAACTTTATGCCATCTGTGGTACACATACTCACCAAAAAGAGGAATGATAGCACTGTCATTCTCATTTAACCAATGAAGAAAATAAGTATTAAAATAAAAAAAATGGTTTTGTCGTCTAAGGTGACAAGCCAAACCCAGCAGCAGACTTAAAATCTAGATACAGAGCAAGACTTTAGATTCCCAGTGCCATCTAACATTAAAAATCACAAACCTTTTTTTAGCATGGTGCCCCTCTCTCCCTCAGATTCTTCAGATTAAGCTTGTGCAGCTTTCATACACAGAAGAGAGAATGAGAGTTAGGGGAATAAAACTTACATATCCACAATACTATTTATATCAGGAATGTTAATTATGTAAACTCTAACCTATCAAAGTTTGGGATCTACGTAGCAACATTATATATATGTGTGTATGTGTACACACACACACATGCACACGCACACACACACACACACAGAAAATTACTCAAAGTATAACCACCATCAGTATCCCATGGTGAAAAATCAACCTGAGGTATCAATACAATGTACTGTG
>NW_017729032.1:198226642-198232341 GCF_001723915.1 Gavialis gangeticus
AACTTACATATCCACAATACTATTTATATCAGGAATGTTAATTATGTAAACTCTAACCTATCAAAGTTTGGGATCTACGTAGCAACATTATATATATGTGTGTATGTGTACACACACACACATGCACACGCACACACACACACACACAGAAAATTACTCAAAGTATAACCACCATCAGTATCCCATGGTGAAAAATCAACCTGAGGTATCAATACAATGTATTGTGCGTGAATGGAAGGTAAACTGGATTGGAACTTTCGATATCCCTCTCTGACAATCATAACCGCAACCTTAAGAAAGAACATTAGGTGATCTAAAGAGGTAAAGCCATTTTTGTACAGTGATTCTGGGTCTGGAACCAGAAAACATTATTTTGATCTTGTTCATCAACCCTTAGGCAGTATGTCACCCTTAAATAGTTTATTCACTTTTCCCCAAGCTATTTCCATGTATGAATTTGATTGTTTGAGATTTTGTAAAGGAATTCCAAGGGTTGAAATGGTGCACTCTTACTTTACTAGATTTTCTTGCATACAACATGCCCCTCTAATGTGATCTGCACCTTGTTTTAGAAAGGCAGAATAAAGAAAAAACTGAAAACATTTTTTCTTGAATATAATGGCAAATAGCAGTAAGAGTAGCAATTTCTGTAGGATGAGCTTCTGCTGGGGTGGGGGGAAAGAGGAAGAAAGTATCCAAAGACCACACTCCAAAGTATCCAAATCCATTGTGCAGCTGCCCATGAAGCACACTACTTTCATTTTCCCCATCAGAGTCAAGAAACTGCTATATTAAACCCCATAAGGACTATGCATTTTTTAGAAGAACATGTATTCCCAAATTACAGTATAACATGCAACCCAAACAAGCAAAATAAACCAATATTGAGCAATAAATCAGTATCTGGACAATATAATGGGCTAATGGAATTGTCTTTTTCATATTACGGAGTAAATTGAAGATAAGAATGCAAAGCTCTATTACCATATAATTCTACTGTCATATAGGAATCAATACTGAAAGCTTTATTAATGTTCTCAGAGACATATTAGGTCAATTGGTTAATTACCTGAACTGTTCATATAATAATATGAGAGGCATGAGGAATAAGCAGAAAGAATTGGAGGTCCTAGTACATTCAAGGAATTATGGAATCATGGGATAACAGATATGTGGTGCGATATTTCACATGCCTGAAATACTATCATTGAAGGGTAGAACTTGCCCAGGAAGGATGGAAAGGAAAAAAAGGAAGGAGGTATTGTATACATTCAGAAGGGAGATGTATGCATGTTCTAGGTGTGGCACGAGACAGGCCCACTGGAAGCCTCTGGACAAAGGCCAGAGGGAGAGCAGCAGGGGTTAATGTCATGGTGGTTGCCCGTTACAGGCCACCAAACCAGGATGAAGAGGTAGATGTGGCCTTCTTTAAAAACCTAACAGAAGTAGGGTTGGTCAATTGATCAGTCAAATATTGTCAATTGACTGCATATTTTTTGACCGGTCAAAGATCAGTCAAATATTATAGGAAGGCTTTCTGTGATTATAGTAACTAGGGATGTAAATATTGTTTTAAAAATTAGCTGTTTAACCATGTCGTAACACATACCTACTATGGGGGGCTCAGGGAGCAATGTCTATGTAAGTGGTGCATTGTAGAAACCTGGGGCTCCCCACTGAGGCAGCTTCCCATGCTGGTGACTGGTACCCAGGGCCCAGCATCTTGCAGCCAAATGGCCCCAAGCAGCCTACTGCCAGGCACTTGGTAGTTAGGTGGGCAGTGCAGCACAGGGGAGGTGCCACTCCAACTGTCATTTCTGCCATGTGTTGAGCACTCTCCTACTCTTCCTCCATGTCAGCTGGAGACACAGAGCCCCAGCATGGGGTAGGGGAGAACACCATTGCTGAGTGAACTCCAGCACCCACAGGCCGCACCACCTCACAGCCCCTTCTGCTGCAGTGCCCCTTGCCCATCCACCTGGCCACAGAGAATGCCAATGCCACCATGAAGGGCAATGAGATTGAGGGTGGCGAGCGAGCCAGGAAGGGATGGATGGAGACAAGGAGACCCACAGTAGTCAGCACCTGCTCTGCTTGCCACAGGGCAAGACGCACACAGGCTCCAAGCGGCACTTCTGCTGCTGGTCACTGCACTCTTCTCTGTCTCTCCTCCTCTGGCCAGAAGATTGAAGCTGAGCTGAGCCACCGCCACCTCCCCTCACCCCAACCACAGTACTTTGATTTACATGACACAAACTACTGGTGGAAGGGGCAGCCAGCCTGCAAAGGTGGGCTAGTTTAAACATAAATTGCAATGTATTAATGACATAAATAAAATTATCATTTAACCATGTAACTTTTCACACCCCTAACAGCAACAAGGACAAGTGGTTGGAACTACTGTAGCTGAAGGCAGGTGAGTGCAAATCATACCAGCCCAGTAGTTTCAAATGCTCAGTTTTAAACAGTTGTTAACTGTGTGGCTGGAATCTTCTATATAACACAGACATTTCTTGACTGTTTCTTTTTCTGGAATAATCTAGAAGAAACTAACAAATGTAATCACCTTATAAATATAGGATGGTATCTCCACTAGGTTTAGTTTAGTTATTTACTACATTTCTTGCCTTACACTCAGTGACAAGTTCAGTGTGGGGTTTTTTTGTGAATTTGATTAAAAGTAGGTTGAAAGTTTTAAACTGAAATGTGAACTATTTTTTCATTTAAAGAGGACTTAACTTTTTTAATTAAAGAAAAGAGTGGCAAAGGAAAATCTAACACTTTTGTATGGAAATTTTATAAAAGAGTGCAAGAAGGGAAAGCAGTGAAAAACGTAAAAACTCCAATTGTGAATACATAACTCTCATAGACAGAATGATAATACACCCCTTAAAAGTCTTGAGAAATGTGCCCAACTGTAGTAATCCTTAATAACAATGATTCCAAGAAGCTGTGTTCTTCTACTTGTACATTAGATGCTTCCTCTGATCGTGCTTTAAGCATAGAAGATTCCTCTGATGAAGATGGTAAGGTGGCAGGAATGGAAGAAACTACTGAAACTCAGGCTGGCAATCTTCCACTTCTTTCACCTGCAAACTCAACTTCTGTAAGGAATTTTGACTACAAAGCTTCATCTCAGGAGACCTATTTCCAAGCCTTCTTTGGCCGTTTCTTGGGAATCAACTTCTGTGAAATCTCCAGCTTCACACACAACACCAAGCAGATCAAAAGCACAATAAAATATTTTAGGATTTTTGTACAGGATTAATGCACAAGAAAAATGTGAGCTTGATCGAATGTTTGCTAAAGCTGCATATGCAAGCAATTTGCTCTTTCACATAGTAGAAATCCCTACATCAAGGAATTTTTTACCAAGTTATATCCAATCTACACATGACTATACAGAAAACAGCTGGCTGGATATATTCTTGATGAAGCTTTTCGTGAAATACAAAGAAGAGTAAGTGGTCTTATTAAAGAGGCATCTCATGCATTCATTGTATCAGATGGTTGGAGCAATTTTCAGAAAGAAAAAATAATTAAACTTCATGGTGACAACTCACCAACCATTATTCTATTAATTCTTAAGCACTACAGAATATAACCACACATCTGAGTACATAGCACTATAGTTTGAAAATCTTATTCAAGAACTCAGTCCTGAGAAAGTATTTTCTGTTGTCACTGACAATGCCGTAAATATGAAATCTGTATGCAGCACTGTGAAAGAGAAATATCCTCATATTCAGTTATACAGATGTCTGGCTCACACACTGCAATGTTTTGTTCCTGATTTTGAAGGTTTACAAACATTCCATTCACATCACACAAAAATAGAAAATGTCAAGTTTTTCAAAAACAAACATGTGCCAGCTGCTGTGTTTCTGCACTACTGAGAACAACACTACATACTTCTGACCTTGAGCACAACCTCTCCTACATGGTGGGCTTCGACAATCAAATGTCTGCAGCAGCTTCAAGTTTGCAAGAAAATTTTCCAGGCAGTTGCTGAATGCTAGAAACACTTTCTTCTACATTTGTGAGACATCTGAATTGCCGTTTTTGATGAGGATGTCTTTCAGGTACACAAGTCCAAATTTTTGTCAATGCTATAACCTGTTGCCCAAGCTATACAGAAGTTAAAAGGTGACATAATGCACACTTGCAGATGCTAAATAGGAGTACACAAATATTCAGCATATCACAAACACTTGTAAAGAATCTCCACTTTCAACATTTCAGAAAAAAATAAACAAAAGAAATGATGGAGAGAAGAAAATGTCAATTGATCACTGACACACACAATGCAGTTTTACCCTTGGTATCCACAATACCAAGGACAGAAGCTAACAAGTAAAGAATTTGATGCAGCATGTGAACTAATAATGAACCTGGCCAAGTTTAAGAAATTTCCTGAGGACTAATATTATTTTGGTTGAAATAATTTTAAAGCAAGAAGTAGTATAGTCAACTGTAAAGCGATGTGGTATGTAGTCAATATCCATACAAAAATGTTAAATTAAATCATCAAATTGATGGAAAGGCCTTTGTCCTCCTTGGTCATTAGTGACCATTTCTGATATCCTGTTAACACTTCCAAGCTCTACTGCTTGTGCAGAGCATAACCGGTCAGTTGGGGGCAACATTCATAACAGGAAGCAAACAAAGATGGAAAAAAAATTGCTGGGAAGATGGCAACTGTGTATCATAATCTAAGCTTAGTGACAAAAATTTCAGACAAAGATGATTCTGACTCAGAAGAAAGTGACAGTGAAAAGAATGGAAGTATGGAAGTAGAGAGGAAAATGAACTTAAAAAAATACAGATTGAGTGAAAGTAAGTGTTTAATTTTTATAATAATTAAACTTATTAAGTAGCTTTCTTTTGTTTTGACAAAAGGTATATGTTTTTAATTTTATGGGGAGTAATTTGTAGTTTTCTGGACAAAAACATGATTTTTAAAGGTTTTTTACAAATTTCTTAACGGAAAAATTAATGCTTTTTCTAGGTTTACTTTTTTGCACAAGATTTAATTATGAAATAAATTTATGATAACATCATGTAATACATTACTGCTTTTTTAATGTCAAGAAGCAAAAAATATGATTTGACTGTGTTTGGCAATTTTTTTTTACCAATATTTGACTGGTCCATTGACCAAACTTTATTAGACTGGTCAGATACCTAACCCTAAGCAGAAGTTTCCAGATCACAAGATCTTGTTTTCAGGGGGACTTCAATTACCAGGACACCTGCTGGAAAGGAAACACAGTAGTACACAGGCAATCCAACATGGTCTTAGATGTGTTGGGAATAATATGTTGGTATAAGTGGTAAGGAAGTCAATTGATGTGATGGGGCTCTTCTTGACTTGCTCACAAACAGGAAGGAAGCAGTTGATAACATAAAGGTGATAGGTAACTTGAGTGGCAGTGATCATGAAACAGAGAGAAGGGAGGGCCAAGATGACTCCAAGATGAACATGGGCCGACAATGAAAGGCCATGGTTGGCAGGGCTAACTGGACCTTATCGTGCATCCACAGGTGCATCTCGAGTAGAGCCAAGGAGGTGATCCTCCCCCTCTACGCGACGCTGGTCAGGCCACAGCTGGAGTATTGTGTCCAGTTCTGTGCGCCCCATTTCAAGAGGGATGTGGACAACATGGAGAGGGTCCAGAGGAGGGCCACCCGCATGATCC
>NW_017729032.1:198232492-198236877 GCF_001723915.1 Gavialis gangeticus
TCTCCCGCCCTGGCGGGGGGTCGGACTAGAAGATCTGCTAGGTCCCTTCCGACCCTAAATCTATGAAACTATGAAACTATGAGGGAGGGAGGCTAAAGACACAGGATTTCAGAAAAAGAGCTTTCAACTAATTCAAGGAAGTGATGGCTAGGATCCCCTGGGAGGCAAGTCCAAAGGGAAAATAAGTCCAGGAGAGCTGGCTGTACTTTAAGGAGGCTCTAGTAAGGCTTCTTACTGGTGGGTAAGCACTAGAACCAGCTAGCTCAAGTGCCAACAGTAGGCTAGATGGACATGTGACTGGTATGGTTTAGTCATGGATGATCCTGTCTTGAGAAAGGGGCTGGACTAGTAGACCTCATGATGTCCCTTCCAGCCTTACTTTCCTATGATCTTAAGAGTTGAGGTCAAACCCTGACTTAAGTCTCAAATAAAAATATTATGGATTCTTTGATTTTGGTCCCGGAAGTTATGCCGTCATAATTCAAAATACAATTTAAAATAATTTGCAAGGCCAGCTTTTGTCAAGGAATAACCACTGACCATCAGGAGACCATAAGTACCAGAAGGGCTGCAGCTAAAAGCTACAAGAAGAGCTGCTTTAATGACTTAGTACACACATAGCTATAAGACCTTCACATTGAGTAATATAAGTAGACACTTTATTTATGTAGGTTGCATTAGAAAGACAGTCTATGTCATAGTAAAGGAGCAGCAGATCTGTTCATGTTGCCCTAATATTTATCATGCAATCATTGCAATTATTTCAACAAAAGAGTGCTGGCTTATGCTAGCTGTGAATTTAGCCCTCTGTTTTTTCCAAACCCACACAGCTTATGTTCAAATATTTTCATGATCATTTATAATAATAGAATTATGAAATACTGAAGTCTCACCAAAATAAGGCTATTTCTGTAATATAATAAAGGGACCCCTGCAAAATCTCAGAGCAAAATCTCAACAGATTTAAAAAAATTAAAGGACAAGAAGCAAATGATTCCACAGTACATTGTACCCTGGGTCATCATTTACACCTGCAAAAAGGTAGAAGAAAATGAATGTAAAATTCTACTCAGTACTGAAGCACAATAACCACATTTTGTACTTTGTTGAAGTGTGGCCATCCACCCACCATGGAAGGCCACAAAATTATAATCAGAACTTAAATTATTAACAGAACTGAACAGCAGTTGAGTGATTTAACTTTAAGCATATTTGTTATCAAAACCATACATGTGAATTGATTTATGAATTGGTTTTGTAAACATTGTGTAAATCTCAGCTATCCAAAGCACACTAGCACAAAGCCCTGTGTTCAAGATGGTCAGGAATTGGTTAAGTTTTGGGTAGGGAAGCAGGCCTACCCAGACATGTTAACACCAGTTTTACTTAAATATGTTTGCTTACCAGAGCATTTTTAAATCATTTTTCCAGTACTGCCACAGAAAATAGCAAATATTACAAAGGCAACCGCCTGGGCGCCTTCCCTTCTCCCTTTTTCAGTGCATCTCTCATGAGTTAGAGGGCACATACTACATGTTTTACCATCCATACCTGCCCAACCCCAAAGCACAAGAGGAAACTGTACCTAGAAACTTCTGTACTGCACCCCTTATGACCTCTTTCTCCTGGAGATGCCTACCTGTCCAGTTGACCCTGGAGTCTGAATAGCTAAAAAGCATAAGACAATAGGGACCTAGATGCCCCCTTCCCCACTTGAGGAAACCTGATTCTCTTTGAAGTGCTTCTATCTCAAAGTGGAGATATTTGCAGACAGAGATCAACTCACCTCAAAAGCAGTGGGAGCCTTGATCTCCAACCAAACCATCAACACATTCATAGCTGGGGCTGTGAAGGACATTAGCCCCCAAAGCTGCCAGTACAGACTACACAGCACCCAACTGTACTACCATCAGTACTGTTGTGAACAGCAGCTCTTAAGTAGAAAAGCCTGTAAGAGAAGTCCTAGAATGTGTGATGAGGAGACTGAAGAACATGTGGAAGGACTCATAACTTAAAGACAACAGCAGGGTGGCTGACGGGTATGAAACTGATGAGGGTAAAGGGATGAAATATATATTCCAGGAATGTCCTGCATTATGCTATACAAGTAAAAACAAATGTTCAAGTGAGTGTCTTGTTAACATTTGGCAGCATATAATCCAGTTACCAAGAGCCATTTATTGGGAAAACAGTTTCAAACAGCAGTGCTATTCTTTTATTTCTCAGTATTCTGGGTCACAGTGTCAAGGCAGGCTGACAGACTACACATGAACGCACGAGAGAGAGACTGGAACAGTCCTGGAAAACGTAAAGGATCATTCTAAATTTTTGCTGTGTGTTTATTCTAAAGCATTTTCTGAAATGTATCTATGATCCAATAAGTAAAAAGTGATTTAACTGTTCCTTTATATTCCTCTGCAGTGTTTACTTTAATTACATCTGATTTGAGTGGTCCTAAAAAACAGTTTAGTAGCTAATATTTTTTTCACTACAAGAGCAAGCCTTACCAAGATCAGGAATCTTTGTAGCTAAAGTTTCTATAAAAGGTACCATTAGAAACAACTATCAATACACTAGTCAATAACTTTTTATCTTGTAAGCACAGTTTTATGTAAAAATCAAAACATATTGGTTTAAAGATTTCTGTCATGAAACCAACAGATTAGATTATTTAAAACTACTTTACATTTCTCTACTGCTATATGATGAACTGAATCTAATTTTACAGCCCCTACAATTCACTTACATTGAAGTCACTAAACCCATATTAATTCAACACCAAATAAGAACCTGTTCTGTGGCCAGAATTAAATGTACATATACTTTATGAATTTTGTTGTGGAAAAAAGTCAGAGATAAAGGGGTGCATTAATCACAAGTAATTCAATTTGCCACAGTACTCCCCAGGATAGTCCATAAAGAGCTTCCCTGATAGTATTTCCCTGCATGGGTTTTTTCTCTTTTCTCCTCACTTTTCACATCATCTTTCTCTCATTAATTCACGTTCAGCAAGGAGTAAAAATACTTTTCCTTTGGGTTCTTAAATGATAAGGGAGAAACAACATTTAGGAACCTCATTCCCTGGGACCAACTGAATCCATTCAGATTGATGAGGTTTATCTCTATGAGAAAAAGAGAGGTGCAAACTGCAGTAGATACCAATAAACTCCCTGGAAACTATAAGGACCTATTACATGGAAAGCACAGCCAGGCAGTTCATCTACGGTTTGGACTGTGATGAGAAAGTGAAATCTGCCAAGACTACATCTCTACAGAATATAGTATTTCTCACTGTGAAACATTTCCAATCTGTGCTATGGATGTGACTACATTCAGATCAGGCTAGCAGCTGCTGTGTTAGAAATTGCATGTCTAGGAAAGAGTGGCTGGCAGCTGAATGAACTTAACGGAGTTTCAACCACTGAGGATTTCAGCCTCTACAAAACCTCTGAATCGGCCCCTAATCTAGATCGTTCTAGATTCTAACTTGATAATTCTAACTTTCTAAGCAGAAGATCACTTTTGGAATTTAAAAGGAACCCAAGATCTACCCTTTGCCAGCACTACCTCCCCTCCCCCACCCCACAGGTAAGTCTGTGGGGGAGGGGGAAAAAGATCGAGGCAGTGAAAGAAAAAGATATTTGGGGGAGCGCCACCAGCAGATAAGTCTGTGGGAGAAGGGGCAGGGGGAGGGGAAAGGGCTGTGGGGAAGACGGCCAGATTGAGGCCTCAGACCCTAACCCCACTCCCTCCCTCCCCACTGGGGCCACAGTCTGCCTCCCCAATGGCAGTGAGGGAGGGAGTAGGGCTAAAGCAAAGGCAGGTCTTGCACAGTCGGGGTGGGGAAGGACAGAGCTGCGAGAAGGTCATCCAGGGGGCAGGGGCACTCACTCCAGAAGGGCATGGGGGGCGCATGCCTCCAGAATTGTGTGGGGTGGTGCAGGGCGAGGCAGGGCAGGGCAGGACAAGACTGGCTGCAGCTGCTGGCTGGGGCTGGGCTGTTCCCAGCAGAGGATGCAGCGGCACTGGGAGCAGAGTGATGGGGGGCTGCAGCCACCTGAAAATTTGCTGTGGCCCCCCCAAACCCTTCCCAGTGATGCCGCCACTGGACCCAATCTCAGCGTGGCCACAGCCTCCATTGGGATCAGCCTAAAGCCACCTCCCAGCCCATAGCTGCAGCCTGCCCTCCCCTAGAGAGATCCAGAGCACATGCCCCCGTGTCCTCGGGGGGAAGAAAGGAACTAGAGCTAGAGCTGGGAAACGGTGCTGGACTGATCCTGGTGGAGACTGAGACTGCACTGTAGTCCTGCTCCCAGCGCCAGCACTGCCACCTGGCCTGAGCAGGCTGCAGCCTCATCCTCCACCAGGAACAGCTCAGCCCTAGC
>NW_017729032.1:198241877-198250681 GCF_001723915.1 Gavialis gangeticus
TGTGTGGGGTGGTGCAGGGCGAGGCAGGGCAGGGCAGGACAAGACTGGCTGCAGCTGCTGGCTGGGGCTGGGCTGTTCCCAGCAGAGGATGCAGCGGCACTGGGAGCAGAGTGATGGGGGGCTGCAGCCACCTGAAAATTTGCTGTGGCCCCCCCAAACCCTTCCCAGTGATGCCGCCACTGGACCCAATCTCAGCGTGGCCACAGCCTCCATTGGGATCAGCCTAAAGCCACCTCCCAGCCCATAGCTGCAGCCTGCCCTCCCCTAGAGAGATCCAGAGCACATGCCCCCGTGTCCTCGGGGGGAAGAAAGGAACTAGAGCTAGAGCTGGGAAACGGTGCTGGACTGATCCTGGTGGAGACTGAGACTGCACTGTAGTCCTGCTCCCAGCGCCAGCACTGCCACCTGGCCTGAGCAGGCTGCAGCCTCATCCTCCACCAGGAACAGCTCAGCCTTAGCCAGCAGATGCAGCCCGTACCACCCCACCCCATGCTATTCTGGGGGCACACGTCCCAATGCCTTCCCAGGGTGACTGCCCTCCACTCCACACCCTCCAAATGACCCACCCACAGCTCCATCCTGCCCCACCCTGGCTGTGCAAGGCCTGTGTCTGCTCTAGCTCCAACTCCCTCTCTAACCACTGCTGCAGCTGCCCATCCTGTCCCACATTTGGGCGGGGGCACGTGACCCCAATCTGTGTTTAGCAGAGGTGGCTCCCATTGACGGCTGGGCTTTGCACCCAGAGCCCTGCTGCAACTAGCTCGGGAGCGGCTGAATGTACATGGTGTTGGGTCACTCCCTGAGCAGTTGCAGCAGGGCTCAGGGTGCAAAGCCCAGCCTGCAGTGGCAGCTGCCTTTGCTAGGCACAGATGGAGGAGAACATGCCCCCCAGGGCCTCTGCTGGGGTCCACCCCCCCTGCCCCTGGATGAGCTGCCCAGGCTCGATCCTCCCACCACTCGCCCAGCCAGGGCACTCCCACTCACTGGGCTGCTCCTGCACTCAGTACCTCACCGTGGGGGCCTTGATCTGGCCCTTGCCCCTTCCCTCCCCCTCCAAATGACCTGATGGGGGAGGGAGGGGAGGACATGCGCATGCAGGGACATGCTCAGCCCCCCTAGCCCAGGATTGACTGCAAGAGGTGCCAGCATTGATCTGTCTATCCTGCTTGACCAGTTGGTGACCACTGTCCTAGAGAATATTACAAATAGGTACCAAAAAAAACTGAAATAAAAAGCTAGAGTGGATTTATTTTTGCCAAATAAGCTGTACACTAATACAGCATCATCACATTGTGCCCTCTAAGCCAGGAACAGAAAAATTTTTTAAATATATTGTTATCATAAGAAAACAAATGCTTGTTTCCCTCCTCTCCAAAAAAAGACAATAAAATATACTTCACAAAAAATACTCTATTGAATGACACAGCAAAAAGAAGCAGATATAATATGGATACAGACAGATGAAATATATGAAGTGCCTTTACATGGTTTCAAAAGACAAGTTAGGTGGAATACAATCCTCCAAAGAGTGACAAAAAGTACCTGGAGGGAGCAGGTTCTATTCCGTACTGTTTTGTCCTACCTGACATGTCTATGATAGGTTAGTCTTCCTTGCATCCCAGAATACAGTAGTCCCCCTATAATAGAATAATCTGGCCCAAACCCTACCTCACCTTGCAAAGGATTCATGACATCCAGGGTATGGGCAGGAAACCATACAGGAAGATTCTTAAAACACAAAGTTAAGAAAGGCATTAGGCAGCAAAGCTGGACAAACCTCCCTGAAGCAGGACTGAAAGCACAAAGCAAAACATCCCTATTCAAAGGTGGACTTGAGAACCAAATCCTTCATTTCCCACTCACTAGAGAAAAAGGACTCACAGATAATGGAGAACTCAACTAGATGCTGGGTTATCACTCTTATACTTAGAGGACACTATCTTAAGGAACCTATAGTTAACAGCTAGGATGTGTGCAGCTCAGGTGAACTTACAGCATACGATATCACTTTTTCATCTTCACAGGGAAACGGTCCCTCTGAAAATGGGAAGTCGGTCCTTTCTGTCACAGTCCAAAGTAGCTCCTCTGAACTTAAGTTCTTTCAGTGGAATCAGATTTGACTATAAAAGTTCACCAATAGACTCAGAGTTGGAGTTGGAGCTGGAATTGGCAGATTCTTTGACACTGGGTCACAAAAGGTACCTTTTGCTACCCAGCTTTTCAATCTCTTACTATTCAACATGTACAGCTATAAATCAAGAGATTCTTGGTGAAGACTCTTAAGGCATCAAGAGGCTGAACAGGAGGATCTTGGTAATGGACATGACCTACACGGAGCCAGAAGTATTTTCTGCATGAGGACTGACTGCAGGATGCCAACAGTCATCCTATAGGTTGTAAAAGGTGAATCAGTCTCCCTCCTTCAGAATCTGAATAATGGTTACCATGATGACTGTCTTGAACTTGAGCTTGCAAATGAAGCTATTGAGGGGTTTTTTAGGTCCAGAATGGGAATCCAGTCCTGGGGTGGTCCCTGCCAGCTAATGGGAGATTGGGACGGCCCCAGAGCTCAACCCTGGGGCTGCAACGATCAGCTGATCGTTGGTTAGGAGGAACAACCCCCAGGCTAGAACCCCAAGGCAATCCTTGCCAGCCAACTGAAGGTTGGGACTGCACCAGCTCTGGGGCTGCCCCAGCCAGTCTTCAGATGAGAGGGACTGCCATGGGGCTCAAGACCCCAGGCAATCCCTGTCAGCTGATAGCCAATTGGGACCACTCTGGAGTCGTCCCTGTATGGCATGCCACATTTTAAGTTGTGGCATCTTAACAACCAGCCACCAATATAGTACATTTTTTTCAAGTAATATCTTTGTGGCTGCTTTGTGATTTTATGGCACCATACATTCTTTGAATGGGTGACCAGTTGTTACTTCTGGCATGATTAACACTTAAACCCCCCTGGAAAATTAACATGTGCCAGGATCAAGAATAAGATGGCCCTGGATTCCTTCCATATGTAAAGCACTTAATCAGTTCTCAACCTAAACAGCTTTAAGCATTCAAAAGAAGGTCCTCAAAAGCATTTTGCACATTTTCAGGAAAAGCCAATCTTTATAGCCAAGAGAAATATCTTGAAACAAGTGTATAGTTATAGATCACAAGGCACTATATCACTATATCAATAGGAGAGCCTATTGCAGGGGAGATTTTGCTATGATTTTTTCCACTGAAAGAGAAGCAAATAAGGTTTTCTTGTGTTCCAGTGATACGGAACCAGAAACTTTAGTATAGGTGTATATAAAAAAAATCATACCTGAGAAGAGTCCGATAACATGTACTTTAAAACTGGAGACTAGTAGAAGAGTTTTCCTTGAAACAGGTTTTTCTCTCTGTCACTTTTTTGGGTTGATCAAAATTACTGATAATGATGACAAATTTTGGTAATGATGAATACAAGGAAGAAGGAAAAGAGCAAATGTAAAAATACTCTCCTACCAAGTTCTCCTTTCAAGGAACTTGATACTTTTTATCCACCCTTCTAGTGGTTAGGGGGCAAGTAGCCAGCCACATTATTTTGGCTCTTTAATAAGGGGACACAGCTACATCTGTCCGTCTGAAGAAGGATATGGACTCTGAAGGTTCATTATCCTGTCCAAAGATGTTTGAAGGACCTGAAACACATGATGGTCCTGAAGACACTGAAATCATCCATTTAAGAGGCAATAGTTTGTCCAGAGAGGATGAGGGTGAATAAGCTCCTCACAGATCACCCCATCTTAAACCCAAATGAGCCTTTGCTGCCACTGCAATTTTCCAAGCGCCCTAAGACAGGGGGGTACACAATTCCCATTGAATTTCAACAGGATTTTGGCACCCAGTTCCCTTAGGTACCTCTGAAATATTCTTGACTTGATTTGCAGGGGTGGGTACGTAAGCAAATACATCTCAGAAACAAAACAAAACATACCTCAGATGCAAACACTAGAATCACCTCTCAGGTGTAGAAGTTTCATGAAGGAGGCTTGCTTGACTTTAAGAAAAATGAACTGCTCTTTACAAAGTTTTCAATAATTCCATTTCCTGTTAACCCTTGCACCACTATGTATGTTTGGGCTGCCAAACTCAGACACAAAAAGATTGTTTGGAAGGGGAGAAGACAACACAACATAATTATTTTTTTTAGTTCTATGAGTCTTTATTACATTAAGGGCTGTATAAATCTAATTATGAAAAAATGAAACACTGATGCTGAATTTACATCCCCAAAAGGTAAAACTACTTAAATTCAAAGTATTAATTATGCATTAAAATCTTTATGCATGTAGCTGTAAATTTTATGGATCACCAACTACCAGTCTATCTTCACATTAAGAGCTCTGCATATAACCTGTAGTTTATTGCTGCAGAGAATGACAGAGCAGTGTTAGGCTTTTTTTGGTATAAATGTAAACCTAAGTTTACAGGCAAGATTATTTTCCTGCCTGGCTATCTGGGATTCAATCAAAGGGGACCGCTATGGGAAATAAATCAATCAAAACAAGGACAAAGATACAGTATTGTCAAGCAGAGATTATGGGCTCTTGAAGAAACATTGGTGCAAGCTATTAATTCTGGAACACTTTTGCCCTGGCTTCACATAGGCTCACATTTACCTCTCCCCATACCTGAACCTAGAAAAAATGGGGATTGTACTGAGCTGTCAGAAGTTGCCCAGTAGGGAAATACTGGCAGAAACATTCAGAAGGAGCACAAAGATAACAAACCTGAATGGGATTAACTGGAACCTATGGAAGATTGACACAGCCTTATTTTTAGCATTTGCATGTTGTGCTCTCTCTCTTTAGGCAAATACATAATTATTATTTTTTTAGAAACCAGTTATGCCTTGCTTTAATCATCTCATTGGTAATAAGCCTCCAGACAAAATAGAATATTTGGACCAAAAAATGTAAAATAACAGTGAAACAGGAGACTGCCTCTCAGAGATCCAGTTCAGATATGTCCAGACAGTGGATTTCACTGACAGATGCAAGACCAAGGAGTATACTCATGAGGGGCTATAAAAGGGTCCAAAGACCAACTTGCCCTGCAACAATAACAACTACACATAAATTAATTAAATGTAATGTTTCTGAGGGCATCTTACTGTGAAAAGTACTAATAGATTTATTTTGAGATTTAAAACATGAGTTTCCTTCTACTTCAGTGGCAAAAGAAACGGTTGAGTGATGAATTCACAGGAAAAACTAAAAAAAAAAAAAGGTCAAAGAGATTCCTAAGGTTCTTTAACAGACAATGTTATTGACCCTCTGTTCAAAAGTATTCATAACTACAGACACTGAAGAGGTTGAAAAAAAATGTGAAAGCTACTAAAAATGAAGAGCTTATATCTTACATATATTTGTGGCTTGAACAATAAGTCAAATAAAATGAGTGTAAGAGTCCCTCCACACATGCAAGTCAAGGCATGATCAGATCTGATCATGATCCACGTAATCACACACATTCATTAGAAGGAGGTGTGATTGTAGGATCGCATATAGGATCCCATCATGCCTTGTTGCTGGTGCAGGAGAAGTTTGGGATCGTGGCTGGGAGCTAGGGTGGCCACTGGTCCTGTTTTATACTGGATTACCCTGTTTTTACATGCTTTGTTCCCCTGTTCATTTCTAAATAAGGAAAGGACTGCAAAAAGTCCTGTTTTTTAAGTTCATTGGTAGAAATACAAGTCAATCATTTGTCCTCAAGATTCTATTGGCTGTGTGTAGAGGTAGGATGGTGCACAGGCAGGAGAAGCAGAGTTCCAAGCCAGCCAGCCAGGGAGGGATGGAGGTGGCTTTTTTGGGTGGCCCTGCCCCTTACTGCAGATTGGCTAAGGGGGCTGGTGGTTTCCCCTACCACTACCAAGGGGTGTTCTGTATTCTGGGAATGCATCAGTGGCACCCTACTGGGAGCCCTCTCAGCTGATCCAGGCTCCCAGCTGCAGAGGTACACCTGACCACACGTTCAATAAATGATGTCACAAGAACCAGCCGCAAAGTTATTCCACTTTTTTTGTGGAATACTTTGTGGCTTGTTCCTTGTTTTATGACACCATTAACTGCTTTAACGTGTGGCTGGGTTACAGCTTAAGACATGATTAATTGGTTAATCGAGTCTTAAGTGTAATGTGTAGCAGAGGCCTCGGGTAAATCTCATTTTACTCCCATTACATTTATTATATGCCAATATTCCTTTAATAATAAAAATAGAAGGCTAAAATGGGCTTAGGAAAATTAACATACCTACTAAGAATTAGCATCACACCAATATAAACAACATTTTTCTGCTGTACTTCTTAATTTTCTTTCACTTGTTAATTTTTCATGCATTTGATTTTGCAATCTACGTACGTTAGGGTAAGTACCTATGGCACGTATTGAACACTTTTTCTAGTGACTTACGAACGTTTTGGAGCATGACGACATAATGCTTATGAAACCAGAAACTTCAGAATATTTTGGTCTATGATACAGGCTTTGGTGTAATCTGTTCCACTACATCTGATGCTTTCTACCCTCTGACATCCCACCAAGTGAGGATGTCAAGGCAGAAGTAGCAAAGTAAATATCTTTTGTTGAAGTGCTTGCTGTGTAGTGCAAAATTAATTACAGTTTCTTATCTACTGGTACACATTTCATCTTTGTTGATTAAATAATGGAAAGTATATAGTCTATAGGGGAAAAAAATCATTCAGCACAAAAATAAAGTCCTTTTTCATGTACACAGTATAGAACGATACACTGAAACAGCAGTAAACTGTTGTATATTTAAGCCACCTCACAAAGCCTCTATTGCATCTTGAACATGTTCACACAGAGAAGCTACAGTCGCTTTGCTTATCAGTTCTTGATTACAAGGGAAAGGAATGACTGCATAATACACAATGATATTTATATCAAGGCAGAGGAAATGGTTAATGAGGCAACAGACTCTCAGGTCCTACCAACTGCACACAAATGAGTTGACTGTGGCCAGAACCATCAAAGCTCATGCCAGTCTCCAAACATACTTGTTCCAAAGTGAAGCTCCTAAATAAAATAACCAAATATTTCAAAGAGTCAAATATTTCTGCCTCAGCAAGAACAACCTTTCTAGGAAGTGAGGCATGAGTGACAAACCTTCCCCTGAAATTTACGTTCTGCATTCCAAGGTTTGTTTGCATCACCTTCCTGAGCACAGACCTGGGCTATACGCTATAGGTTGCCACACTGACTTAGCAGGCTTGGGCATTTATAAATAGTAGCTAGTGAGCAGGGCTTATTTTTCAGTGGCACTGCCAGACTCACTAAAGACATCCCTGTACAAGCCACAAAAAGCTCTTAGTGATTTTTATTCACCAAAGTCCAAATCTTCCCCAAGTCCTAACAAACTAATAGCACTAGGGGTGGTGACCTGATCTCCACTCCAGTGCCCACCTACCCCCAACTTCTAGCATGACAGAAATCACTGGGGCTTCTTTATGCCCACAGAAGAGGGGGCCAGACTTGTTTTTAGGAGCAGACAATATGCCAGTTTAGACACATAGCAGGAGAAAGCAGTAATGCTTAAGTGGCATAGTACTTTTCATTATAAAGGCTACTTGTGAAGCTCTAGTAGCTGCATTGTTTACAGAATGGGGGAGAGCTAGGGATTCATGGGCAATGACAACAAAATTGGCACCTTATTAATATTTCAAACATTTGATTTTGCAATCTAGGTAGCTTTCTTTTAACACATTTTTAATACCAATAATACAATTTCACGTGCACAGGCCTAAATGTAATCATGATAAAAGAACAGTTTTATCTCAGGCCTTAACAATCTTTGGGCATTCAATATTTTGAAGTACTGAGCCTTCTAAACCATAGATGCCCTTTACAAGATAAATAGTGGTGGAAGTACAAAAAGGGGTCATAGAAATGTAAATTATACATGGGAAAATCTCCAATCATCAAGTATATTGAATGAAACAATGGAAAATAAAAGGACTTAAGCTCTCTTCACACAGTATATACTAAGTAGATCATGCATCAATAAACAGATTCCCTGTCTATAAAAATATTAGCATAATAACGTTACTCCTATTATTTAGATAAAGGATCACTTTTTGCTGCTACAAAAATGTAATGATGTAGCAACTATGGCAATATTCTTACTCTGTTATTTTCATACTATCATTTGCAGACTCCTGGACACAAAGACAAAGTTTACTGGTTAATAAATTTACCTTGTATGTCAGCTTTTTCTTGGTAAAATTGGGCACCATTAAGACCTTTTGAGTATTTTGTCTCACTTGGCAGTCTATCACGATATGATCCAATGCAAGAGGTTTCTTCCCTATTCCTTTAAGGCTGAAGATATGTTCAGTGCCATCTGTTTCATTTTGTAGAATGAGCTTACCCTGTGACAAAGAAAGACGAGAGAAAGTTTCAGTGCTGTGGGAGTCTTCCTGGGCTGCCAAATAAACTCCCTTTGCCTATTAATCTTGAGTCCAGATAGTGAAACAATCTTTCAGGGAGGTGTTCCAATTGACTTTCCCAGTTCATGCAACCTTCTGCTAGATTAATGAAGACAAACTTAAGGAAGAAAACCTTTTTCTTTTCACTTTTGTCTAAATTACAGTGTTAGCAATATAGGGACCTCATACATATTGACTATACACTTGCTTACTTCAATTCAGCAAAGAAATATACCCTCCAATATAATGTTTTCTAAGCCCTCCCTAGTTTTAATTGGCATAGTAAATTAGAAGAAATTAACTTTTTTTCCTCCAGAAACAGCTA
>NW_017729032.1:198255681-198269408 GCF_001723915.1 Gavialis gangeticus
GACGAGAGAAAGTTTCAGTGCTGTGGGAGTCTTCCTGGGCTGCCAAATAAACTCCCTTTGCCTATTAATCTTGAGTCCAGATAGTGAAACAATCTTTCAGGGAGGTGTTCCAATTGACTTTCCCAGTTCATGCAACCTTCTGCTAGATTAATGAAGACAAACTTAAGGAAGAAAACCTTTTTCTTTTCACTTTTGTCTAAATTACAGTGTTAGCAATATAGGGACCTCATACATATTGACTATACACTTGCTTACTTCAATTCAGCAAAGAAATATACCCTCCAATATAATGTTTTCTAAGCCCTCCCTAGTTTTAATTGGCATAGTAAATTAGAAGAAATTAACTTTTTTTCCTTCAGAAACAGCTATGAAAAGAAATTTTGTACAAAGTGCAGCTCTTTGTACCAGAGTGTGAGATATTTTTCATTTCCCATACTGAAGCACGAAGATTTGTTTTGTTTAATATAGAGTCAGTAATGACTGCCCCTTTACAGAAGCATTTGACTGCAGGAGGTCAAATCCAGCCCCTAGCTCAAAGAAGGATTACCCCCATCTAAACCATCCCAGCCAAGCGGGATGGCACCTGTATTTAAAAACTTCCAATGAGGATTCTGCAACCTCTCTAAGGGTAGAAATAGACCATCAAATGAAGCAGATCATCTATACCAGGTGTCGCAGCACAGCTGATCCATTTCATTGGGTGAAATGCACATCACCCGTTGTCGCTCCCCTTGATGGTGTAGGACAAGGAACAATGTGTTCTCCCAGCATTTAAGGGGCATAGTCCTACATGGATTGGGAATTTCTGGGCAGGATCAAGGCCCTCAAGCACTGAGAGCAACTGCCCAATTTTCCCCACTTAGATGCATCCCCAGAGATCCTGTGAGCAGGTCTGGGTGAGCAGAGATAGTGGGTCTTTCCCTATTCATCCAGACTCACTCCTGGGACCTCTGGGTGGGGGGGGTTGTGTCTGGGTAAGCAGAGAAAGCCCCACTTATCCATCCAGGTCCCTGGAAATTCAAGGGCAGGACTCAATAAGCAGGAACCCACTGGAAGAACAGGCACCAGGGATCCCCAAGGTCCTACGCCTTCACGCAAGGATCTGTGCCAGTTGGGGGCAGGTGTCTAAGCAAAAAACTGAAACTTCCCCACTTACAGAAAAGTTCCCTGAGATTCCCCTGGGTTTTTCTGTATAAACAAGGGAAACGTGAGTAGGTTCTCTGGGGCCTTGAGAGCACCTGCCCAGACTGGTTGGAAGAGTGCAAGCTGCTCAGGCTGCCTGCACTGTTTTGCCACAGACATAACTGATGTCTGGTGCAATACGGCCGATGAATCTATGACTGCAATCTGTCACGCCACTGAACTGCCTCTGATGTGGCACAACAAAGTTAATAGTCTAGCTACTCACTGTTTATGCCACCATAACATTTTTATAGCGGCACAAATGAGACATCAGGTGACTTCCGTTTTTACCCTAATTTGTTCCAGTGCTTCAACACCCTCACAATAAGGAAGTTCTTTCTAATATCTAACCTAAACCTCCCTTGTTTCAATTTTAGCCATTTACTTCTTGCCCTCTCCCCTGTGAACACAGAACATTGGATCAGTCTCCTTTTTATAAGTCTTTAACAAGAAAAAGGGTTGTCAAATCCTTCCCCACCCCAACCTGTTCGTCACCTAATATCAGCAGTTCTTCCAGCCTTTCTTCATACATTGTAGTTGGGTGGGGGTTGCTTTTTAATCTACCATAGACTTTTTTCAAGGCATTTTTTTTATTTAAATCTGTTAAAGTGAAAAGGCTAAAACTGGCTGTACTATTCCAGGTGAGGCCTTGCCAATGTGCTATTAGCTTTTATATGTATGGGTAAGTGTGTGCATGCAAAAATATTAGCATACTGAGATGTACAGAATGAGCAGTACATGCAATTCACCAGAAGTAATTATTCTGCTTTCTTCAACAACTGGGAGGCCTCACTTAGAAACCGTGTCCAGTTTTGGGTACTGCACTTCAAAAAAAAAAAATTGTGTGGGCAAACTGGAAAAAGTCCAGAGAAACAGAAGTGTTATATGAATTTGTCTCTACAAATTACAAATACAGTGCATCTAAGAAACTCTTTTCTTTCTTGAGGAAAAATAAAATACTTTAACAACATTCAATTTGAACAGAATAATTTTGACAAACAGCTTTAATCATTACCTTGACTCTTTATACTCAAAATGATAACAGTATTTTGGGAACTATAGACCTAGAATTAAGGTAATTAATGCCTACCTTATAAGCTGTGAATTCTACTCTTTCTGTCAGAGATAACTAAAGAGACAAACATTTATGGGGGGGGGGAAATCAATGCACAAAGCAACAAAGCTGGCCTGTTTATAACTCAGTTTTTCAGCTATTAAAATTCTGATCAGATTTAAATGAATGGTGTGGGAGGATGAGACTTTGTATCTTGATAAAACTGGCTGCCAGTAGAGTTTGGCCTTCAAGGAAGTGTTTTTTTCAGACTGCCTGAAAAAGATTTCTGAAAACTATCACTTAATTAAATGATACTTTCTGAAAACCTTGGGATAAAATTCTTTTGAATTCTAGTTTAAAAAAATCCTAAAACCACACACATCTGTATCAGAACTACTGATGCAATAGTTCTGAATATCAGTAGTCACAGATTTCTTGAAAAAAAAATTTAGTTCCTTAATCTGATAAGAATTATATAAACTGGAAACATCTCTACTGCACCAAGAGAGAAAAAAACCCAAATGTAAGTCTATTCAGAAAGAAAAGTTACTATAGCAATGAAACCCCAGGAAGAAAACCTGGACTAAATAAAGTAAATGACAAAGTTCCTAGTAGACCTCAGCTTTCATCCTGAGAGTACAGACAATGGTACTAAGCCAGTCTAGGCTAGAGAAAAAGAGCTTTTCCTATAAAACTTCCCAGATCTGTTCTTTCCATCACCCAGGCTTGTAACAAATAAACATGGAGTCATGAAGTACCAGTTGTGGCAAGATCAGGACCCAGGGATGGCTGTGTGGCTCCTGCCTGGCTCCACCTTTAATAAAAACCCTCCCTGATTGCTCACCTGCTCTGCCTTGTCCTTACTGAAGGTTGAATAAGGGAGGCTGCCCACAGAGACCTGATCACTCAGCACCAGGTCTCTCCTGGACCCCAACAGTCTTAACTCAGCCCTTAAGCTTGATGGGCCCTTTCACCCTGCCCATGCCGCTGTAGCATGTCTGCAGCTTTAAGGGCTAATTGGGCATGCATGCCCCTCCAGGGTACCCATACCCTTAAGGGCTCAGTGTGTCACTCTGTCCTCCCCTACACCATATCCCATGCCACACAGGTGTAACTGTATCGTCACACTCTATTGTGGGGGTCTTGCCCTTTTTAGCCTCCTCCCCTCTTGCTCTCTCTGGGCCTTTTAGCACAGGCCCATGGTACTGGACCTGGCTTCTATGCTCCAGCCTCCCTGACTGTAGGTCCCAGCAGTGACCCACTGGACCTTCGGCCCCTCCTAGGCCAATGGAGATCATTAGGCTCGCTGACTCTGGCAGTCCCTAGCTGTGGTCTGTCCTGGAGCTTTAGCCCTTCCTGGACTCACAGGCTACCCTGGTCCCGCATGAGCCCCTCTGGACTCATAGCCTCTCTAGTCCGATTCACAGCTTCTCTCTGGGCTCCTGGACCTTTGGTGTCTCCCAGGCCCTCCTGGGCTACCGGTTTGCTGAGTATGCCTTGAGCCAACCCTCATCAGGGCTCAAGGCTAAACCACTGGTGCAACATAAATTAACAGCATCTCAGCCCTCTGGCAGGCACCCCCAAACTTGCTGAATTGAACATAAAACAAGGCCACTTCCTGCATCAGCCAGCCTCTCTGTGCCCCAGGCAACTTCCCTGGTTCCCAGTCTAGGAGAGTTTCTTACCCAGTTCAGGAGTCCTGGTGCTCTGCTGCCAGGAGCTCCCACTTTCAAGGCTCTCTGGGCTGGACTGCCCGACTCGCTCAGGCACTGGGCTTATAAGGCTCAAGCCTAGCCTCTTTCCAGTCAGATGAGTCCTTAAATCAGCCACCTTCGCCACCTCTCAGGCTGCTTGCCATCTTAAAGGTGCAGGTGCACCACAGTACCCTATCACACCACAACTTTGTAGAAGAGACTTCCTAAATGACACCTTGCTATTGGAATTAATATTCCAAACTACGAGATTTAAGACCAGTCCTGCTGTATGTGTGGCTACATGTGCCAAATCTGCTGTGCATTTATACACACAGAATATTCTACACATACACTTACTGTACCATATATTCAAATACCAGTTTCATTTATCCTGAAGCAATTCCACTTCAGCCAGTGAAATTGTGCCAAGCACAGTGAATAACCTATGGCTATCCATATACATAAATCACATGTTCCAAACAAGAAATCAATATAGAATCTGTACCTAGATGACTGATAATATACCTAATGTACCTAAATGACTGATAATATTAAATACAACATTGAGATAGAGACCAAGTACTCAGAAGTTTGGAAATGCTGAGTTCAGCATGAATACTCCACCCTTAAATCAATCTCCCTGACCCCCTTCATTCACATCTTTTAAAATATAGTTCAATCTTGGAGCTCTGTTTTTCAAATTCCGTATATAAATTCAAACATAAAAAAAGACTGGGAAAATTAATCAAGACTCCCAAGAAAAAAATTGTATGCAATTAAAACCCATATAAAACAGGAAATATGGACACAAAATTACAAAGGTCACTCTCATGCCTACACACTTCCACCCACACATGCACACACAACTTAGACTGCAAATAAATCAGTGTCACCAAGACATCAGTAAAATAATTTTAAATCCGTCAACTCTAATGCCAGTGCTCCCAGGAAATGATTTTACATAGGATCATAGGAAAGTAAGGCTGGATGGGACCTAACAAGTTCATCCAGTCCGGCCCTCTGATCAAAGCAGGAACATTCCTGTCTAAACCATCCCAGCCAAGTGTCCATCTAATCTGCTCCTGAAAACTTCCAAGGACGGAGTTTCCACAGTTTCTCTAAACAGCCTCTTCCAATGTTTGACCACCCTCATAATCAAAAAGGTCCTCCTAACCTCCAACCTAAATTTCCCCTGAGAAAGTTTGAGGCCATTGCTCCAAATCTTGTCCCCTACTGCCACAGACAGAAGCCCATCCCCATGCTCTCTATAATCACCTTTAAATCATTTGAAGACCATTCTCAAATCCCTCCTCCCTTTAATCTTCTCCAGATTAAATAGCTCAAGTTTTTTAAACCTTTCCTCATAAGCCTTGCTTCCGAAGTCCCTTCTCATTTTTGTTGCTCTGCACTGGACTCTAATATGTCCAAATCTTTCTTGAAATGTGGGGCCCAAAACTGCACACAGTACTCCAGGTGAGGACTCACCAGTCCTGAATAAAGCAGAAGGATCACCCTTCCCTTGACTACAAGTGATGCTCCTGTTACTAGGGGTGTGCAAAATGGGCCATATTCAATTCAGATTCAGCCCGAATCAGGGACAGTGATTCGATTCATTGATTTGGATCACTGTCCCCAATTCGATTCAGCCGAATCCAAATCTGAAGATTCAATGCTGATTCTTCAGATTCTGCCATAGACACAGCTTTAAATGTTTCTTCTATGTACCTCAAGGTACCAGGCATGGCTTGTGAATGCTGCAATGGTGAGGCAGATGAAGCATCCCACAGGAGCACACGGGGCCCCGCGTGCTTGATGGCAAACCCAGAAGTAGACCAGAAGTAACTTCCAGTCCACTTCCAGGTCCACCACAGAGTGTGTAGGGCCCCCCCCCACCTCAGTGATCAGCAGTGGGAGAACCCCAGGTGCCCCCCCAGACCCAGGAAGCACCAGTTTCCAAGCCAGGGGTGGGGCACGGGGGGACCTCCTGCACACTCCCCATTGGACCCGAAAGTGCTTTTGGTCCACTTCTGGGGCTGCTGCCAAGCATGCTGAGGAGCCCCTAGCACTACTGCGGGACGTTCCATCTGCCCCACCATTGCAGCATTCATGAATCACCTGGTACCTTGAGGTATGTAAAAAAAAAACATTTAAAGCTGTCTCTGTCTGAATCACTGAATCTTTCCAAATTGATTTGAAGGGTTCCGAATCAATTTGGAGAAACTAAGGGGTCTCCTGATTCGATTCAGATTCAGATAGGTATTCAGCCACCAAATTGGGCCAAATCTCCACTGAATTGAATCGGGGACCAATGCTTTGGACAGCCCTACCTGTTAATACAACCCACAATGCTTCTGGCTTTTTGTTTTTTTAGCAACAAGTGAACACTGTTGGCTCATGTTCAGTTTATGGTTCATTGTAATGCAGCGGTCCTTCTCTATAGTACTGAAGCCTAGAGAGTCATTCCCCAATCTGTGTATGTGCATACAATTATTCTTTCACAGTGCTGGACTCTGCACTTTTCCTTGTGGAATTTCATCTGATTGATTATGGATCATTTCTCTAGCATATTCTCGTCATCCTGGCCCTACCCTCCACAGCATGGATCAGCAACCCCCAGCACATGTGCCAAAGCATGGCACACAAGGCCATTTTCCTTGGCAGGCCACAGCCAACCTGGCTCTAAGCAGCTTCTAGCAGAAGCTGCCTAAAGCCCAGGATGGCTACAGCTGGGAAGCTGCAAACAGCTTCATGGGGTTCCTCAACCCTGGCACCAGTTCCGTGGCTGCAGCAGCTGTGAAGGCACCTCTGGGTGCATGGCCAGGAAGGAGCCTGGGGCAGCACTGCCATGGAGCTGATACCAGATCTGTGGAACAACACAGCTGTTCGCAACCTTCCAGCCACCTGTTAGAGCTGCCCAGAGCCCAGGCTGGCTGTGGATGGCAGTCAGGAAGCTGCAAACAGCTGTGTTGGGCTTCACAGCCCCAGCACCAGCTCTGTGGTGATGGCGGGTGAATGTGCAGCTCAGAGCGCACGGAAAGGGAGGGGCTTGGGCAGCACAAACCTGGTCCCTCCCCAAGCATCCTCCAGAGGCATGCGTGCAGCCACCACCAGCAATGAAGACTGGGCCCCTTGTACCTTCCCCATCTCCGACATACCAAGTCAAGGCATGGGTGGAGGTTGGGGTGATTTTGGCACTCTGGCCAAAAACGTTGCCGACCCCTGCTCTAGAGTGTCTGCTACTCCACCCAACTTGGTGTCATCCACAAATTTGCTAAGTGTGCACTCAGTACCATCACCAAAACCATTAATGATCTTTTAAGATACTGAATAGTAGCAGAACCAGGACAGGCCCCTGGGGAACCTCACTTGATATCTCCTCCCAACTAAGCATCGAGCCACTGATGACTAGTCATGGAGCATGATGATCCAACCAGTTATGTATCCATATTACAGTACTTTTATCTAATCTGTACGTCCTTAGTTTGTTGATGAGAATGCAATGGGGGACAGTTTAAAAAGCCTTGCTAAAGTTAATAATAAAAGATATCTAATTGACCAAAAGAATCTTGTCTGCTTATTTCCTTAGACCAACACAGCTACAACCTATACTCCTGATTGCTAAAGTCAAAGTATATCATAAGCACTGGTCTTTCCCCATTCACAAAGCCTATCACCTTATCACAGAAATAAAGCAGTTTGGTTGGGCACAAATTGTTCTTGGTAAATCCAAGCTGGCTGTTTCTGATCACCTTGTTCTGCTCTAGATCCTTCCTAATGGATTTCTTGAGTACCTGCTCCAGATTAAGGATCTACCAAAATCACAGTGGAACGTGGTGCACGGTGGCTCCTTGAATCTTGCTTACTTTGCCAAGCACCCCTTCTCCCCAACCCCTGATTGGCAGAGGGGCCCCAACAATGCTGCTGCTTGCTGCTCATCAGCTGGGAGGCAAAAGCCATGGTTTTAAATACAATGTGGGTTTTCTTCTCTTACTGCTGATTGGCCAAGTGGACACTATATTTGCCCTTTTACACTCACCCAGAACCTTATCCAACCTCCACAGTTTGGCTAATGGCTTTTAAATAACCTCAAACAAGTCCAATATTTTAGGGCGCATCCCATCCAGGCATGCCAACTTAAAAGCATGTAGCATCTCTAAGTAATCTCTTACCTCCCATTATTCTCAGCTATTTGTCTCCTTCCTTATTTTTCTTGCCAATTGCACTTGTCATCTGCCCTTATTTGTGAAGACTGACATTGGCCTACACTTGGGTGGTTTTAATTTGAGGAATACTTGTTCTTTGGAACCATTAGCTAGATAAGAATTTTAGGTGTTTTTAAAAAATATATTTTGTAATGTTAGATTTGTGAATTATCTTATGTTGTTATTAAGAACTGTGGGTGAGTCATTACATGTTTTGTCGAATAATATTTTGTGTTAGACAATGTATGTTTTTGAACAGCAACTCACAAACAAGAAAAATTTACCAAAGACATAGTACCACATACACTGTTTCCTGTTAACACGTCACAGTCCTTGCTTTGCTATTTGCTTTCCTCTGTTCATACTGGCAGTTATTTTAACAGCATGGTATCTTGTGAGCAGTAACTTAATGACTAACAAAATTTATTTCACAAATGAAAATGGTATTCATCACTGTAGAATTCCTACAGTGAGCAGGGCTAGGGATAGACATTCAAAAAGCCTGAGCCTGAATTGATTTAATCTTGGCAGGTCAGTCTAACCTACCTAGGATAAACTGGTTTGTAACTGCACAGGCATCCCCTCTGGACTGAAAAAAATCAGGCACATGCCTGCAGTGGATCAGGCTAGAAGACAGGGGGTGCTAGAGCAGGCCTCCCTTCCCTTTCACAATGCTGAGCTGAAGAGGGTATTGCCAGGCCCTGGCAGGATGCTCTGATTAGGGAGGGGTTTCTTTCCACCACCCCCCACAACCTCCTGAGCAGTCCAGCAGAGTTGATAACACAGTATTTATCACCCCTAACAACAGCCTTTCTCCATTAGTTCAAGCTCTTCTTAAACAACTTTCCCAAGGAAGGACATTACCAGCTACCTGTTGATTAGCTCCAAAAAGCATGTCTGCCTTTGTTGTCTCCCACAGCACAGACAGTAGCCAGCATGTAGTATGCTAGCTAATGCTGATAGGTGCCTGTGTAAGGCAGAGGGGAGTGGGGAATAATTCCTGCTTCAGCAGGGAGTGGTGAGGAGGAGAAGAGGAGCAGGGGGAAGCCAGGCAGATGCCTGCAATCTCTGCCAGAACTCCAGCAACGGAGTAGAGGGGAGGGGTCACCTCTGTTGTGGAGCAGAGAGCCCTGCCCAGCCCATGCCAGGATGCTGGGGGAGTCTGGTTTAACTGAAACCAGCAAGGGGTCTAGGACAGACATTAAATAAACTGGTTTGACCTGAATCAGTTAAGTCTGATTCAGGTCAAATTCAGCCAGGTGCATCTCAAATCAGTTTCAGCCATTTTCTAACTGGCTTATGTACACTGAATCTCTGTTCTGTTACAGGTTTAAACCAGTTTCTGATCACTTAAACAAGTTTATGTGTAATGTCTGTCCCTAGCCAGTGTGTGCACTGAGGGAAGGACAGTTTGTTACTAGGGAACCTCAGAGATAGCATTTCCGAACCGTACTAATTAATAAAAGAAAGGAAAAGAATGCAACAGAACAAAATTACATTAAGTCAGGACGTATATAACTAAACAAAGTATTTTCAAGTGGAATAGAATACTTGGTTTTATTACAATTCAGTAGTAGGAGGCAGAATTGAGAGAACAAAGAGAACTCATCCTTGTATAAATCGCCTCTAGAATTTAGCCCCATTAAAGGAGTGAGGGTTAACATGTAGAAAAGTATGGGAAACAAACAAGTTGAACTAGAAATCATAGCATTTAATGAAAATTTTGACTTCACTGGCTTTACAGAGGCTTGGTGAAATGAGCATGGTAGATAAACGTTTCTATTCCAGAAAAACAGGTAACAGCAGGTTTGGCAGAGTGGACTATTTAAAACTTGTGAGCTGGCAAAAACGGGGGATTTTAATATCCTTGATATCTGTGCTGTAAAGAAAATACAGAGAAAATAAAGACACATAAAAAGTTCAGCAAGTTTTTAGTATATATAGACAACTTTCTATTTCAGAAACCTGACAAAACAACAAACGGTTATCTATTTTGCATCTGATTTTAACCAACAGGGATGAATTGGTCATAAAAGTGAAGGTATTGGGCTTGGCATTAAGTGATCACGGTATGATTAAGTTCATGATTTTATGGAAAGGCAGGCATGAGAACAGCAAGACACTGAACTTCAGAAAGGCAAATTTCAACCCACTCAGCAAAAGATGGGATGCCTTGGACAAATTAAAAAGAAGACAATGCAAAGCAACTAGAATTTTCTAAAGAACATAGTATCAGAGGTTCAACATCAACCTGATCAAGTGAAAAGGGAATTTAAGAACCACTATATGGCTGCAGGAGAAATCTTTTCACTATCTGAAAATCAAAAGAGATACATACAGACAAAGGCAAGATGGGATGCCACTAAAGATGCATGCAAAAGAACAGCATGTACAGGCAGACACAAAATCAGGTGATCAAAGGAAAAAATAAAAGTTACAACTGGCAAGAGAAGATAAAGACAACAAAGCAATTCTGCAAACAGCAAATGAAAAAAAAAGAGAAACAGCAAACTCTGAGTTTGTTGCTAACCATGAAAGGTGATGCAAAGACGGTATTGTTTCTTAATCCCTACTTTACTTCAGCCTTCATAAAAAAATACAACCAGATAACTAGGAAAACATAACCAAAAAAGGTAAATAAAGATAAATAAAAATCTGTCAGAGTAGCTTTGACTAATTTGAATTAATTTAAGTCATCAGGGTCTGAGGAAATGCACCCCATAATTCTTAAAGAACTAACTGGACAAAGCTGAAAGAATTAACTAAAAAAAATCTCAAAGTCACTGCCAATAATATTTACAAACTTTGGAAAAAACCAACAAGATCCAAAAAGGCAGGAGAAGGATTAATTTAGCACCCATCTCCAAAAGATATGTAGTTTAGGAATTCCTTCAACATAAGGATAAACTCTACCATAGCTCATTGATGAGCCTTGCAGTGACATACAAGTCCAATCCTTGAACCACAAATCCATCTGCAGAAGTTGCAGATCTTTCTGCAAGACAAAGTCAGCTTGAGGCCCAAATTTCTCTTCTTTTCCTCCCTCTGTGCTCTCTTCTCTGCTTTGAGGGCAAGACACTATTTTGAAATGGGATGCCGCTTGGTGGAGATTGAGGCAGCACCACTAGAGCTGGTTATCTGTCAGCTCCTCCAAGCTCTTGATGGCTACATCTGTTTTCTTGAAGTCTGCTGTCAATGTATCCTTGTTGCATTTCCTCTGACCACTATCAGATCAAGCCATAGCTAAGATGGGAGCAGAGCACTTGTTTCCTGAGTTGAGAGAGTCAGGCTTTCACCACAATGTCTGGTCCAGCAAAACTGATGCTTGAAGACCACCAATTCAATTTAAGTGGCTTCAACAAGGATGCTGGTGTTTGTACAGTGATCTTCCCATCTGATGTGAAAGATTTTCCATGGGCAATGCCTCTCCAGGCTCTTGAGATGATGACAGAAGGTCCCCCACATTTCACATCCATAGAGGAGAGTGGAGATGATGACTACAATGTACAACTGGACCTTGGTGTCTTTTCAGAGACTGCAGTCAATAAAGACATGCTGAAACAATTTTCCAAAGAAGGCACTTACGCACCAAATCCTACACTGGATCTCCTCAGTGTTCGCTCTCGATAGGTGCTTATTGAGGTAAGGAAAGTACTCAACTACCTCCAGCATCCTTCCCTTGATGGTAATTTGAGGAAGGGGGTCATATTCATAGCCTGAAGCATGCTGGTAGAGGACTTCAGTCTTCTCAATGTTGAGAGAGAGGCCCAAAGTTTGGTAGGCTTCTGTGAAGAGATCAAGAGCAGTTTGGAGGTTTTCCCCAGTATGTACATGTATGGTGCAGGTCATCAGCAAATTGAAGGTCAAGAGTGCCCGTTTTGAATACTTTTGTCTTCAAACAAAAATGTCCCAGATTGAAGAGCTCTCCTTCCATTCTATATTCTATGCTCATCTCAGAAAGAAGGAGGTCCTTAACAAGAACCAGAATGATAGTGTAAAAAAAGACAACAAAACTGGGATGATAATGCATGCTTGCTTGATCCCAGTTCAGATAATAAATGGATCTATGTCCAATCCACTACAAAGAATGGTAGCAGTCATCTGTTCACGGAGAAGCCTCAGGACCTTGATGTATTTTTCAGGGCATCCAGATCTGGCCGGGATTTTCTAGTGGCCTTACTGAGGTCAATGAAGGCCATATACAGGTCCTGGTTTTGTTCCTGACACTTTCTTGGACCTGGCAGGAAACAAAGATTACATCACAATTGCCTGCAAGATGGTCTGAAATCACACTGAGATTCCAGAAGTACTTCCTCAACAAAAGATGGAAGACAGTTCAGGAGGATGTGGGAGAGGATTTTCCCTGCTGTGGAAAGGAGGGCACTACCTTAATTGTTCCCCCACATAGACTTACCTCTTTCCAAAGTCACACTGTTGGAGTTCCTCAGGCCCCTAAGGATCTCTTTGTTGTTCCAAATTTGAAGAATAAGTCTATGGAGTCTCAGTACCAGTTCCCCACTGCCAGCCTTGAAGATTTCAGCAGGTATGCCAACCAGTCCAGTAGCCTTGTTGTTCTTGGTTTTCTTGATGGCACAACAGACTTCCTCTGGGATAGGAGAGTCAGCAAGAGATCCTCTTTTGCAGCATTGGGGAACAGACTCATTGTTGACATCCATCAGAATTGACTCACAGTTCAGGAGTGCCTCAAAGTGCTCTTTCCATCTAGCTTGGATAGGTTAATTGTCTTTAAAGATCACTGAACCATCCTGTAATTCCATGAAAGTAGGACCATGAGAGGTTAGACCATAGATGGCTTTCATTCCCTGGAAGAAACGATGCACATCATGTTTGTCAGCAAAGAGCTGATTCTTCTTGAATTTATCTTGCCATCACTGGTATTTAATTTCCCAGATCCTCCTCTGAACTTTGGCTTTGAGGAGCTGATATATCTCCTTCTGCTTGGATGAGGTGTCATGAGCCCTTCTCTTCCAGAGAACAATGAAAATTGTAGACCATCCAGTCTGACCTCAGTAACTGAGAGCTACCAAAGCAAATTATTTAGCACTCAATTTGTAAATATCTACAGGTGGTAGAAATGATCATTAACAGCCATCATGGAATTTTTTAAGGGAGATTAAAAAAGCAACCCAACTTGGTTTCTTTCCTTGAGACAGTCACTGAGTAAGTGGGTAAGCGGAATGCCTAATATTAAATATGGTCTTAGCAGATCTGGACTTTCATAAGGCTTTTGACATAATCCCATAGGTCATTCTTATAAACTGAAGAAATGTGACATAGATAAAGTTATCACTAGGTGGCTACATAATTGGTTAAATAACCACAAGTAAAGAGTAACTATTAATGGACTGATGTCAGACTAGCAGGTTGGGGAGGACCGGGTTAGAGAGCTTCTGGAGGGGCTGGACGAGTTCAAGTCAGCGGGTCCGGATGATCTCCACCCCAGGGTGTTGAGGGAGCTAGCTGGGGTTATTGCAGGGCCCCTGGCACGGCTCTATGAGCGATCGTGGTGCTTGGGCCAGGTGCCAGATGATTGGAAGGTAGCAAATGTGGTCCCCATCTTCAAGAAGGGGAAGA
>NW_017729032.1:198269786-198275667 GCF_001723915.1 Gavialis gangeticus
GTTAGGGCGGCTAGGAGCTGGAACCAACTTCCAAGGGAAGTGGTGCTGGCCCCTACCCTGGGGGTCTTTAAGAAGAGGCTGGATGCCTACCTGGCTGGACTCATTTGAGTCCCGTTTCTTGTTTTGGGGTTTTGTTGTTCTCCCGCCCTGGCGGGGGGTCGGGCTAGAAGATCTACTAGGTCCCTTCCGACCCTAAATCTATGAAACTATGAAACTATGATGTCCCAAGTAAGGTGTGTTCTCAAAAAGGGGTCTGGTTCTGGGTCTGGTGACATTAAACATTTTTGTTAACAAAGCAGATGCAAAAATAGAGAGTATGTCAACCAGATCTGCACACAACACAAAAAAAGAAGTTGCAAAAACATTAGTAGTTAGGATCATCCCAAAATTGGAGAATTGGACTTTAAGGGTGCCTGATTAGAACACGTCAGAGCAACCTCGATTAAATCAAGCCTGCTGGAGTGTTATAATTAGAATGTTTTAGTGTTCTGCAGAGTCTCATGTATTCAGTGTCCCACATTTCAAAATGCTGGCAGGGGCACTTTAAAGCTCATCGAATGAGTTTTAGTTAATACATGAGATGCTGTGACATTTTAATTACAGCGATTCCTGAGAGTGGCTCTAATTAAAATGGCCTCCCTTCCCCCACCCCACATCACATGTATAGGCAGCCTATGCCAGTAAAATCAAAATCAGCAAAGACAAGACAAATGTATAAGGTGTTACAGACAGGTAAGAAAAAACAAATGCACAGATATAAATGGAAGCACACTAGTATGGCAATAGCACAGGCAAGAATGATCTGAATGTTATGGCAGCTGGACACAACCCCGAATTAGGAGCAATGGCCTGACTGGGAACAGGGCCTATCTGTTCCTTATAAAAGAGAGTAGGGCCCTGAGCAGCAAGGCCAGCAGTCTGCTCCTAGGAACCAAGAGCACACCACCTGGCTGAGCTGCTGGTCATGGAAACATCCTTGGAAGTAAGGGCAGGAGTTATGGGGATAGCTGGAGGCTCCTGGTCCTAGAGCATGACCAAAAACTACACCCTGCTGGGGCTGGATGGTGTGGTGGGGCTTGTGGCAGGGCAGCTTCCAGGAAATATGTCACACCTGGGGCCTCCTCAGTGAAGGGTGAGTATGGGGTGCCAGAACCCCCGTTAACTTGCAGGTGACCTTGTGGAAGGGAAAAGCTAGGGGAGAAGAACCCAAAAGGACAAAGCAAGGGACCAGACTCATCATGAGTTCTGAGGTGGGGTCCTGGCCAGGTGGTGGGGCCAGAGACAGCACCCTGGACTCGCAGCAAGATCTGAGGCTGCACTATGGGAGCTGGGAGTGAGACTCCAGCGGTGCGGGGCCCTGAGCCTACAGGGAGCTATGTGAGAAGTTCCTGGGGCAAAGGGAAGAAGGGATTGTGAGTCCAGTGTAGGGCAGGGGATAAGGCAGGGAAATAGGGTTTGGAGTCCAGAACGGGGCTTGGAGCCCAGATTGGGGCTTGGAGCCCTGATCGGGAATGGGGCTGGGAGCCCTGAGTGAGGAACAGTAGGAAAGACTAGTGTTAAGGAACTGAGACTACAAGCTTCAGTGGCAAGTGAGAGTCCCATGTGAGACTCTGGAGCTTGGGTCCCAGTGTGAGGCACTGGAAGAACATGGATGCCATCTGCGAGGCATGAGACATGGTACAGGGATGGTTGGAGCTGTGTACATAGGCCCTTGGCATCAGGGCAAGTAAATGGGCAGCCTCCCACCTTATTGACATCTTTAAATTGTTATCAACAAGGCATGGCAAGAAAGGTAGCCAGGTGGTTTGCCCAGAGACAAGAGGTGGGCAAAGATTTGGCCGGCCCTAGGATGCCCACTTGTTACAGGCACAAACTCAACATGCCAGTAGTGTGATGTTTGTGCAAAGAAATAAACACTTCAATCCCAAATTGCATCTGTTTCATTTAACACAACCATTTATATAAAAGACATGGGAGGTAACAAGACTTAACTACAGCACTGAACCTTTACAATGTAATAACCAAAACTGAAGCTTGTAGAGAAACTGAAAAGGCTTCACAGGCAAGCTACAAAAAGGTTGGACTGCAAACCATAAGAGAAAAGGTTGAACAGACTAGGTAGCTAGCTAGAGATTGAGCGATAACATAATAGGCATTTTCAAGTATTTGAAAGACTGATGTAGCAAGAGGAAAAACAATTTTCCCCTTTCCACAGAGGAAAGAATGAGACACAATAGGTTTAAGCTGCAACAATGCAAATTTAGATTAAATCTCAGGGGAAAAGCTTTCTTACTATAATGTCTGTAAGACTATGGAACAAGCTACCTAGGGAAGTTGTGTCTGTCTCTGGGGATTATCAGGAAGATGCTAAAAAGGCTCTTGTGTGTGATAGTTTAGGAGAAAACACAGTCCTGAATCTGTGCAGAGGTTTGGATTTCATGGCTCTTCCCACATTTCAATGCCTTTCAATTCTTTGGTTCTTGGCATGTCCCAGTTAAGGGAAAATCTTGTCTTCCTTGTCTCCAATTCAGAAATGCATTTTAACATGTTCCCAAATTCAAACAGATGCACAAGTGCTTTTATTTACTGGAAAAGCAAGAATTGTTTCAAGATGTCTTTTATTGGGCCAACCATATAGTTGAGTGTGCTGTTGGGCAACATTTTGCATATCTAGTGCCTTTTGTGATGTCAGGTTTCATGAGCTGCAGCCCCTTTCTTAAAAGGTTGAAAAAAAATTCTTTCTTACCGTAGTTACACACTCCAAGATAGGCTTGAACATGAGAGGATACTGTGTTGTTTCACCTGGACCCACATATATGAGAGGGGGGCCATGAAAAAAATGTCCCTCTAGGATTGCTTTAAGTTTCCAGTCTTGGCTGGACAAGTTACTCTGAAACAAAAAGAAGAGATGTCAGTCACATGACATTTACATATACAAGAAACAGTTCAGCTTTCAGCTGCTGCAATTTTTAATGGTTTAGTCATTACTTCTGAGAACGGACAACAAATCAGAGCAAAACTGTCAGCTGAAGGGAAGTTTTAGGAAAAAAATTAAACTATATATAAATAAATAAACTGCCAAAAAATGTCTATAGTCTTTTGGCTATGGCTCTGCAGTAGCAATAGCCTATTCTATACAGACATTTCCTTCTGTAGAAACCTTTAATATTGAGGGGATAAGAAGGTTACTTCATTACATTTAAGAAGCATATAATGCTGTCAGGAATGCAGTTTAAATTATTAATTCTATATTCAAAGTGGAGTTTGTGTGCAGTAAATGAGGTATGGGCCACAGACAGAATGACAAGACTAAAGAGACTACAAAAGAGCTGCTTTGTTCCCAGAGCATCCCTATCCCCATCTCCATCCTTTGAACTGAGCATGAAAGAGGTCTTCAGAAAAAAAGGATGTCATCGCAGAATTAGTAATAAGATACAGGAACAAAAGTTGCCCAGATAGCTTTAATACTATTATTTGATAACTTGTGATATCTGGTTTGCAAATATAATACTAGAATTTTTTTTTCTTTTGCTTTAAATGCTTGCATGCAAGTGATTATATATGTGCTGCTGCTTGGAGAAAGCTCAACAATGCTTAAAAAAAAACACAAAAAAAGTGTAGGCACCAAAGAACAAATCTGTGGTGTAGATACAGTATATTATCTGTACTACAGCTTTCTATTATCATTATCATCATTAAAAAAATCATTATTAACATAACAATACAGTAACATCATCTAATTTTCTCATCTTGCTCCTTAAATTAGACTTCAGTTCTTTTTCCTCTTAAACTTATTATTTGTATTGTCATTCTTCCTCCCGCTTATAATTTGATGCATATTAATAAGTGTCAAATGCAGATAAGGGATCATACGAATGGAAGTTGAATCATTATTTAGGTAGGCAAAGAATAGTCACTTAACATTTTCCCCAACTACATTTGCATTGATATGTTTTCAGATTTGGGGGACCAACGTAAAATTTCTGTACAGTTAAGGGGGTTTCACAAAACATAAGCATCCTTTAAACACAAAAGGTGGAATCCAAAAATCCTGAATCACATTTCAACCTTTCGGATACAAACTTAACTTACAATTGGGATGTCCTGAATAATCGTCTGATAGGCTGATGTTATGAATTCTAGTTCAGCCTCTGCACTATCTGCATTCACCACACATTCAATCATGTAGACCCGGATATCATAGGAGGACTGCAGCAGAATCTGGCAAGGGTAGCGACCAGGATATTTGGGAACAAACCTTATAGGAAGCTCAACTGTAGTACTGTCATCTTAAATTAAAAGAAAAAAAAAAACCATGGTTACACAAAATACTCCAGAATATTCAAGGAGCAAACAAAAGCTAAAAAACAGAACTTGGAGAAAAATATAAATTCTGAATAGGGATATCAGTCTAGAACAGGGGGTGCTTAACCTCCAGCCTGTAAGCCAAATGCAGCCCATTGAATCATTGCATCTGGCATATAGGGCTCTCCACGGGCGTGAAAATTTGGCAGTGGAAAAGCGGTGGCCATTAAAGTGTCCATATACCTTCCCCTCTGGTAAATCTCCAAAACGTCATTGCCTGTGCAGCGAGTCAGAGCCAAGCTATGCCCCCCTGTCCCACAGGGCCGAGCCACAGCCCTGTCCTCCCTTTGGGGCTGGGCCATGCCCTTTCCCTGCTGGGGCAAGTTGGGGCCTGGCCACACCCCACCCCTTGTCAGGGCCAGGCCATGCCCCCTTTCCTTTCCATGGAACCAGACCAAGCTCCTTTTCAGTGCAGGTCTGTGCTGGGACTGGCCTGCTTCCGGACCCACCCCACACCCCCGCGCACCAGATGGTGCTTGTCATGCCCATGGCAGCTATGGGCCACAGATGGACCAGGCACTGCCAATCCAGCCCTCCAGTAAAAAGGTTGAGCACCAATGATCAAGAGTGAACATACCACAAACTTAAACACCATAAAATTTGAAAAGTCTTTTCAGTTATACATAGTCAATATTTATTTTCTTTGCGGACAACTACTAAATGTAGTTGAATTATATAATCTCACACTTTTTTGTACAGACTACAAGACATGCATTAAAAGATCCATTTATCCTTGCACTTTTAAGGATTTATTGTATATGTCTGTCAAACACCATAAGCATTTAATGATACCACTAAAACATTTGTCAGCAGTTACCATGCAGTAATATTGTAAATAATTTTGGTATTCTGAGCAGTACTTAAAATAAGGAAAAAAATTCAACATAATATTTTACTGAGCCCTACTGTCCCCATTAGACCCAGTCATACATCCGTGCCTAACCCTACAAATTTGTATGGGGGGGAAGATCAGCCACCTTCATGATATCCCCCATTTCTTAAACTGCGCAGAGGTCCACCTATAGAAATAGGAGGGAAAACAGCATGGAGCAGAAAGGAATTTTCCCAGGCTCAGGCCCACAAGCCCTTCAGAGCTCTGCCAAAGAGTAAAAGCAGTCCCTAGTTATAATAGCTTATTTGTGGCTCCCCTTGCTGAGAAAAACTTTTTCATGAAGGCTTCCAGCATTATATATCAATATATACTTATAGGAGCCCTATGTGAAGTAGAGAGCAAGGGAAGCCCAGGGATTGTGCAAAGACGCACAGAAACCACAGGGATGGATCTAGGATCCAACATTTGAGTCCACAAATTCATATGAGTCCTTCAACAAGAGAAGACAAAACCTACCTTTGAGAGAACAGATTTAGGGAATTTTTAAAGTTTTCCTCCTCTTTACCTTCTTATAAGTGATTTTGTGAATATTTCAGGTGATGTTTAATGACAGACACAATGTTATAAAAATGAATTCAATCATCACTTGGGAGCTAGGAGCAGCGGGAAGAAGGAGGACACAGG
>NW_017729032.1:198275678-198296653 GCF_001723915.1 Gavialis gangeticus
GATGATCTGCTCAGGTCCCTTCCGACCCTAGAAACTATAACAATCATTTAAAATGATGTTTGCTCTCTTCCATAAACTGCTGTTGCCCTCTGACTACTGCTCAGCTATTACCTCCCTAAGAGTTGTACAGCAAACTAATACTTCTCTATTGCTTTGTGTCATCTTTAGCCTCCATCATTGCATTAAAAAAGCTTGCAATCAAGGGAAGAATAATGCAGCAGTACATTATGAGCCTTTCAACATTACTAGGCTATCAAAAAGATTAGAGATTGCACCTCAGGTTCAACCTCCTCTGAAATAAATTAGTTTGTTCTCTCATAAAGACAAGATTAATGACCTGCTAATTTATGAATTATTACCTTTCTTCTGTTTTGTCACAAAGTTATTATCCCTACTAGCTATCTTCTATAAAAATGCCTCAGGTTTGTCAGTTATACAAGCAATAAAACTCCTTCTCTAGTCCCTTCTCCTACTGCCTGTAACACTATCTGATCATTTACTTGGTCTGTAGGAGAGTACTTTGAGGATTATCAAACCAATATACATATCTAAATCTTTAGGTATATCTTTTAAGTACTTACCTTGAAGTACTACAAGGCAGATTATCTTTTTTCAAATACTCCAGCTGTTGTCAATATAATATTGCATTGTTACTGAAAGCTCCAAAATATTTTTAAGGTAATGGAGGGAGTTTGAGACTTCTGTGCTATAGACATTTAAATTATTGCTGGGATAAATTATGTTACTCCTTTTAACTCCCAAAGATTGTGTCCTATGAGAGTAATTTTAATCTAAAAAAAGACTTCATTTTAAATATAAGATAATTACTAAGCTGAATAAGGTAGCAGTCATCAGACTCCTCTACAATTGCTACATTGTGCATGTTTTAAAGCTGAAGTGCAATCTTTAACATTTAATGCATTATAAAAAAGAAATTCTACCCATCCATTAGCACAATATTTTCAAGGTTGCATTTTTCATAGATTCATAGATTCATAGATTAAGGGTCGGAAGGGACCTAGTAGATCTTCTAGCCCGACCCCCCGCCAGGGCGGGAGAACAACAAAAACCCCAAAAAGAGAAATGGGACTCAAACGAGTCCAGCTAGGTGGGCATCCAGCCTCTTCTTAAAGACCCCCAGGGTAGGGGCCAGCACCACTTCCCTTGGAAGTTGGTTCCAGCTCCTAGCCGCCCTAACGGTGAAGTAGTTTTTGCGGATGTTCAATCTATACCTCCTCTCCAACAGCTTGTGCCCATTTCTCCTTGTTATGCCAGCGGGCGCTAGGGGAAACAGCGTCTCCCCCAAACCCCTCTGGTCCCCCCTAGTGAGTCTATAGACAGTCACCAGGTCCCCCCTTAGCCTTCTCTTGTGGAGGCTGAATAGGTTCAGGTCCCGCAGTCTCTCACTGTAGAGTCTGCCCTGTTGTCCCTGGATCATGCGGGTGGCCCTCCTCTGGACCCTCTCCATATTGTCCACATCCCTCTTGAACTGGGGCGCACAGAACTGGACACAATACTCCAGCTGTGGCCTGACCAGTGTCGCATAGAGGGGGAGGATCACCTCTTTGGCTCTACTCGAGATGCAGTTTTCAGAAAAATATTTATTTCATACGCTAAAAGAAAATAGTTAAATAAAGGAATAAGGTGAAAAAATGGAAAAACTAAGATCACCCAATGTAAAGCAGAAAACATATATATGTTAAGTCTTGAACACAACAGATCAACATTTTAAAAATAAAACTGGATCTTCAAGTCAGACCAATTACAGTAACCGTTTGTCTAATAGCAGAGCTGTGTGTGAAAGTTTTTCTTTTTTTTTTCTTTTTTACAGAATAACTCTATGCTAAATTTTTAATATATATCATAATGTAACCAAACTTAAGGCGCTCTCAAACCAATTTGTTTTTCTCTAGTCTGCATGTGGTATTATTAATTAAGTATGCCTTAGCAGAAAGTAGATTAGGAGTTAATTCAGTGACTTGTTCAAAAGTAACTGCAGGGTCACAGCAGCCATAATTAAGGAAACAGCTGAAAGCACATACATGAATTATGAGGAGACTGGACACTGACCAGATTTCTTCTATACAGCAAAAGCTTGACTACATCTCCTTGGAAACAGATGATGTTTCAAGCTTTCTCCTCTGCAAGTGAAATGCAAGCTAGGATAGTAAGGACTGCAAATGCTGTTTTCCCAAGCTGGGATTTAATATATGGGTGAGTTTCTTAACAAAAAGTAAAAACAACCTATGAACCAGGCACATGACCCCAAAGTCCTATCACCAGGTCACCATTCAAACCACCTATGCCACAGGCTCATTCATCCTTGTTTTCTCTGGCTCAAGTTTGAACTCTTTTCTGTACAGTGGGTTGTACTCAGCAGGCAGAGCAGAGACGGTCCCCACAGAGCAGTTTATAGATTGGTGGTAGAGCTCAGAAGTGTGGGTCTGAACTGCCTCAGGCCATGGAGGTCACTTAACCTGAATCTCTAAAATCTTGTGCAAGTAGTCCATTTGCTAGCCTCCTACACTTTGCAAGGAGTCTAATCCTGTCATGTGCATTAGATGTATTAATGAGAACACGAAGAGGATCAAGCCCCCATGTTAGCTCTGGATCTCAGTCAGCCTAGGCAGAAGACATGCACTCAGCTCAACCCTGTCAAGGCTGAGGCATTTCTGGGCATGTACAGCAGAACAGTTTTAGATGCACAGCAAACTTTTTTTAAGTTTTAAAACTTGTTTTAGGTTTTTTAAAAAGGAGAGATGCATGGTGTGCTTAGCCTTCCTTTTCACCCCCATAAATATTATTGGATGGGAACGCGATTGCCTTCTCATTAGGGTTCTGCTTTTCCAGTGTTTCTGAACTCCAAGACAGCCAAGTTCTTTTCTAGGACAATAAAGCCATGTGCAATGCCAGAATATGACATGCTGAGGCCGTAAACTATGCCCAGTTTAAGAGGCCCCATACGCTAAAAATAATCCACAAAATCCCCCAAAATGGATTTTCATGAAATTTTATTATTGTTATTTCTGAACAAATTTATGAACTCAATATGAATAACTGTGGAGCCATATATATGTATATTTGTCATATTAAAATGTCCATTTTTTTCTTATTTAAAGGCCCCTCCTATTGTGAGGCCCTAAGCTGTAGCATAAGTAGCTTAAGCCTAAATCTGGCACTGGCCATGGGGGTAATAGGACAAGGTCTCCAGTCCATAACCACTCAGCCCTGACACTGCTGCCACTTCACTAACAAACCCTTTCATATTCCTTTAGTCAATATCAAAAAAAATTATAAGAACCCTACAGTGTTATGAACAGCTGCTAGGGAAGTGTTTTTCAGGAGTCCCTTGACCAAGCCACATGATGAAAAGCTTTTTTTGATCAAAAATGGTGACTATTTAGAAAAAGGACTGAGGAATATGAGTCATGAGTATAATATCCTAATTGCATAGTAGAGATAATTATTTTTCATCTATGTAATCAATGCTTATTTTGTTGATAATGCTTCCAAAGTAAAATGACTGCCTGCCTAGGGTTTTGTTTTGTTTTGTTTGGGGGGGGTTGGGGCGGGGGGAGGTTGAGTATTTAAGTATTTCTTCTTGATCTAGACACGTATGAGGAAGAAACATTTCCGAAGTCCTACCCCCTCCAGTCTCTTGGACCACTACTCTATGCCCACCTCCCATGGCTTGATATCTAATTAATATAAAAACAGGAAGATGCCCTCAGAGACTACAGTAAGCCTTGGGTGCTTTATTTCACCCTACTCACCCCTAGGTGGCAAGATTCCAGCCCAATCGCTGTCTGAGCAAAATGTTGCTACTCTCAGCTCTGGACTCACTGGCCCTGTCCAAGTGTCTGGGGCCCCAGGCACCTGAACCAAAATATTCCATACCTTACAAGCCCAAATCAAAGCCTCTAACCTTCCCTATAGCCATGCCCATGTCTTTCAGGACTTATGCTAATTCCATTTACCTGTTCAGGCAATGGCCCCTTGGTCTCAAACCCAACCTCTTTCTTGGGCATCAGCCCATCAGCTTCAGGCTTCTCCACAGGCTTTAGCCTTCTTGGTCTTTGTCCATCTCTGGAGCCCTGGTCCTGGTTTTGGCTTCAGCCCATCCTGGGCTTCTGACTTGCTTCCTCGACCTTAGCCCCATTAGCCTTGCTCGTCTGGGCTTCTGTACCTCCCAGGTTTCAGCCCATTGCATGAAGGACTCAAAACGTAGGGCACCCCAGACACACTGCTGTATGGCCTCCTGTCTGTCCCTACAGACACAACCCAAACCTTCACCGACAACATAAAGTCCAAAGATAACAACAAAACACTCACCTCCAAGACATTCAGCAGACCTGATTTCTGACTCCTCCCCTTCCAGTTACCTGACCTGGCTCTCTGGGGAACAGAACACAGGTGCTGTCACCTATCCCAAGGTGCTGTCACCCATCCCAAGCAATGACAGGGGCTCTCAGTTCCCACATCAACTGCTCAAAGTACTGCAGCTCAAGCTTTCTACATGTTATATTCCCCCCACAGCCTGCTCTCACATCCTTCCAGTAGCAGAGACAAGGATCCCCTGCTACACTCTTTAAATTCCTAGTGTAGGTGCCTAGCAAGTATGATTTCATCAGGCAAAAATCTTCTTGTTGGCACTATCCTTGAAGACATTTAGCAAACTGAGCAATTACTGTATTTACAGGATTCCAAGATGTGGGGTCAGAACCTGAGCCAGAGCTGCTGCCTGCCCCCTTGTACCCCATCTCCTTCTCCTCTGTCACCTCTCTCCCCCATCCCGTAGTCTGCTGCTGCCTGGCTGTGCTCTATTCACCAGGCTAGAGCAGAGATGGAGTCTGCCAGCACCAGAGCAAGGGTAGGTGGGGGAAAGGGGGGAGCCTAGGTAGGGGGAAGAGTAAGCAGGGGGCAGGCACAATGGATAAAACAGGCAGCAGGGAGGGCAAGTGGTAGGGGGTGAGGGCAGGCAGTAGGGGGCAAACCTCTAGTGCCTCCTCACTGCCTCCCTGCCTGCCACTGCTTTCCCAACTGCAGTGATGGGAGGGATGAATTTATGGTGATCGTCCAGTAAGTAGATTGTATAAATGGAAACCTATAACAAATTTATACATGCTCCATGTATAGCATCTTAAAATCAGGATCATCTTGGATTCGAGTAAATATGGTAGTTTGATATCAAGGCAGCAAATTCCCAATTTGCAATTTATAGAATGTGACACAAATGGATAGCAGACAAATTTTCTTTCAAGTCCTCTAATACACCAACATCCTGAAAATAAAGAATATACACTTCTGCCCCCAGTGATCACAATGCTTTAATTGCTCCTAGAGCCCTTTGGTCAAGACTAGCAACTAATAACTTGGTCAATCTACAGAGGCCACTTCAAAATTGAAATGGCCACTTTAAGCCTATTGTGGCTTACAGAAAACACAGAAAAAACAAATTAACGTAATAGAACATCTATCCAACCAACACCCAGCTTCTTGAAAATTTCATACATCTTGCATTTTGTCTAAGACTTCAAACCTTTGAGACAAAACAAGTTTCTCATTCCATAGTAATACAGCACCTAGTCACTTAGTTGACGCGTTATTATTTACAATCTTTATTTTAAGGGTACCTAAAAATAAGATACCATGTATATTACCAATTCTAAGAATTTTGCTAAATCCTAGCCTAGACTGACTTCTGTTTCAAATTCATTTACAGTAATTGTAAATTCAGTTTCTCAAACTGACAATCTTAATTAAAGCTTTATTAGCAAAAACTAAAATCCAATAGTTCTATGATCTTAATTGAGATAATTAACAATAAGAAAAAATAAATAAATCAGTGCTTTCCATTTACAGTGAGCATCAAAACATGCTGCCTGGACTGTCAAAGGTACTATAATTTCTGTTCAGTCAGCTGTGCCCTAAGTGAACTGTATTACTTATCAGCATCACAGTAAAGTAACAGAACTGTAGTTTTACTAGCTACCAGTCTTGAAAAACACTATTCAGTAATTTAGAACTAAAAAACCTGATTATTCTTCAATGGCAAAATCATCTCTGAATGGTATCTACCAAGGAGCTACAGTTTTATGTGTAACCTAATAAATTCTTGCCCAAATGCAGCAAAATCAATCACTGAGCAGAAATTAACAAACCAATTGCAAATTTACTATGGCAAATTTATAAGGCTGCTGTACAAATAAGGAACTGAAAAACAGAATGTTTGTTATTGGTGCTTCTGAAGTTAAATTGCTAAATTGAAGAGGGACAAAGAGGAGCTATAAAACACATGCAATTCTTGACTCCAAGAAAAAAGAAGACTATGAAATGAAAAAGTATTCTTAAAAAGTATTTATACACAGCAATTAGTAGCAACATTAAACACTTTGGCCAAGTACAGACAGTCAAAGAGCCTGAGGCTGAATTGATTCAGTCTTTGCAGGTTAGTCTAAGATGCAGAGATTAACTGAGAAACAACTGGACTTTCAATTTTGATTCAGCAAATGAAGCCACATGCCTGCAGTGACTCAGGCCAGAAGCCAGGAGGTGCTAGGGCATGACTCGCTGGCAAGGAGCCAGCATGGGCTGTGTGTTTGGTTTCTCTTCCTGCTGCCCTCAAAGTCTTTGGGATTTGCAGTCTAGAATTACAGCAGCAGGACTCTGCAGGGTTGCTCATCACGTCTTCTTCCTGCTTCCAGGTGCCTCTGGCATTGGTAGTCCACAGTTACAGCCAGCACTAAGTTTTTAGCAGGGCAGGGCAGCTCTGTACTCGGGCAAAAGTTTAACTTCCCTCCCTGGCTCCAGACCCCATACCCCAGCCAGAGTTTGCTGGGGTGGGGGCAGCCTTGCCTCCTCCCTCCCCACCCCTACCAACCCTTCTCTGCTGGAGCAGACTGCACAGCCCAGGCCAGCCCAGGGCTAGAAAGCACACTGGGATGCTGGGGGGCTGTGTTTTAACTTGAACAAGGAAGGTGTCTAGGACAGAAGTTTCATAAACCAGTTTGACCCAAATCACTTAAGTCTGACACTACATTCAACCAGGTTTATCTTAAACTACTTTTAGCCACTTTTGAAACTGACTTATGTGCACTGAACTTCTGTTTTGTTACAGGTTTAAACCAGGCTCTGATGACTTAGACTGGTTTATGTGTAACCTCTATCCATAGACTTCAGCATTAAGTCACTTCAGAGATCCATACAGATGGTTTACAGAAATCCAGCTGGGCTGAAAAGAATAGCCATTATGCATCCATCTGAAATCAAAATATTATTGTTTATTATTATTCCATCTTGTTCAAGTGCTAATATAATCTGACAGAAAGTTGGTGGAAAAATCATTAGAAAACATATTGCCTCTTTACCAGTTACTGCTTTCCTTAAATAAAAATGCATTTTACCTTATTTACCTCATATGAGCCACTGATTTCATACAATTGTTTAATCAGAAATAGAGGAGGTTACTTAAGAAAAGTTCAGGATGGAGCTACACTTTTCCTTATAATGCTATACTTTTCAGTGGTGGTGAAAGAGTTCAGATGAAAACTAAGCCCGCCAGGGGATGGGGGGACTACCACCACTGCTGGCCTGCTGAGCAACCCTTGCGAAGCCAGCAAGCCAAGACACTTAAGGGAGCCCACCCCTGCTCCAGCCCTGGAATAATCTGTGGGCAAGGCAAGGGCCCCCAAAGGGATGCTTGCCTGCCTTTACACAAATGCCAGGAGCTTGGAGAACAAACAGGAAGAACTTGTTCTCCTGCTTAACACAAATAACTATGATGTCATAGGAATAATGGAGACCTGGTGGGACTCCACCCATGACTGGGTCACAGGTATAGATAGTTATACCTTGTACAGGAGAGATCGAGTGGATAAAAGGGGTGGGGTGTAGCTCTCTGTCAAGGAAAGCTACATGACCCTGCAAGCCGACATTGGCGCCCAGAGTGGATGACTAGAGACCCTCTGGGTTAAAAATCCATGGAGGAACACGGCACATGGGACACAATGGTGGGAGTCTAGTACAGACCTCCAACCCAGGATCAAGAGCTTGATCAGGAGTTCACGAGGGAATTGGCCAAGGTCACAAGCTCCCAGTCCATGGTTGTCATGGGAGACTTCAAGTACCGGGACATCTCATGAGAAGAGCACTCAGCCAAATCCAAACAGTCGCAAAGTTGTCATGTGCATGGATGAGCTATATGTGACGCAAGAAGTCTATGGGCTGATGAGAAGCAAAGCACTGTTCGACCTGTTATTGGCAATGGGGGACAACCTTATCAGCGACCTAAGGACCGAAGGGAAGCTGGGTGACAGTGACCACAAGCCGATCACCTTCACCATCCGCTGTAAAGCTGGCAAGTCAGTCAGCAATACAGAAGTCCTTGACTTCAGGAAAGCTGACTTTGACAAGCTCAGGAAGCTTGTCAGTGAGGCCCTAAGGGACCATGACCCAAAGGGGAGGGGAGTTCAGGAACAGTGGTCACTCCTCAAGGGAGTCAATCCCATCATCTCGGAGGAAAGGCAGAAAAAGGACACAGCAGCCCCTTTGGCTCTGCAGGGAACTAGCAGACCTCCTGTATCTGAAAAGAAAGGCCTACAAAGGATGGAGGACGGGATCCACCTCCCAGAAGGAATATTCTGCACTGGTCTGAACCTGCAGAGAGCGAACCAGAAAAGCCAAGGCTGCGACTGAACTTCAACTGGCTACAAGTATCAAGTACAATAAAAAGTCCTTTTTTAGATATATGGGGAACCAGAGGAAAAGCAAAGGCAACATTGGACCCCTGCTAAGCTAGATGGGACAACTGATAACCGATGCCCAGGAAAAAGCCAACTTGCTAAATGGGTATTTTGAGTCGGTCTTTCACCAGTGCCACAGGATGCCCCTGCCCATAACGGGACGGGAAGGCCTGGGTGAGGGAGATTCCTTACCCTCCATCAATGTTGACCTTGTAAAGGAACACTTTGAGAGGTTGGATACCTTCAAGTTAGCCCACCCTGACAGCTTATACCCCAGAGTACTCAAGAAGATGGCAAGCATCATAGCTCAGCCCCTGGCACGGATCTTTGAGAACTCTTGGTGCTCTGGTAAAGTGCCCAATGATTGGAAGAAGGCCAATGTGGTGCCTATCTTCAAGAAAGGGAGGAAAGAGGATCCGGAAAACTACAGGCCCATCAGCCTGACCTCTATCCCGGGGAAGATCCTAGAAAAGATTATCAAAGAGACCATTCTCAACAGACTGGCCGATGGCAAAATCCTGAGGGATAGCCACCACGGGCTTGTCACAGCTAGGTCTTGCTTGACCAATCCTATCACCTGGACAAGAGGGAAGAGATTGATGTCATACATCTTGACTTCAAAAAAGCCTTCGATGTGGTATCCCATGATCACCTCTTGGCGAAACTGACCAATTGTGGCCTTGGGTCCACCATGATCTGCTGGCTGGGAAATTGACTCCATGGCCAGATCCAGAGGGTGGTGGTGGACAGAAGTGAATCGTCATGGTGCCCTGTGACCAGTGGGATCCCTCAAAGCTCTGTCCTTGGGCCGATATTATTCAACAGCTTCATTAATTATGTGGACATTGACATCAGAAGCGGAATAGCCAAGTTCACTGATGACACCAAACTCAGGTAAAGCATCCACATCTGAGGACGGGAAGGTGATCCAGGCTGACCTGGACAGGCTCAGCAAATGGGCGGATGAGAACCTGATGGTGTTTAACACCGAAAAATGCAAGGTTCTCCACCTTGGGAAGAAAAACCTGCAGCATCCTTACAGGCTCGGCAGTGCTACGCTGGTTAGCACTATGGACAAAAGGGATTTGGGGGTCATGATTGACCACAAGGTGAAAATGAGCCTTATATGTGATGCTGCAGCTAGTAAAGCAAGCAAAACACTGCCTTGCATCCACAGATGCTTCTCAAGCAAATCCCAGGACATCATTCTTTCATTGTACTCGGCTTTGATGAGGTTGCAGCTGGAGTACTGCGTCCAGTTTTGGGCTCCACAGTTCAAGAAGGAGGTGGAGAAACTTGAGAGAGTCCAGAGAAGAGCCACGTGCATGATCAGAGGGCAGGAAAACAGACCTTATGATGACAGGCTAAGAGCTATGGAACCCTTCAGCCTGGAAAAGCGCAGGCTCAGGGGTGATCCAGTGGCTACCTATAAGTTTATCAGGGGGTGTTCACCAGGATCTGGGGGAACATCTGTTCACCAGAGCGCCCCAAAGGATGACAAGATCAAACTGTCACAAACTCCTCCATGACTGTTTCAGGCTGGACATAAGGAAGAATTTCTTTACTGTCCAAGCCCCCCAAGGTTTGGAATAAACTGCCGCCAGAGGTGGTTCAAGCACCTACTTTGAACACCTTCAAGAGACATTCGGATATTTATCTTGCTGGGATCCTCTGACCCCAGCTGACTTGCCACTGGAGAAGGGGGCTAGACTCGAAGATCTTCCGAGGTCCCTTCTAGCTCTAATGTCTATGACAGCATTGCAACTAGAATATTTACAGTTAGCCAGTTTTATCATCTTCTGTTATGGTGTGCTTGTACCTTTAGTAAAAGACAGTCAGGAAAAAAAGATGTTTCAGAAATTTGAACGGATGATAAAAGCTACAACAGAGCAAAAATGTTTTTCTTCTATTATTTTTTTTAAATATATCCATTTGTTTTAAGTCCACCAGAAAATAAAACCTGGAAACAATTTGGTGATATAGTCACTATATCCAAACCCAATGATCTTCTGATATATGTCAATAGATTTTTCCTTATTAAGTAATCTGGCACAGACTTCAGTCTATTATTGCACACACACACACCTGAAAAAGAATACAGGGTTTCAGACTGGAGGGAAAAATACTGGAGTGACAGCTTCAAAAAAAATATATCTGATATCACAGAAGCTTACACACTATATTTCTTTGAAAAGGTGTATATAGCTGGTAGAACCTCAACAAACTCTTTTTGACAAGGGAGAGCTAAAGATTGGCACAAGTTTCCTGCAATTTGGGTAAGAAAAGTAAATTAATAAAGGAAAAAGTTTTTCAAATGTATCACCCACATCTTAACTGGAGGATCTTTGCATCATCAGTACAGGTAACAGAACTCAGAACCAGTATCAAAGTATGGACTAAACATTTCAGTATATGCCAAAGAAAATGAAAAGTGTAAAATATAACATTTATTTAATTGAAAAATGAATGTAATAATAGTGATAGTGTAAAGACAGACTGATAAAAGAATGGACAGATGCTAGCCCAAGATTTGCGTAGTAAAAAATTATATCTTCTTTTACAGCTGCAGAATTTATAACTGACAGATGTACCCCTTGAATGCAAACAAAATAAGTCAGCAGTAGTTTTAGCATGGGTTGAGATTTTTCACACGCAGAGGGCCAGAAAAAAAACTGAGGAAATCAATTGTAAAATAGTTATCAGAGAACAGGTAGATACAAGACAGCCTTTAAAGTACTTTGACAGAAAAAAATTTTTTATCCATTCACTAAAAGTAAAAGCAAAGTTCTTTTACTGGCATTCTTTAAAAATATAACAGCAGGAAACCAGCATTGTTAAACCTTGTAGTGAGAGGCTATAGAACTGTTGTATTCGTTTTTGATACAGAATCTAAATTAGATAGCAAGATAGAATAGAATGTCTGATTTAAAGGGGTTTTTTTTAGTGCACTGTATTGTTCAACTTCCATCTCTTCTTAGACAACTCCGGTACTGAAATATTTTCCCAAAAATATTTTATAACTCAGTCCAAAATGTAAAGCGTTTCAGCATTCCAATTGCCCTTTTGGGGCTTTATTTCCACCTCTATAAAATAGAGTAGACAAAAGACCAAATATTGCAACAGGTTTATGACTAGGACTCCTTTGGTGCATACCAACTTAGATAACCAAGTTCATCAGAGTGCTTATTTGTATCATGCGAACTAGTGTATCAAAATCAGATGTATTCAAGAATACATGTACTTAAGTGAATACTTATTTGAAAATGTAAGTTTTATCACTTGCTTTTTTCTTTTCTTTTTTTTTTCAAAAAAGCAAACAAAGGTTATTATCATTTTCCATGAGAACAGCTATTATGAAATATTTAATGATCTAGAACAGTGTTTCTCAACCTGCAGGTCACAAGTATATATGAAAGGGTCATGAACAAACTAGAAAAATGGATTCTCCTTTAAAGGAGAAAAACCACAGGAAACCATGGCCTTTCCCTTGCAGGCTGGCAGAGTTCCAGCCTGTGAAAGGCTGCTTGGGGCCCCCCTGCCCCACATACACACACCCCCTGCCCCTTGCACTGGGGGGGCTGGGGATGTAGCAAAACCCCCAGTTTTTCTTTTTCCTTTAAAATGTATTCCCTTCCCTTCCCTTCCCCAACCATTTCTGACTTGTTCTTTCCCTCTCTATTCCCTATAGATGAGTATAAGTGAGCTAAGACATAGGATAAGCTTCAGCATTTTATTTTGATAGCAAGTTGTATTTGTTTTGTTTTTTCTCCTTCTTTATATTGTATAATTATTATGTTTATACTGATTTTTACTGTCCTATATTACTGGTACTATACAATTTAGGCCTACATATATAAGTTAGCATAAGTCATGTCAAGTTTCCATTTTGTTTGTCAAGTTTCCATCCTGTCCCCAGGCCCAGTTGTGTAACTCATGACTCACACCTACCCCTTCAATGTAACTTGGTTCTTGGATGAATGGGCTGAATGAGGGTACTTGAGAGAAAATGGCAGTAGGTCTAAAAATAGCTCCTTCTGAATGACCGAACCATCAACACCAATACCTGGACCAAACTACCCAGCCCTTAGAACCACCCTCAGCATTCAAGAAACAAAAGATAAGGCAACCCACCATTGTTCCAGGTGGCACAAGCTCAGTAAGAACACCTGGAGCCCTCTGGAACAGGACTGACCTTGCCTGGACAGGCCCTCCCCATAGGAAATCAGAGGAAGTCTGCCCCATGAAAAGGGGTAGTGAAGGCTGAATCTTTGGGACGCCCTCTCCATCTGGACCAGCACTATGCCACACCACCTATCCACCCAGAGGCCCTGCCAGCAACCTTCCTCTGGACAATACCTACTGGATAAGGACCCCTTTCCAGCCTGGATAAGTAGCTATTACCCCCCACCCCCTCTTCAACCAAAGACTTGGACTCTACTTCTCTTCCCCACCTGGACTCCAACCCTTCCACTGAGTCTCTTTCTCCTGCTGCCATTGTGTGTGCATGCACCAATAACTTCATGGGGTTGTGTAGTGTGTTGTCAGTTTAATAAACCTGTTATTTTGAAACCCTGAGTTGGGTTTTTGTCTGTTTCCTGACTGTTTCCTCCTTGCCACCACTTATTTGCCCCCCCCCAATATCTCAGCTATCTGCCTCAGTTTCCAGCTCCAATCTACCTTAAGTAACCCCAAGCCTTAGTTCCTCAGTCAGCTTCTCTCTAGTCCACCAGTTCTAATCTCAGTTCTGGCAACCTTCACTCCCTACACTTTAATTCTCTCTTTCACCTTAGCCTTCCCCCAAGAATCCCAGGTACCCCAAGCACACATACACACTGTACCATCCAAGTTAGGAACTTACCTATGTGTAGGTGGGTTGTATGTGTGTAAACTGGTGAGTGTGTGTACACACACATACACACACGTCATTGTGTGTTTGATATATGAATTAGTGGTCTGTGTAGGTGTACTGAGTGTGCAGGTATGGACAATTGATTTTTGTCTAACTTTTGGGGTGTATAGTGCATGTGCTTGAATTAGTGATAGGTATGCATATGCCTAGGCCCGCCTGCCTGCCACATCCTCCTGTCTAACAGTGCAATATTGAGATCCTGAGAGTTGGCCTGAACCCACAGGGCAACAGGGATAGGGGGCAGTGGGTCAGGAGTGAGGGGCACTGGGTTGGGACTGGCCATCAATGTTTACAAATGTGTCCTGCTACAAAAAAAGTATTGAGAACTAATTATCTAAAAGTAACATGAGATACACTACAAAATGATATAGGTAAATATTATCTTATGGCTAGCTTTTATTCATTTTAGTTGTAAACTTGTACTTTGAATATTTGTATTTACTATCAAGCATTTCCTTATGGCAGGAACAAAAGTTGAAGTCCTTCAGAAGTAAATCTTTATGCTCAGGAAATGCATACAAAGAAAACAAATGAACAAAAAATTGTTTTCAATGTAGTACAGACCTGTTCTCTTAATGCCCATGAGCCAAATATAGATGTTAATATAAAATGTAAACATAAATATAAATACCCAACCATCAGGCTTTTTCCATGTTTGCTCCCTTGTTACTGAAAGCTGGTCCAACATCTGGTCCACAGTCTAGAGCAGGGGTGGGCAAAATGGTGGATCCAGCAGGTAGCCAGACTCCATTTCCCAGCAGCCCCTGCCCATGTCACTGTGGGATCTTGCAGCAATGACAGCGTGGGCAGGAGACAGGGCAGAGCTGCAATCTGCTTCCCACATGCCAGGAGATCCCAGCCCTGGCCCCATTCCCAAAGAAACTCCCCACCCAGCCATGTACCCTGCCAATGCTGCTCAGGCCGGTCTCCATGGAAACCGTGGCCCCACGCTGTCGTGGCTCTGCCACTCTTGAAGTCTCCACGGAATCTGGCCACAGCGATGCAGGCAGGAGCTGCTGGGAAATGGAGTCTGCTGTGGGCCCTATCTGACTTGCAGGCCAGATTTTGCCAGTCCCTGGTCTAGAGACCCAGGCTGCATACACATATTCATGTAACTTGGGAGAATTCTTCCAGGTTTGTTCTTGTGGTTAAAAAAAAAAAAAAAAACTTACCCAGAGCCACACTGTAAAGACATACAAATACTGAGGCCCTGAAACGTGGAGAGCTTGCAGTGCAGAAACTGTGCAGGCAGGAGGAAAGCGGGGGAAGGGGGAAAGTCCTGCGCATACATCTCACTGCACTTTACAGACTCCCTTGGTCTGCTGGGCAACATATGACAGCACTGCATGGGGCAGCCCTGATTGACCAACCCAGACTGTCCACGATCAGCTTGTGTTGTCAGCATATATACACATTCCTTCATACAGGAGAAACTTGCCTGGAAGTGATTTAACCTTGGCTGTGCCTAGATTATTTTTCTCCTGGAGTGGCCATCTTTACTCTGTAAGAAAAAGTCTGAATATCTGTACAAACCCAACTCTCCCAAGAGAAACTGAATGTCTGTACAAGGCCTCCATCCCTTCTCCCTGAAGACAGGTCAGGTTGAAATATCCAATAACTGCAACCTTGGAACACAATTATGATCCAAGTTTTAGGTAATATTCTTATAGTGCACCTATACATGAGTGCCGAGGCTGCTCTGACAGACTTGATTAATCAAGTCTTCTGGAGCATGGCAATTGCTGTGCTCCAGCAGCCTCCTACATCTCATGTATCACTGTCCTCATGCTTCCAAAATGGCAGCAGGGGTGCTTGAGCTAAAGTTCATTGAACAGGGTTTAGTTCAAGAGCCCCCACCACCATTTTGAAGTGCAGGGATGCTGATACAGGGGAGATGCTGGCACTTTAATCAGAGCAGTTCTCAGAACCATTCTAATTAAAGTACAGCCCCAGTCCCCACCCCCAGAGCATGTGTAAAAGTATCCATTGTTTCCATGCTACTACTGATTTCTGAATTGATGTCCCTCTTCTTTCCCTGACACTGATTTCACTAATGCACTAGAATGGCAGCTTAGCAGCTTTTGACTGAAATAAATTCTATCATTCAGATGAAATATACATTCCTTTTTAGGTAACCATTAATTATATTGAATTATATTTACTAATCTGCCTTTACTTCACCTTAATTACATTTTCATTTCCTAATTCCCTTCTAATTAATCAGGATATAGAATTACAGTTTGTTTGTTTTCAGTTTCTGTTCTTCAAATTTCTAAGCTGCTGGCTCTTAGAAGGTATACACAACCTTAAATAGTCAAGATTAAAAAGACAAGTTTCACGGAGTCCCTAGAAGTTGTTCTGCTAGGTTAAGGACCCTTGCTGTTAAAAGTATGCTTTAGTTCTAGACTGCGTTTGACTGGCTTTATTTTCCAGCAACTGGATGATGTGCTGCATCAGTCTACTAAATCTAAGAACCCTTGGCAGTCAGAATTTTTTTCAGCAGATAAATGCTTATAAGGCCATGATCAATTACATTTAATCATTTAATTTCTCATTTTTCAGAGGTAAAGTAGGTTGTCAAGATCACAAAACCATTCCTGTAGCCCTTCTCTGAACCTAAACTAAAATTTGTTCACCTCTTTTTTAAAAGAGAACACTAGAATTAACATAGTAATAACACCTTCCTACTTCTATCCCATAATCCAAGATTCTATTTCCTTCTTGTCATGACACTGCACTGCAATTCTGGATGCCCAACATTATGGACTTTTCAGAAGTAGTAAGCAAACAACTCCTAAAGTAAAATTGTTGGTACTCAATACCTCTAAAAATTATGTGCAAATTAAATCAAAAGGGCCACCCAAAAATCAGTCATCATGGTTGAAGTCTTCAGCAATCATTTATTTTCTCTCTTATTCATCCTCCACTGAGCCTCCTTTTCAGGTGACAGAAGGACAGAGATAAACTGGAGGACTGGACCAAAATGAGGTTCAATAAGGACAAGTCCTGCACTTAGGACGGAACAATCCCATGCACCATCACAGGCTGGTGAAAAGCAAAGTGTAAAGAAAATAAATTACAGTGTGCACGCTTAAAATTAGATAAAGTAAATACTATAGTTCTGGCCTGTCAAAAATAACCGTACTGTTCTGCAAAAACAGTACATCTTTTTTCCACCTTTCTCTCCTTTTTAATTCAACAAAATAGCATTCAATATTATTCCCTCCCTGATTGCCTCAGTTCTCCCTCCTGAACTGCAGATCTGTGCAGAATGTGTACTGAGGTAGAAAGGAAAGTGGTCTGTCACAGGGTGACGGCACAATATAGCCCCAAAGGGGAGAAGGGGAACCTCGGGACCCGAAACAAGGCTGGGGAGAAGAGGGGAGAAGGAAAGAAAACAACGAACTCCTTACCTGCAGCCAATGACACGGGAAAACCGGAAGGAGTGGCGGGACCTGCGTGGCTGATTAGCCATGTCTTTTTCAAACTACAGCCAGCTGCGATCAATGATGATCGGAGCTGGTGCGGGGGCATAAGGAGCACCCCGAGGGAAGACGAGGGGGAGGAGAGCTGGAGACCAGCTAGGAGGGAAGACAAGCCTGGAGCCTCACACGGAGACAAGGGGGAGGCCAGCGGCCAGCCCCAAGGCTGGGACACGTTTCCCTGCATCGGGAAGGGAAACGCCCAGGGAGAGGCGTCGGATGTTCCGGTTGGCGGCGGTGACACCAGGTATAAGGATCCTGAGACCGGATTCTATGCTAGGAGCTACCCCAAAAAGAAGGGAACAGAAGAGGACCCAGCAATCCAGGTGGGATCAGCACAGGTTTGGGGGGGCACCCCAGAGTCCCCCCCGACAGGGAACCAAAATACAAGTGGCAAGAGGGGCCGCCGAGTCCTGAGTTCGGCCAGGCAGAACCACTCGGCAAGGGACCAAGTGGCCATCAGGGAAAAGCGGCACCCAGCCTTAGAGGTGTTGCAGATACAGTGAAGGAAGGAGAGGACTTCCTCCAGGACAGGGAGTCCAAACTTTGAGTTATAGCCCGGGAGACTTACGGGTTGATCTTTCTTTTATGTTTTGCGGAGTGGCCCACAGTTAGAGGGCCAGGGAAGGACCCTGAGTAGGAGTCCTCATCCAGCGGGGTCTAGACTCAGGACAAGCCTACGGATTTGCCACCAGTTCATCTGGGCATCACAAGGCGAGGGTCGGCCCCGGGGATCACCAGCAACTCGGCGTGGCTGGGTATTAGGGCGAGGTGTAGGGGAGGGCGGAGCCTCGCAGAAGACCATCACCCCCAAGAGTCCCGACACCGGAGAAGTTTAAGTAGTCAACCCCTCCACTGAAGATTCGAGCAAAGTCGTGGCAGGTGAGATAGGGGTGGGGACTGCTTCTAAGACCTATCCAGAAAGAGACAAAATCTAGGGACAAAGCGCCAGGCAAGACCATATGCCAGAGGCTGAGCAGCGCGAAACCTTATGTTCAAGGCCCGCCAGCAACATGGTCATTACACATGAGTAACTCAACTTAATAGCCACCATTAAGTGACCTTTCTCTTTTCAAAGATCTCTGCACATTCTCACTTGCCTGAGAAAACCAGGCAGTATAACCTATACCAGTGAGTGTCCATTCAGTTCGTAGTATGTAAAACATGAACAACAGCATGCATGGGGTGGACTGAAAAGATCTGAGGACTTAGTACCAGAGCACATCATGTAAAAGGCAAATCATACTGAACAGTAAGCATTCAAAGAGTCACTGTCTTCATCAGCCTACTGTCCAAGCGCTTGCTGTCAAAGGTAGTACCAAAGGCAAAGACAGGTTTCACAGTTATGTTCATTTAGTGGCTGATGGCTTTGGTGCTGGACTGGGTTAATGAAAGCCTGGATGAATTGATTTAAAACTCATGCCATGCCTCAGATTTAAGTATTCCACAGGTCAAAAGGGCTTGAAGCATTATATTTTTTGCCCAGGTATAACTGGGTTTCAATGACAGATAAAGAGAGTATTGCCAAGGCCACCAGAGGATATTAATTTAATTGCACAATCAGGATATGATGAATTTTATCCTGGAACCTGAAAATCTTATGTCATGCTTTGCCCTATATGCATGGCAGTGTGTGCTATTTTAGGTGCCTAGGATAAAATTTGTCAGATCCCAATCATGTGACAGGCAGGTGGGAAGCCAGGCACTGGAAACCTTGACCCACTGCTGAGCTCCCTACCTTTCAAAATTTTAAAAGCCATACATTTGGACTTACTGGAACACAGGAGCTGATGGTGCCATAACTAAAACTGACAGGATAGTCGCCCATCTCCAGTTGCTAGCAACACAGACAGTGGAGGATAGGGGATGTTCACATGCTGATTGGTAAGCTTAGAAGTCCTGCCATGCAGCTAAGTTGTAGTTTTACCTTGCCACATGTTTAATTTAAGGCATGATGGAAACCAGCCACATCATATGGAACATCTCTGTGGCTAGTTTCTCATTTTGTCACACCATTAATTGCCTAAACATGTAGAACATCTCTGTTTACAGCACAATTAATACATTACTTAGGCCAGAAATATAACATCTGCCAGGGCCCCACAGCAGTCTAATGTACATCAAGGAACAGACTTGCACACTCTGGCCAGTGGGCTGGACAAAGGTATTTTCATATCTTTCTGCAGCTTGCCATCTTAGGATATTTTTGTTTTGTTTTGTCCTTGTATCATCAGTTAAAGAGTTAAGTGTGCCTGCGAACAGCTGGAACAGAAAGAAGTTCCTAGCATCCTTCTCCGTGGAAAAGAAACTGAGGCAGCTAGGGGCTACATTCTACTGTAGCTGAACTCTGTGTAAAATATATAGCAAGAAAACCCATCTTGAACATCAGAGTCCCAGTTGAATTTTCAAGGCACCAAGACCCTTTTCCTTTTCAATGATCACATCTGACACAACAAAATCTTAAGACATATAACCAGAGATCTGTATCATTTTTTTAAGGGGCTGAAAACAAACTAGCATAATTTCAGTAGGTTATTTATAGGAAAAATCATGAAAACCTTACCAAGCACTTTTTAATGCCATCTGTTGCCCATGATTCTAGATGAATGAGGTTAGAAGACAACAGTTAGAAGACAGAGAGAGAAACAGATAAGACTGATCAGAGGTCTTAAAGATGAATTCATGTTTTAAAACCTAATAGATATTTATTCAGGGAAAATAAAAAAAGGACTAGAAAATATTAGTAAAACAAACTTGAGTAATGAAGACAGAGTATTGTAAATAAAGTGTTCTTTGTAGCCAATTTGATGGGTGTGATATATGTAAAAAAAGCAGTAATTTCCAATTCAAGTAATATATATTTCACTGGCATGAGGTAGACATTTTTAATATTGCCAAATAATGATTTATAAATTGAAGCCATGTTTGGCAGGCTGTTCTGCACTTCATTTATTGCAAGTGCTGACAATGAAAACAAAAATGGTTTTATTTCTAACCGAAATACCATGCTTTTCAATGTGAAAAATACTGTAATAAGATTGATACTTTCAGCTTAGTAATTCAGTAGGTGCTATACTTCCTCTCGTTAATACAGAACCAGCACCCTCTTAAAAGAAGATACTGCTTTCTGGAGGTTTTAAAACGAACAGATTTTTAGGACAGATTTAAAAATTAACATCCTAACCACTTCTGGGCCATTTTTGAAACTGTAGGGATTGTTAGATTGGTGTGCTTCATCAGTTCCATGTAGATATCTGTTGGATGTCTCAGTGTAAACATTCTGGGCAACTATACATGGACCCGATGCCTGCTCTGTGTGCTAATTAGACTCCCAAGAGCTGCTCTAATTAAAGTGCTCCCCCCCACCCCACTCTGGAGCACGTGTAAGGACACCCTATGTGACAAAAGGGATTGTAAAACTAGAAGCCATGTCTTCCATCTATTTTCTTATTCATTTATTAGTGGTGGCACAAAGTCCAGGGTCCCATTATGCTAGGCACTTTACACACACCTGTCAAAATTCTGCCTCCGCCTGAAGACTTTTTTTCCTTAAATATTCCAGTGATAAGCACCAGGGGATGAAAGCTAGGGACATGATACCAAACATGCTAGCATTAATACCAACACATCTTATTTTCATATATACTCATGTCCCACTGTGATCAAAACTTGCAATCTATGAAAAGGAAGGAAAAAGATATAGGAAAACTTCACAATAATTGCTGGAATATTTTTTCCTCTCATCTTTGGGTCAATAAGGAGATCTAATCAGAAAAAGTCTCTATTATGACAGTTAGGCTCCTATGATAGATTTCATAGACATTAGGGCTGGAAGGGACCTCG
>NW_017729032.1:198300366-198308729 GCF_001723915.1 Gavialis gangeticus
GTAGGAGTCAATCTCCTGCTCACAGTCCCTGATGGCACACATTCTCTGGACTGTGGCCTGGAGCTCCTCCCGCTGGTGCGCCAGAGACCTCAAAAGGAAACAGAACCCACATGGGGAGGTGACTATGCTCCTGGGCCCCAGAGCCTGAAAAACTGACAGGCAGCCCACGCAGCCGAGAGCCAGGGGTTCTGTCTGCATGGAGCCCGGAACCATGGGCTCCGTCTGGGTGGTGGTCTCTGAGGTGCCCGAGGGGGGGGCCCAGAGCCCAAGGGGACCCTCGGGGTATGACGCCTGCCCATCCATGACATGCCTCTGGTAGGCTGGCTACAGCTGGGACTGTCTACCCTGGGGGGTTCACAGGCAGGGTCTCGGGCCCTCCTGCGCGCCCTCCTGCACGGACTCCTTGCTAAATCACATGCCAGCAGGCAAGCATGCCTGTTTGCGCGGCTCCCTGGGGGGCTCGGCGAAGTAGGGGCTGGGCAGGGCTTGACCTGGCCCGGCTCCACGCAGCCGCCTGCTCCTCCCACTCAGTGAGGGGTTAACCCCTTCCCACAACAGGCCCTGCTTGCCTCCGGCTGTGCTGGGGGCTCCGCAGGCTTTCACCCATGTCTCTCGCTGCTCTGGAGCCTAACTGGTCGCTGCTCCGGAGCCTATCCTTTACTATTATGTTGCGGAAAGACAGTCACCCCCATTGCCCAGATTTTATACTTTATATAAAAAATTGGCTCTACTAGATTCATCTCACATTACATGTCTACCATTCTAATAAATATAGAATTTTAACTTTAATTCCTGTAATTAACCATTTGTAATGTCACCTCTCTACTGAACAGTTGCCAGTTTCAGAACCTATCAAGTAGGCTTTCAGCAGCAACAGAAAAAAAAATTAGGTCTGTGAAGTCAGTATTCAGAAACAGAATACAGAAAACCCTCTTTCAGAAATGCATAAATTCCCTCTAAAATATTGTAATATTTCATTACCCTTCTTGCTAGGAAACTTGCTTTAAGGCTGAAGCAATCTATTCAATGTATTGGATCCATCTTATTTCAAGACTATGTCTAACTTCAACTTCCATATACTAGATAGTGAGGTGAAAAATGGATAAGTCCAACTATTATAAGATCTGTTTTCCATAAGAAAGTACCTGAACACAGAGGCTCAGTCACTGCCCAACTTCCTCTTCAGTAACCTAAATAGATTGAGCAACTTGAGCATCCTATTACAAAGCTTGTTTTCCAGTCCCTGGATTATTTTTGTGATGCTCCTTTGAAGATCAGTTCCATGTTATTCTTGAAGTGCTATTATTCTTCTGACCAGAAACGGACACAAATGTTCTCACAAAAAATTTCTTAACAATGTTGCATACGTAGATGAGATTGCTGTTTAGAAATAGTGAGACATTCTCCTTTTTTATATATCCAAGAATTTCATTGGCTTTTTACTCACAATACAGACACAGTTTGTGCTGCCATGGCAGTTACTGTAACAGGGGCCCCAATTCCTATTTCAGGAATGAGAGGGCAGCATTACAGAGCTGCAAAAAAAATTGTAGGAAGCTAATATAGTGCCAGCTTCAGGAAAGGAAGCAGCCAAGGGAAGACAAGACCAGGAATTATAAAACTGCAGGTACCAGTCTTAGAGCAAGCTGCCTTACAATAAGCTATGAGGGACAGAACTTCAGACAGCTAGTTAACTGGTGACTGCAGCACAGATTTAAAGGACAGGAGAGCCCAAACTGAGCAGAATGCCAAACCACTCATTAGGCAAATAGGCCCGCTCTACACATGCAGATAAAGGTACAATGGGATCCAACACATAACTCCCACAATCGCATGCCATGCCACACATGCAAAGGATTGGGGGATCATGCATTAGATCTCATCATACCTTACTGCTGGTGCAGGGGGAGCCTGACCCTGAACTCCCCACGCACCAGCAAGAAGGCAAGCTCTCATGACTGGGAGCCCTCTCAGCTGAAGAGCTCCCAGCTGCAGAAACACCTTATGCACCCGTTTTGCAGAGATGCAGCTGTGGCCATCTCCTTGCATGAAACTCTCAGGGCTGGGACATGACAGCCATGCCCTGTGGATGCTGGGACCCAGCTGGGTCCAGGCACTGGGAGACACACTGTGGGGACCCAATGTCTGCAGCTGCAGGACTCAGCCCTGGCTGGGCAAGGTGCACCCTGAAGCTGGAAGCCCACATCTGACAGGGCTCCCAGCCACAGGGGAGACCCTGTTCCACATGTACATTAAGGCTCAATAACAACCACCTATGAAATTAGTACACATTTTTAAGGTCTAATTTTATAGCTGGTTGGAACTCTATATGTCATGGTAGCTACTATGGACATATAGCTAGTCTCAAAGTAACTGCACAATTAACCAATTAGTTTCATGATACCTGTAAGGCGTCGAAGGCAGCCTTACACATGCAACACTCGTGCTTTGCTGCAAGGGAGAAGGGGATCAGGTGACTAGGAGTTAGTGGTTAAGCAAGCTACAGGGCGATATAAAATAGTGTATAGCAGCAGACAGAATATTGATCCCAAGGGACTCAACTCACTGAAGTAGCCCCACTAATGACTATATTTTGAGAGCTATTCTTAAACTCACCTAATGCATGCCCCATTAGTTCCATACAAGTGTAAAGTTTTGGGTTTGATTTAGGGCGTTTTGATTCAAGATAAAATTGAGTAATTAAGCCAAATCTTGAGAGAAATCCAAGATATAATATCACAGTTGTCTGTCAAACAGATTTCTAATCTTGTCAATAAAGTAACAGGTTTGACAGGTCTGTTTAGTACAGCTATGAAACAGTATTGGGTCCAGCATTAATGTTTGTCTTTTTTGTAGACAGAATCCTGAGAATATTATCTCAAATTTTAATAACTAATTCTAAGGAAACAACTCTGTACCAAGGGTTGGCTCTACATAGTTTGCTCCCTGCATTCATCCCTTTCTTGAAACTGCAACAGTCCTTCATAAAGTTGAATCACAAAAGTAGCACCCTTGAATTCCTTTATACCAGAAGCTACTTGCATCCTAAGGAAAAAGAAAGTTTTGCTGACCTTCTGGTACTCCAATAATCAGCAGTGCTTTGAATGATTTTAACAGAACCAGGATTTCACCACACTTGTAACAAAGCTATCTAAAAGCCCCTAACATACCAGCGTATTGTTCAGTTAGCTATGCCACTTCTAATCCTTCTTCATTAGCAAACACATGTACTGAATTTATTTGTAATATCTATTCCTTCACACTAAATTGCACTCACTCTGCTGGTTACTCATCTCAGCTACTCTAAATCTTCACCCCTTTTGCAAGCAACTAATTGTTAGAGAAAAACATATCTTGGTTCTCTCTCAAGTGTGGGATCTTTCTCTATTCCATAACCCACTAGAAACAATCTCTAGGACCTGCAGTGCTATGCTTTGCCTGCCCCCTCCAGAGAACTCCATTAAGGAGCCCAGATATGACCCTGCTGCCCCTGCTGGAGGGGTGCAGGATGTGGGAAAAGCCACATTTCCTGAAGCAGTACAAAGCGCTGCCATTGTTGCTACAGGAACACTGGGAACAGCCACTATTTTCATAACAGTCATGGTAGCTCTTCCTGCCACTACAGCCCCTGCCACTGCTGCCGCCTGCCCCACAGGAAAACCTAGACAAATGTTCTTCCCCTAGAGACTGTGGCAGCTCCTCTCACTGGAAGAGTCCCTTTCGTGCAAACAGTGGCAGTGAAAAAACCTAGGGAGAGGTTGGAGAAAGCTGCTTCAGCTGCAATGGCCTGTGTTTGGTCTTTGAATGATGTTACTCTTTAAACCGCGAGGCACAGGAGTGGCTGAAGGGTGGTACAAGGCCTCTGAGGGCACTGTGGGAAAGTGCTGCTGTTGATAAAGGACCATTAAAGACTGCAGGTAGAAAGAAAGGCCTGAATGCAAGGGTGGTGATTGAGAGGCCTTGACTGAGGACTATTAGTTGAGGCTAACAGAGTCATAACCAGCAACAGTTATTTAGGGTGAGAGTGCCCAGTGATCTGAACTAAGCCAAGCCAAGAAAAATTAAAAACGTGCACCACTCTGGTGGACTGGGGACAGACTCCCAAAACTTCCTCTTCTTTTTTTCTCCATTAAAGATGTGGCAGACTAGTACTGGAAGGTGCCCTGCTTGGCCAGAGGACAGTAGAGGCAGAGTGTCGCCACACTCACTTTCAAGGCAGGGTCCTGTTACAGCCTAGAACCCTATAGAGCCCAACAAATGAACAGCTGTCCACAACCTGTGCATACCCTAATATATTTTAAATGTGTATACATCTTTTGACCCATGCCTGATAATAAATAATTCTCTCTCTGAAGTATGCGGGTATTGGGATTTGGGGCCACCTTCAAGAAACAAATGAAAAAGGTGGTCCCACCGCCAATCAGAATCTAAGATTGTGATCCTGTGAAGATTTATACATATGAATTGTTCTATTAAATCCAGTGATATTATAGCCACACCTAAGGTTCCTTATATTGTTACGCACCCAAAAAACTGGAGCCTAAGACTAATTGCCTATATTTGCAAAATGATGCATCAGTTTATTGAACGCTACAAAAACACTGAAGTATGCACTGCACAATGAAGACCACAAAACATGGAAATCAGATTGTTATGGTGAGAGCTCCTGTGTGGCAAGTGTAAGTGCATTTAAGTCTGCAAGAAATAGAAGACTGGAGGAAAGGGAGGATGAAAGAGGTATAGGGAATGGCAGGGAAAGAGTGGGGGTGAGGAGCAGCAGGGGCAAGGTGTTGGGGGAGTGGGGCTGCTTGATCCTCCACCCCACCTCCTGGTCTTCTGTCACTGCTTTTCATGCTGCACTGGTGGGAGTGCCAAATTTAAAACGACCCTCTAATCATTAGATTTAACTATTGTGGGGTTGTCTTGAATTCAGAGTCATTTTAGACTCAGGTAAATGCTGTAATTATGTTAAGAATTCTTAACATCTTTTTTTGGTAAAGTAATTGGCTACATGGCCCATGTAAGTTATTCCACTATGTATATCTGTAAATTTATCCAAATTAAAGGTTAACCACTGCACTATCATCAACCTGTTCAAGATAAATTTCAGAATTCTGAGCATTCTTTACTACTGTAACCTTCTGCAGTCCATCCTATCATTTCTTAACTTAAATTTTAACACCAGAGATCAATGTATTAGATGTCTGAATAGATGTAAACATTTAATACCAACCATAAAAAGCATAATACATACAATAACAACTCAACTGGTGTTTTGTTTGGATCTTAGATCAGAAATACTTTTTTCCTAAATTATTAGAAAGGAAAACTAACCTGTCAAATCCAGTACTACAAAATTGCAGGGCCAGGCTCCATGCCCAAACTACAATGTGGATGGAGCTTTCTGGCACAGAGCAAGAGTAAGTGGGGAAGAGAGGGGCAGGCAGGGGAGCAGAGGCTGCAAGCGGGGAGAGATGGGAGAAGGAGGCTGCAGGGGGGATATAGCAGGGTGCAGGGGCTGACTTCATGTAGGGATTAGGGTCCAAGCCACAGCAGCCAACTGCCCCACTCCCCACATACTCAGTTCTAAGACAAGGGGCTTCCCCCTCCCAAGTTAAATGGAGGGAACTCATCTTAGAATTGAATAAATGCAGAATATATTCATTTCATATTAATCAGGCATTCATTGTGAGGTGTAATCATTTCTCTTATTTTTATAGCTTGATGTTGCTACTCCTGCAAGGATAGTACAGTCATATTATTACACCCTTCTTAAACGTGGGTTACTTCTTCATCTTGGAAATAGAAGTAGCTAACAAAGGAGGCAGGACATGAGTCACATCAAAGAGATTATGTAGCAATATTTCACTTCTTGTACTTTAACCCAGAAGTTAAAAGGTATGTGAACTTTTTATGAGCATTCTACAATGGAACAATTGTTTCACCCTACAGTTACATTTAATGATGTGAATTGATCTTTCACTGAAGTGTAGATAAGGGGAAAATAATGGCAAGATTAATGATAACATAATAAACTGATTCAATAACAGCTGTAAACCTACAAGATCAAAACAAGAGGTAGTACTTCTAAAAATTCAAGGAGAGAAAGATTGATATGATACCTCAGTTGTTCTAGAAAACATGAGTAAACCATTCAAAAAGGGACTACTGTAGAGAGGAATTATCTTCGTCTCTTCCCCAAGAATTCCAAACAAAAAAAACTGAAAAAATGAAAAACAGGATGGAAGTTTCACTCAGGATATAAATTAAGTTGATGTTCTTTTTTGTTTTAAGAAGTTTTAACAAGAATGAAATCTCAAACATTTAAATTAAAATAGTTAAATGTACTAAATGGATTAAATCACTGAAAGGTTATACAGAAGCATTGGAATGTCTAGTGTCCGACAGCCATCATTGTTATGCTGGGAATTTTGGACTGAGAAACATTAAAAAAATACCATGAAATGTTTTCTATGGCAATGAAAACTTATAAATTTGTACCAGCCAAGTAATTTATTTGCAAGCTTTACAAAGAATTTTCAATATTTCTAAATTTCAGTAGAGCAAGAAGTAGAACACACACATGCACATACAGATGTCCTTCTCAGATTTATTCACTGGATGAGGCAGAGCCTTATAAAGACTCTTTTTATATCCTCACAATACAGTTTCTCTGCCTGGCCTTTCACAGCAAGAAACAACTCCTGGAATAAAACATGTCTACAGGATGTTATAAAATTCTCACTGAAAATATACTGAACATAGTCCTCTAGGGGAATGCACTTAGCTTTTTATGTTTTTCTGTTCCTGCTATTCTTATCTGTTGATATTGGGGGATTTTGGAGATATGCTAGTTATCTAAACACAGCCCCGGAGAAAAAGTGTCAGCAGTTAGGACTGCCAATTCACCTTTCCCCTATCTCTTTCATCTATAGCTCAGTGAAGTATGAACTCCAAAACAGAAAATGACACTCCTGAAGAGGCTAACATAAAGAAGGGAAAAGAACATTGTACTTACAAAAAAAAAAGACAGGAAAAAAATAAACCAATTACTCAGAATTTAAAATAGAGTTATATTACATGTATATACTATTTCAAATCATTAGTTGGACCAGCAATTCTCCAACTTACCTTCAAGTCTCTGAATGATTCTCCCACATCAGGAAGAAGGTAGAATTTAAAGGCTCAAGGTGGCATGAATGTGGTGGGAGCTTTAAGGACAAAAAGTGAGTTCCACTAGCATGTCCTTATCATAAGAAATACACTGAAACTTGAATACAAGGATGATTTAGAATAGATGCAGTTGCTGTCACTCAAATGTAACTACAGAAATACCAAAATATTATAATAGATTAAAGAGATAAAAAATTGTATTTTTATGGAAAGTAGAATTCAAATTGCTTTACAAAAGTTTAAAAAATTACAGAAGTTGTAATAAAAAAGCAAATGAAGATCAACATAAAAAAAATTACAAAGCACTGGAGAAAACTGCCCAAGTGTCATCACAACTCAGAAGCACTAATATAGTGAGATAAAAGAAAAATGTTCCATACGCCACCCTGTCATTTCTGGTACATAAAAACCCAGACAGAAATTTCAACTGATGATGGGTAAGGAGTGAGAAGCCAATCAGCTTCTATGCTCCTCTGGCTAGCCAATGAGACACCAAGACTTCTTGCAAAAGAAGGGGTCCTCCTTGTGTTCCTCAATATATGGTTCCCTTCAGGATTTTATTCAGGGCTGTTCCACACCTGAAGGCCAAACAATTCCCTTACCCAGCAAGCCAGATGTATAGCAACACATCCCCTATCACAGCATAGACCAAAACTGTACAACAAGGAAGAGCCAAAAAGTTAGCACAAACTCTGGGTAATCCAAGTGATTTTGAATTGGAGCCCAACATAACAAGAGGTGAGGGTTCTTTGTGACAGCTTTTTGGGAGCAATTTAAGCGGGACAATCCAATAAACAGAGAAAGAAACTGGGAGATATGCCATATTTACCCGAATCCAAGACAAGTCTGAATTTGAGACAAGCCCACAAACATTCTATCCTATACATGGAAAATGACCGTAGGGTAAACTGGGGGGGAGGGGGTGAAGGGACACAGGCAGTAGCTGCAGCTCTGACTCTGACCCCGATCCCTGGTCAGGACTGGAGTCTGAGCCAGAGTCAAAGGGCCCACCCTTCCACCTTGTACTTTAATCCAAGATGAGGGACTTCCCCACCCTGTTAAATGGGGAAGGTGTATCTTGGATTTCAATAGATACAGTACTTAGTTGCAATATAACAGAAGCAAAATATATCAGAAATGAACCCTTATCTATTATACATTTTCTGCACCATCACAGCTAAAACAGCACT
>NW_017729032.1:198313729-198330634 GCF_001723915.1 Gavialis gangeticus
CATGCGCCACCCTGTCATCTCTGGTACATAAAAACCCAGACAGAAATTTCAACTGATGATGGGGAAGGAGTGAGAAGCCAATCAGCTTCTATGCTCCTCTGGCTAGCCAATGAGACACCAAGACTTCTTGCAAAAGAAGGGGTCCTCCTTGTGTTCCTCAATATATGGTTCCCTTCAGGATTTTATTCAGGGCTGTTCCACACCTGAAGGCCAAACAATTCCCTTACCCAGCAAGCCAGATGTATAGCAACACATCCCCTATCACAGCATAGACCAAAACTGTACAACAAGGAAGAGCCAAAAAGTTAGCACAAACTCTGGGTAATCCAAGTGATTTTGAATTGGAGCCCAACATAACAAGAGGTGAGGGTTCTTTGTGACAGCTTTTTGGGAGCAATTTAAGCGGGACAATCCAATAAACAGAGAAAGAAACTGGGAGATATGCCATATTTACCCGAATCCAAGACAAGTCTGAATTTGAGACAAGCCCACAAACATTCTATCCTATACATGGAAAATGACCGTAGGGTAAACTGGGGGGGAGGGGGTGAAGGGACACAGGCAGTAGCTGCAGCTCTGACTCTGACCCCGATCCCTGGTCAGGACTGGAGTCTGAGCCAGAGTCAAAGGGCCCACCCTTCCACCTTGTACTTTAATCCAAGATGAGGGACTTCCCCACCCTGTTAAATGGGGAAGGTGTATCTTGGATTTCAATAGATACAGTACTTAGTTGCAATATAACAGAAGCAAAATATATCAGAAATGAACCCTTATCTATTATACATTTTCTGCACCATCACAGCTAAAACAGCACTCTAAGCCAGTCTTGAAAAGAATATTATTTTGGAAGGGAAGATGAGAAATAAGGTAAATATAGTTCTTCTCTTTGAAAACAAAGGGAATTTGACAGTTCTAACTAAAATACTGGAGACTTGCATAGGTTGAGAGAAGAGATTAAGACTAGAATCAAGATTTGAACAGCACATGAAATGAAGACACAGATCTGTTTATGAGCATACCAATAAAGAGTTATAAAGAAACAGACTGTTAGGCAAGAGGAGTTCAAAGGACAAAGAGGACAAGTTTCAACTCTAGATGAATATTAAGATTCTCATTACCTGCCATATTCACAGTTTCATAGTCTTCCTTTGAAGAGACTTTAAAATTAACTCTGCTTGTGGCCAGCACTGGAATAGAGAGTTTTGCAGGGATTTCAAAGTATTCTGGCATGTTCACTTCTATACTGTAGTCCACAGATTTTAATTTTTGGGAGTATGCAAGAGGCCTATTCAGTGCATCTCTCTGCAAGTAAAGCAACAATGTACATGTTTGTACAATGAGTAACCGTAATTAAAAACAAAACAACACAAAAAAAAATTAATTCTATTTAGACACAAGTTAAAGAGAAATAAGGTATAAAATTACTCTATTTACCAGAATCCAAGATGACTTCAAATTTAAGACTACCCTCCAATAATTAGATACATGGAAAATTATAAATTTGTTAAAGTTATAAAAAAATTCTCCCTAGCTGGGCCAAGCAGAGGCCACCACCACTGCTGACTATCCTGGGTGATTCTAGCTCCAAAAAGGTAAGTAGCAGGGGAGGGCCACGTATGGAATCTAATTATTGGGAGGTTGATCTTAAATTTGAACCCACAAAAGTTGTGGCAGGGGCAAGGGACCAGAACTCCTGCTCCTTGCCCCCTGCCTACACTGTCTGTTTCCCCTGCCATCTTTTCCCCCTGAAAGTTGCCCTGCTGGTGCCTGTTCCACTGCCTTTTTCCTCCCTCCCCTTACCTCCCCCACCACTTACCTTCTGGAAAGCTCTTGCTCCAGGGCAGTCAGCAGCAGTGGTCACCCTGGCCTGGACCAGCTAGGGAGAAGCAGCAGTGGCCAGGCTGGATCAAGACCAGAGAGGTTGGAACCAGAGCTGGAGATGAAGGTAAGCAGTTGGGGGAAGCAGTGATCAGAATGGGGCAGGCAAGTTGCAGTCTCTGACAATACTTCCCCCAACACTTCCTTCAAGTCACACACTGTGGATCTCTACCACACGCTCCCTCCCTCACTGCACTAGATGTTCCAGCCTGGGGCAGGTGGAAACTCAGCTCCAGCTTTAACTCAGCTCTGGCTTCAGCTCCTACTCAGAGTCATCACCTGCACTGGGCCAGTACTTGAATCTAAGATGAGATTTTGTTCCTCCATGGTGACTGGGGGGTGGGGAGGGGAATGACTTCATCTTGCATTAGAGTAAATATAGAACGTAGGTGAAATAGGTAGGTAGCATACTGGTACAGTATCATTCACACTTATTACAGAGACTCATACACTTAAGACAGTGCTGTACATGAGTGAACCAATTATAGAAATAGAGATATGATGCATCTGGAAACTCTTCCAATGAAAAATGAATTGTGGAGAGGAGGGAGAAGCAATCTACTGCCATGTGACTGAAAGTCTACTAATGCTGCTCAGGGAAAAAATACACATCTCAGGAAAAATAAGAAAGAAAGGAAAAAAACAGCTGATTTGAAATAGTAGTGTACTTTTTACTTGCTATTCCATAGCCAATGCTTATAGATTTTTCCCTCCAATCTCCCCAGTAAATTCTTGCGAATTAGTAAACAAGGATAAAAATCAGACAAAACTAGTTAAAAAGCCTGTCTAATTGTAATTACATACTTATAAATGGAGTATAAGAAAAAAAGCAATTAAACTCTGCTAAAACAATATTTCCAAGATAATTGAGAAAACTCTACAAATCAAATGACATATGATGAATACTATAGACAAAAAAATGTTCTTCCTCTTGGTAACAGGCATTTCTGGATCTCTAATCAAGATGCAGATTCAAACTCAGTCTACCTAGTCAACCATATTACTGGGGGCGCTTACATGTGCTCTTTACTGTGCACTAATTAGCTCTGCAGTGTTTACAAATGTGCCAGTATCAGGGCTCAGTAAACTAATTAGCTCTGCTGCAAGGTAGTACTGTTGGAGAAAGACAGCTTACAGCCGAGTGCTTTACTTCACTAAAACACACATGTAGAGAGTGACCTGGGGCATAAATTGCACCTGGTCACCCTAGGCAGCCACCTGCCTGCTCCGCCCTAGTTCAAATTGCTCCTGTCCCAGGCACACATGCAGATACTGTACCCAGGAGCAGTTCACTCCAGTTCAAAGTTCTATGAAGTTTATCATATCACATTAATTGCATGTGTAGATGCACACACTGAAAGCTAAAAAGTTTACTCAGACTATGGCCTCGTCACAGAACTATACTAATAATTTATTATAAACTGTATTCCTCCAAAGGAAGATGGCCTATTAAATGTTATAGTATGTTGTGGCTGACGTCAGTAGTTATTAGTTTGGCAATTCAATTGTCAGAAGATAACCATAAATCAAAGTTAGCCTATGTTATGGATTTCAGATTTACAAGAAATTTAATTTTTTTATCCTGGGTCATTTTTACCCATTTTCCATATTCCTTTACAGAGTATAAACTTTACATCTTACCTCCTCTTTGTTTTTTAGAACTGCAAAAATCTATTATGATGGGAAACTGAATTACTTGTCTAGTGGCATCTTGAATAGGAAAAAGAACATTTTTTGCCTCAAATATTCAGTTTTGTTGAAAGCGTACTTGCGGAGATCAACAGTTATGCAGAAAATCCAAGTGGAGGTTGCACAAACAAGAGAAGGCAGAACATGGTCCATATGTCCCTTTTTTAGCAGGATGGGGCAGATGACACATCTGGGAGGTATTAGTGGAATTCAGTGCTTTGTATTTAATTTTTAGCTACTAATAGATGTGACAGAGCTGCTTTAGTGCTCCACCACTTTAAGGGCTGGAGCAGGCAGCCGCCAGGTAGCCATTTTCAAACTTAGGCTAGAAAGGCAGCAGTCCAGGTTGAGCATTCAAGGTGGCAACATTGGGCTGAGCTGCTCCTGGAATACCTTAGAGGTAAGTGTTAGGCTATAGGGAAGGAGGAGGCTTCATTGATCCTGGCCATGACCATAAAATGCACCCTACCAGGGAAGGGTGGCCTGGTGGAGCTACTTGTAGTGGGGTAGAGCTCCACAGAAATGCCAGGCCAGTTACCTCCCCAGTGAAAGGTGAGGAGGGGCACCTAAAAACCCCAGCCCCCACATCCCTGGTGGGTTCAATCTGCACAGAGGGAGCCCAGGCTTATAGGAGTCTGAAGGCAGGGCCCCGGTCAGGAGAAGGACCTGGAGCAGTGCCCAAGCTCTTTGCGAGTCCTGTGGTTACAGAGGACAGGCATGAGAGGGGGCCAGGCATGGCTGTAACCACCTGAGCCTCACAGGGTGCAATACTCCAGGGTAGAGGGCCAGGCAGAGCTATGGCCACCTGAGCCAGATGGGGTGTCTGTCATGGGATGGGGTCCCCAGGGATGGCCGTGGGACCCCTAGGGCCTCTTGACCATGCCAGTTTGGCCCAATGAGCACCCTCTTTCTCACCCGCCATGTCTTGTTGGTAATAATTATGAATGGGGAGGCTGCCCTCAAGTTAATGTTGGGCATGGTCCTCCTGGACCCTGTGAGTTCTTGGAACTCCTTTGGGTCCTGCACAAAATTGGCTGCCTCTCAAGGCACCTTCAGCCTTATGGGCTGGATGCGTGGCTCTAAACCGTCCCTTTACCACATCCCAAGCCTCACAGATGGCATTCACGTAGTGTCCCTTAGTTTGACTTGGCCTCTGGTCATCGCTGGGCTCTCCGCAGCCCTGTCTCTGTCTCTGTCTCTGTCTCTGTCTCTCCACCCCTCGGCGCTGGGCTCTCCGCAGCCCTGTCTCTCTCTCTCAGCACTAGGGTCTGCACACTCCAGCTCCTGCGCCCACACTGGTGCTGGGGTCCGTGCACGCCTGGATACTGCGCTCATACTGGCACTGGGGTCCCCACACTGTAATGGGTCCCCAATGAGGCCTCCTTCTTCCCCAATAGTCTCAACCCAATCCTCCGGTTTACAAACAGAAATCAAAATACAAGCCCCTGGGTTATAACATAATGCAGGCAGCTCAGGGTGTATGCTGTCCCTTTAAATGAATCATCCTTCCCCCAGCACAACATGCCTTGTAGGCCAGGGTCTGGTCAGCTCCTGAAGTCCCTTAACCTTACCAGAAGCAGGAGATGGGCCATCCAGCCTCTTCACTTAGCTTCCTCTAGGAGAGCTCCTTCCCACTTAGCTGTTGGCAGAGAACTGACCCCCTGGGCCCAGGCCTGGGGTTTATATATGCCCCAGGACCTGCCTCTTCTGGTCAGCTGACTGCCTGCAGGTGTGGGCTAAAGCCCTCATTCCTGCTGCTATGGTAACTTGCAGCTGAGGGGTTCCTGACTGACTGCTAGGGCTCTCTCCCTAGCAGTTTCAGCCCTTAAAGGAGCAGGCACCTTAGTGCCCTGCAACACCGGAAAACCCTAGTGAAGCCCCAGTAAGAAGGCAGTGTGGAGCCCCAGTGAGGGGGAACCGAGGGATAGGTGCCCAGTATGTTGGTCCAGGGGCCCAGTGTGTGTTTGTGTCTGTTTGTCTGTCTAAATGAAGAACCCAGTGCAAACCCCTGGAGAAAACATCTGGGACCTTGACTTCTTATGGGGAATGAGAGTCCCACATGAGACTCCAGAGCTCAGGTCCTAGAGCTACCTAGCTGGAGGAAACATCAGTAAGGCATGGGACACATGTAGGGATGCTAGGAGCATGTACTTATTGCCTAAGGTTATTTGGTCACAGAAAGGGCAGCCTCCTGCCTATTCAACATCACAACTATTTATCAACAAGGTGTGGCAGATGAACAAGGCGGGCGGTTTGCCCAGAGACAAGGGTGGGGCCATACTAGTACTGGGCCTGGAAGGTGCTCTTGTCACAATAGAGTTTACTTTTTCCACCAAATTATAAAAGTGAATATTCAAAATGAATGTCTTCATTCTACCTTCTACTGAGTTACCTACAAATTCAAGGCTAAAAATTAACTGGGAGTACCCTCAAAATACTTCAGAAACAAATTCTCACATGTAGCCATAGTAATAGCAATAGTAACACATTCCATTTTTCCTCTCCTAGGATTGAACCAAGTGTATAAGCATGTAACAGGGAAACACTGTCCCTGTTACGGGAACTTTCAGGAAAAGCACCCATTCTGTTGAGAACTTTCTGACCGACCCGTGGAACTGGGTGACATGTTGACTGTTCACCCAGCCAGGACTCTAAATACATGCTGTGGATTTTGGTGAAGTGTCCATTACTTGCTGACAGCGATGAGGTGCTCAATCAGATTGAGATAACAAAAGGCTTAATTGCCAATTAAGTCTTCCCGGCTGGCGGTGGACAACCAGAGATTGACAACACGCGGGTGGAAACATTGTATAAAGGACTGTTGGTGTGATCAGTGCTTCCCCAGAAGAGGAAGAGGAGCCGAGGCTTTAGGCGTCAGAGACAGAAAGCAGCCTGCGCAGAGGCACAGGTGATGAGAGATTCTCCAAGAATTTCTTGTTGAAGCAGTGAGTGTCGGGCATCCAGCCCATTGGAAGATGAATTGCTGATTCAGTTGGACAATTGCAGCTCCGTCTGGATCCGTGACAAGAACTTTGTTGCTGTGAATTGACAAGCAGGGTGGGCTTTCCCCCTTCCCAGCCTGAAAACAGCTCCAGGCTCACAGGCAGGCAGACAGAAGTTATGGAAGATGTTCTGTTTTGAAAAGTCTTCATCTAACCCCTCATGCAATGAGGGTTGAGATTTTCACCCAATTGACCATTTTTCAAGCTGTCTGCAGTCATGCACTTGTGTTTGGTCCACTACAGACCCCTTTCTGTGGCCAAATCAGGCACATATTGTCATTTCTGTCTGCACCAATTGTCACTTCTGTCTGCACTGATGATTTCTGGGCCCCAGGCCATTGCCAAATTAGGGGGCTCTGCATGGCCATAAGCCAACCTAAGGACTCTGTGGGACCCCTGAGGAAACCCCAATGCAAGTGTAAGCAGGGGTTACTTTTTCCCTGAATTAAAGCTTGTTAGGGAGGTATATAAATGTGGTATATAAAGGTAAGCCTAGAGGGAAAGCAAGGTGTTTGATACAAAGAACCAAGGAGAGAGATCTGCAATGAAGCAGGCAATTCAGCTGTTTATGGGCTTACTTGATGAGGACTCAAGAGGGACACCAGGTCTTGCAAGCTGTTAAACCAGAGCCTGACACAGCAAGAGTGAACATGCATGAACAAGGGGAAGAAAGAAATCAGGGTTTTCTCAGTAGGAAGTGGGGGCCAGACTGGCAATCTCCATCTAAAGGCAGTTTCCCAAATCCATCATTCTCAACATCACAGCTTGGCAGGAAAGGTGGAAGAGTGTACTACGATGCTAGAGAGAGAGTGGCAAACCACTAAGGACCCCAGTCAGCCTGAAGGACTCCAAGGCTTGCTATACAAGCTATCAATTTTATTTTATTTTTTGCTGGCATTTTAAATATCAAGACAGTCCTTGTGCTTCAGGCTAAGTTGTATAATGCAAGCTCATCTAAAAAACTCTTTAACACTGCCATAATTTCAATACTATTAACAGTTTTTTTTATAGGGACAATAAATGTAAATTTATGACAGACTGCATTATGATCACTTTTAAAAGTTTAAACTTTACAATGGTTCATCAAATGGAGAAATATTGTTTTTACCTGATAAATAACTCTTGTACATCAATTCATATCAAAGCCAAGCTGCCAAATATTACTGCACAAGAAATATTGTATAAGATCTCCTGTACACTAAGTAAAAAGTCTCCCTCTGCATATTGTTTTCACCTCACACTTTATTACCAGTTCTCAAATATGAAATTTAATAAAATCTTTTGACATCCTTCATTAAATATTTCATAACTAAATCTTAACTCTCCTCACTACCTAAGATTCAAATCTTGTTATAACTTATCAGATTTCAGCATGACTACTGGTACAAGTACTACTCCTGCTACAGTCTGTCTTGATTAAATCCAGAGTTGATACTTCAGTACAGTAGAGTCCTTTGTGCAGCATCTAATAAAAGTGTTCATTATGAAAAGTACGTAGCTGTCACTGTGGCAACAATTAACTGACATCCTAAGGGAAGATAGTTGACGTAGATATCACAGGTGAAAAGCCTGACCCCAGCATTCTTATCGGGAATAGTGGCTTCTTTTCTACCCGATACCTTTTAATATTTCATATACTCAAGGTAAATAATACTGGGTAGCTGAGATAATGAAGAGCTACCTGGGAACCTCTTTTGCGGCCAGATGATGCCAAGATCATAAAAGAGCTAAAGCATACATACCAGGTCTGGGCCATTACTTACACTTTAATTTTTTAGGATGGGAAGTGTTTGTATATTTGGTAAGAGTAGTATGAGTTTACTTATGTAATAACATTGAAATTCTTTAATAAGAACCCATGATGACTACGTTTTCTGGATCTTTCCAAGTTAGGATTATATTTTCTAATTTATGAGAGATTAGTTTGAGAATGTAATAGTTTATATTGCATGGCTGCCATTACACTTCTTCACTTACAAGATTTTCTATATTCAGGGTTTGGTAACCCTTAAGCATAAATGTAATTTAGTAAAATTTTAGGTTGGAAGGAAGTAGACAGTCCCTTGACAGGGAGCCTATCCTACTTTCCCCCCCTTAGATTGTTTATTTTCCTTAAATCCAGTTTGAATACAAAAGGCATTCTAAAGGAAAGGAAACTATTACTGCTGTACATAAAGAGAGAATAATAATGAGCTCTATTAAAGAATGGATCTCATTGGATCGAAGAATGGAAGCAGTTATCAAGCTACATTTTCAGAGAATAATCATCTAACAAAATAAATACATGGACATACGATACTGTCTTTTTTTAAAAATCTATTCCAATCAGAATTTCTCGAAAGATAGGTTGCTTTTATAACAGGATGAAAACAAAAGTAACATAACAACATTTAAAATACTGTGGCATCTCAGAGATTGAACAGAAATAACGTATTTTCAGACTAAAGTTTAGCATATAAAAAAGCCATAATTCCATTATTTCAGAAAGACTCAAATGAAAACACTTAGCCTTGCAAATCAAGAGAAGTAAAATAGTCTTCTGCCAGATTTACTGTTTTTCTTACCTCAATTTTGGACAGCCCTAAGGCTACTACAGCAACTCGAACACTGCTGCTCTCCAGTGTCCCAGTGACCTTTCTGCGCTCGTACTCAAGAGCTGACATCTGCTGCTGTGCTGCAATGGCCAGAGCCCTCTCTCTAGCTTCATTAATCAACGGGATCTTCAGCTTTTCCTCAAGAATGTCAGTGAGACCACATTTCAAGCACAGAACTGGCTGGACCCCACTGTGACCTGCAACAAGCAAAGCCGTCTGTTAGCTCCTATTAAAAGTGCATTCTGTTTTATTCCAATATTGCAGAAAATGAGCAAGTATATTATATTAAATTCTGAAAGAATATAATATTCTCAGAATTGAATGTGATATTCTAATACATAATTCTTTCAGAATTCAGGACAGCAGCTAAATACTGCACTTAGGACTATTTTATAGGACTAAGCATTGGAGTCCAAGTCAAAAGTTGTTGCTCACAATAAAAAAATCAAAAAGATTGACTTTATTTTTTTTATTTAGGGGAGGAATGGTTATCAGCAATCTACTAAGGATGTAATATTACACTGATTGAAGCAGTATCTGTGCAGCTTCCACATTAAAAAAATCTATACCATCTCTGTTTCTACAATCTTCATCCTATTTATTTGCAGGTATTATGGTAAGAAGTCTAGTGAAAGATTCTGGTGTGAAGGCGGCAGAATGTGTGATGTGTCCAACACTATCTACCCCACACACCAAATGTTTCAAAATCTTGAAGCTGTGAGTTTCACTGTTCCAGTGGAACACATCTGTGGGTGATTTCGTATCAGGAAACCTCTTGGTGCCACAATATGACCTTTATGAGATGGACACATCTTGGGGAGTTTACCTAAGTAATTAAGAGGTTGCAGAAATGTTTTTTTGGGTCATTTGATAGATGAGGAGCAAAAACACGGCAAGATTAAGTAACTTATCCGGTGTCATAGAATGTCTCTGTGCTGGAGCTAGAAATGGAACCCAGATCTCTGGCACTTTCGTACACAGTGCCTGGGCTCCCCTGGAGCGTTTTCAGCATGGTTAGTATGTGCCTCACTTTCCCTCCCCTGGGTAGGCTACCACAAGGGTTCAAACCAGATTCTGTCAAGAGAATTAACAGTGGAGGACAGAATCAGTTCTTTTTGGATTACTTTAAGGTGTAGAAGAATACTGTTGGAGAAAGTGAACAACCAGATATAATCTATATTACAGCTGCTGCTTGGACTGCAGTCTAGCTTTAAAGTAGCTAGGTCAGGTACTGAAAGCAGTATAGTCAAAGTTCAGTACAGACTGCAAAACTCACCCAAGAAACTGGTTAAGTAGTAAGATGGTTAGCTCATGCTGGAGTTCCACACTACCACAGCTAGACTGTTACCAGAACCCATACTAGCTACCTAACCCATGCACATCAAGCTCAGATACATCTACACTATACTGTGGTCAATGTTCATGTAGCCTTAAAACGAAGAATTGAGGACAGCCGTGTAATCCCCACAAAGCACATCACATAGCCATCTATCAAAGAACCCTTTTTAAAAGTGATTTAGCACTTGGTTCTTGTGAAATTGTACTTCAAATTTCAGCCTGATGTTGTTTAAAACGGCTGAGGTATAAACTCTTCAAAAGCACAATTCTGAATAGAATAACTCATCAGTTATTGATAGAGTTGGCACTGGCACCAGGCAGAAATGCCAGTGAAAGCCTAGAGCATGCTAAGTTTTCCATATTGCTACTATCACAATGGCAATCTTTTTCTGTGCCTCATCACTCTGCTGATTGGACAATTCAGCTTTCAAAGAGCTACAATGGTCCTAAATCACAAAACAGAGACTAAGGTTACCTAAAAAGAAGATAGTAATTGATACAGTGACTTCTGGCTTTCCCATTATTTTCCCCTTTAACTTCAACTTTTACTTCCTGTAACAATGATTCTAAATGAATCATAGTTAGAATTCAAATGAACAAAAGGGCAAATCCTGTAGTTAACTGCCCAGAGGAAATACAAAGTCTGCACATCACCCATGCAAGCCATCAAATGCATGTAATTCAGTACATCTTGAATTTCCTAGGACTGAATCTAAAGGAGGCGATGATTAACACACTTCTGAAAGAGATACTACAGGGAAAGATACTTTTGGATGGAAGTAGAGTTCACAGCCCAAGCTTTTGCTTTCTCCAGTGTTTAGGTTGTTAACAGATAGCATTCACTCCAAAAAGAGAGGAATCTGGAAAATATTAATTGAACAACGCTGGCCAGATTGTTTTCCAAAACTGGCGTTGGCTTCTGAGCTAGAACCCAAATTAAAGGAGTAATAAAGCGTAAATATATGTAAAATAAACAAACACAAGCTCCAACAGAAACCTTGTTATTTCTGAAACATCAAGCTCATGCTAGTTTGGCTTTGGCTGAATGCAGATCACGACAGGTGCTGAGTTATCTGCCAGACTATAATATGGGCGCATAAAGAAGTTCAAGCATTGCACATGTGGAAACATTCTAAGACAAGAGAGGAAGACTTGTACTGGCTCAAGCAGTGGTTCAGCATCTGAAAAGAACCTATGAAATATATATGGGAACACTGAAAGAAAATTCTAATTTCCTTGCAAGATAAGATCCATGTGAAGTAGGTTTCAAGCAGCCCCAAATGTGAAAAGAACTTTCTGGATCAGCATTAAAAATGATAATCCTATCTGACAAAAGAGAAGCAAATTTCCTCTTTTCTTTCTTCTAATCCCTTCTTGTTGTCATGTAGTTTATCTTTCCTACTGTATTCAAGGCAGACAAGCTTCTTTGGGTAAATGTGATATCTTTTATTAGACCAACTCAAATAGTTGGAAAAAAATTCTTCTTTGCAAGCTTTCGGGCACAAACACCCTTTATCAGGCTGAGGAAATATCTCCAGTTGGTCTGAAGAGCATAAACCAATTGCAGACATGTCCACAGCCTGGCAAAGGGTGTTTGTACCCGAAAGCTTCAAAAGATTTTTTTCCAACTATTTGAGCTGGTCTAATAAAAGATATCAGATTTACCCAAAGAACCTTGCCTGCCTATGTTCTAAACCAACACCGCTACAAACTCTACCTACTGTATTTATTGTCGTTTTACCCCCTAAGTGCTAGTGAACTTAATGCATTATAAAAGGGCAATGATTTCTCCCATTTCATTTTTCTCCTTCATTTACTCCACCTTCTGAGGTACTGCTATTGCACAGAACATTTGGACTATCCATTGGAAGCAAGCCTGAAGGCAAAGGTACGCCACCTGTTCCCTCCACCAGGTACACAAATTCTCCAATCTGAAACACAGGAACATATGCATTCCAATTCAGAAAGCAATTCATGCAGAACAAATTATAAAACTTTAGAAGACAAACATGAGAATGACATTGATAGTAACACTGAAAATCTGACTCCTGAAAGCTTCATATATTTTGAAGATTTTTTTTTAAATTGCTATTAATTAGAAGAAAGTGAACCTACTACAATATAAACATGATAATAAAGTAGCACTGATTAAGGGGATTAAACTCAATAAAGCAACATGTTTTAGAATCAAGGCTTCTAAAATTCAGCCCTTTTTAACCCATATCACTAGTTAATATTTTGAGCAATGATGCCATGAGCCACAAGAGAGACAACTGACAAAAAAGGTACATTCTGATAATGCATAGCCATCACTTTTACGGTCTATAATCTATTTTAAGCATTTAGATTTTTAATAGCCTGCACAGTTCATATTCATGGATGAAGCAGTTTAAGTTAAATGAAAGTACAGATACATATTTAAAACTACATTTCCACTATTTGCAAATTTCAGAGAGTTTTAAAAGCAGTTCAGCTGTTTGGTAAAATTGTTCATGTTAAATTTGACAATGAAACATTTTCGTTAAGTAATTAATAAGTTTTAGGGGGAAAGGACAGGAGTTAGAGTGGGCTAGAAATGGCTGATTCCACTTTAATGTTACTGAACATTTCTTCCTCACTTCTGTTTAAATCTGAACTTTCACAAGCAGACCAAATAAAGTTAACTAACAAATCTTATTTCTAGAGCTGTGCCAAAGTAACAGATAACAACACTGCATAAGCAGTAACATCATGTAGAAAAAGACAGGATAATAATTTTTGCCAAAATGAAGGACAAATTAGCAGATGAACAACCATATTTCAAACTGCTGAAATGATAAATGAGGTGTAAATACACCATACAGGTATTTTAAAAGGGCTGGAGTACTGTATATAGTGTCTTATACTGTGGGGACTGAGGGCACCTACACATGTGACAGATGCCTGCTCCGACAGGTGCTAATTAGCATGTGCCAGGGCAGACTCAATTAATGGAGTCTGCTGGAGTGTCATAATTAGCATGCGTCTCATGCTAATTAAAGCACCCGCAGCGTCTCATGTATTCAGCATCACACACTTGAAAACGGTGCTTGGGGCACTTTAACTAAAGCTCTTTTGATGAGCTTTAGTTAAAGCACCCTCACTGCCATTTTGAAGTGCAGGGATGCTGAACACGAGACACTGCAGGTACTTTAATTAGACTGAGTCTTGAAAACTGCTCCAATTAAAGTGCCCACCCCCCACCCAGAAGCATGTCTAAAGATGCCCCAAATGCATAAGACAATACTACTCAATTGGTGCAATGTTATACTTCCTAGCAATAGCCAGTTTGATGTTGCCAATGGAAACTTCTCTGAAAAGCACACAATCCTATTTCAGATTTTTAGTTTTGGAGGCATTTCTGTCAAAATTACTCAAGACTCCTACCCCACAGAAATGCATTTCCACTGCTTCCGTGTCTTGCCCTTACGTGCCATCACCTGCCTTTTTGGGCTGTGCTGCCTGCTACTGGCCCTTCACCCCAGTGAAGACAGTAAACAGCCATCTTAGGATCATAGGAAAGTAGGGCTGGAAGGGACCTCACAAGGTCCTCTTGTTCATCTCCTTGCTCAAGGAAGGAGCAGCCCTACCTAAATCATCCCAGACCAGTGTCTGTCTAATCTGATCTTGAAAACTTCCAAGGATGGAGATTCAGTAGTGCAAGCTACAATTTGGTGGGTTTTTGGTTGTAGCCATGTTGATCTAAGGACTTAGGCAGGAAAGGTTCTTTGACTAGATGTGATATTTTTTATTAGACCAACTGAGTAGTTGGAAAAGGTTCTTTGCAAGCTTTTGGACGCAGTCACCCTTTTTCAGGCAGAAGGAATCCCTGCTGGTCTGAGACTCCAAGGAATGAGAGAAGTTAAAAGTGTGACAGGATGTCAGTGAAAATATAAATAGATAGAAATTAGACAAACAAAAGGTAAAACAGGGAAGGGAGAGGGAAGAAAGCAGGGGGGAAAGGCCAAAGGGAAACACTACGGTGATAATAATACAAGCTAAAAAAGAGAGGCTCTCAATGAAAAAGGAAATAGTTGGAAATCAGGAAGACAAAATGCAGAAAAGGAGGGGAGGGGAAAAAAGATGGAAGAAAAAGAAGAATGTAAGAGGTCAGGTCAGACAGGTACCTGGTGAATCAGATGTCAGGCAGGTTATGATGTGTCATAAATCCAATGTCTATATTGAGTCCACGATTGGATATAGTTAGATATCCTTGTCCTTGCTAACCTCATCACCAGAAGCAAACTCCCTAGGACCCAAACCACACCCAATGGATCCAGACCATGCCAAACCTACGAACACATCAACACCACCCCAGAATAACTACACTGCACAACCAAACAATCACCGTTCCTGGATCTTACACCTGCATCTCCAGAAATGTTATATATTTCATCCAGCGCACCAAATGCCCTGATGGAAAATATGTAGGAGAAACCAAACAACATCTGTGCACCAGAATGAACGCAGAACGAAAATCTATCAAAGACAAGAATACCCATCTATTTGTGGGGGCATATTTCTCACAAGCCAATCACTCCCTATCTGATCTCTCAAGTTCTAATCCTCAAAGGAAACTTACAAAACATTGTTCATAGACGAGCCTACAAATTTCACTTAATAAATCTACTAGATACAAAAAGTCATGGACTCAAAATAGACATTGGATTTATGACACATTATAACCTGCCTGACATCCGATTCACCAGGTACCTGCCCTCTTACATTCTTCTTTTTCCTCCACCTTTTCCCCCTTTCCCTCCCTCCCCTTCTTTTCTGCCTTTTGTCTTCCTGATTTCCAACTATTTCTTTTTTCATTGAGAGTCTCACTTTCTTACCTTGTATTATTATCACTGTAGCGTTTCCCTTTGGCTTTTTTCTCCCCTGCTTTCTTCCCCCTCCCTTCCCCATTTTACTTTTTTGTTTTTCTAATTTCTACCTATTTATATTTTCACTGACATCCTGTCACACTTTTAGCTTCTCTCATTCCTTGGAGTCTCAGACCAGCAGGGATTCCCTCTGCCTGAAAAAGGGTGACTGCGCCCAAAAGCTTGCAAAGAACCTTTTCCAACTACTCAGTTGGTTTAATAAAAGATATCACATCTACTCAAAGCTAGTTTGGCGCATATATGCTTACAAATAACTTTGTCTCCTTATTCTCAGAAGTTGGAAAGTGTGCATATGTAGGCAAGGGAGACGGAGGGACAGACTACTTCTGTAGTACAGTTTGTTCATCTTCCTGCTGATGAAAGATTCTGCTACTAAACTAAATTAAGCATGCTCATCATTTTACTTTTACTTAAACCAATGGGAGATTTTTCACTCTACAGCTAAAAACATTGTGCTTTCTGGCACAGTGAAAGAATTATTCAACTTCAATGGCATTTATACGGCTTTCCTTGGTTCAAGTGTTCAAATAAATCTTTTTTGGGTATAATAAAACCCGAAGAAAAACTTATCGGCCACCCACAAACTAGCAGCCACCCATGGGAACCATTCTAAACAAGAATTATTGCTGTTTGACACACTGTTTTGACTTCACAAGGATCCTTAACATGCTTCTAACATACACAGCTAATTTCATAAAAGTCCTGGTTGCTAAAACGCCATTCTACTATCATTTACTTTTTCCCTCTGCCATGGTTGGGATTGATATACATCAGTATAAAAACTTGGTTTGGGAAAAAGCTCTCTGGATTTTTTGATCTCCTGAGCCTGTAAGTCCTATTTTTCCTCTTTGTTCACATTTTTTATGAGGTTGTAGAATGGGAAAGGAGAAAATTGTTTATGATGTTTAGGGAATTGTATGACTATTCATAACTTATCAGTGCCTATTATTGCAGGCTTAGCATTTTTTAGACATTTTTGTATATCATTTCTATGTTGGTTTGTTTTTTGTTTCAAGGAAAGCAAACTGAAAAACTGCAAGTTTCATCATGTTGAACAATACAGACAACCATAAGATTGACAAAAGAGTAGCATTAGAAGCAAAAAGACGGGTATTCATTCCTAGTTCTAGATGGGTGTATATTCTGCAGCTAAGCCAAGCACATAGATCTGGCATAGCTAAAGCTTTCAGTTATAAAGCTGTTGCCCCACAACACAATGATACTGCAACACTTTATAGATTTAGTCAGGGGCAGGGGAGTGGAACGACTACTGGAAAAATTCTGGGTTAAAATTTAACTGAGAAATGTGCTTACAATCGAATGTCATGCAGGATGTCTACCTCAAACTATAGTGCTATACTTTCTTTAAGTGTCAGTGGGAGGATATCAACAGAAGCAGTAGCAGATATCAATTCATTGCCTATTGTAGCTAAAAATAATTTCGTGTCTAAAGTGGTTTAGTGGTTCTCAACTTTTTTTTTTTTTTTTTTTTTTTTT
>NW_017729032.1:198330724-198338902 GCF_001723915.1 Gavialis gangeticus
TTTTTTTTTTTTTTTTTTTTTTTTTAGAGTCATTGCACCCCCTGGAAAATGTCAGCTTCTAGCTTTTGCTTGCTTGACTGGAAAAATAATAGAGCAATTATTCTGTTGCAAACAACTTAGAAAAAACACAGCAGGTCAGAATATTTTTGACACTATGGAATCCTATTAGAAATCTCCTGGTTTATCTTGTGAATCATGAATGGGTGTTTTCACACTTAACCATGCCAACATTGTATAGCACTCTTAAAAGGAACTCATGGCACCCTGGCTGAGAATCACTTGTCCAAACCCTTCATACGTATCATGACCATGTCTACACGAGCATGGATGTTTGGTAACCTGGGGACAAGTATCACACCATGTGCCTCTGCTACTTGTCCCTGGAAAATGCCTGTGCCACACAGCCTCTAGCACATGGCAGGTTGCCCCGGGTGGGGTAGGGGAGGCTAGAGCCAGCACTGGGCTGGCCCCAGCAGTCGTACTTGCGGTCCTGGGGGCCTCTTTGGACTGCAGCAGTGGCAATCCTGCCGCTTGGAGCCTGGCTAGCAGCTGAAGCATGGCTCCGGCTAGCCACGCTCCGGTTTGGGGCAACACACACTGTCTCCATGTGCGCTGCCCCACTTTTTTTTTTTTGTGAAAGTTTTTTTTTACCCCAGGATCTCCCACGGTCAAAAATCCACACCCCACCCCACCCCCCATGCTGCTACCTTGCAACAAGGAGAACACCTGCATGTGCAGTAAGTAGTGCCACAGCTGTGTCTACAGCACCACGTACTGCACAGCTGCGCTTCTCTGGGTGTGGCCCATGTGTGCATTTCCAATAAACACTGCTCTTTTGATGCTTTGCCCTTATACACTCAAAAGTAAGAGTATCACTTACAGTGGGGATACATGCAAGAATTTTAAAGATAATGAAATTAAAGCAAATGGTATGGTTTACATCAATTAAAACTAATTCCATTCACACCCTACTAGAAATACCATTTGCTGGTGCTTGCAGATCTCCATTAAAATAATCACTAAATAGTATTATATTAGTTGCTGTTGTTGGCAGCCCCTTGATATGAGGATGATAGTCTACCAGTAGATAGGGAAGTCATCAGTGAGTCTGGAGATAACTGAAGAGGCCAATCGGAGATATGTATGTTTGACTGCAGATATGGCATACAGTTCCAAAAGAAAGGAGTGGATCCTGGTGATGGTGGATCACAGCTCTCTCCATTGTCTCTTTCACCTATTCACCTCCATAATGAGGTGAGTTTGTTCAAAATGGTTGATGCTTTGTCATACTTCATGGTGCCACTGGGGATGATTTAGTGCTTAAGTCTCCCAGATATTAATATAATATCGCATTTCTTCAGGTTGGCCTTCAGGGAGTCCTTGAATCTCTTCTTTTACCTTTTTCTAGGGTGGTGACCACTGGTGAGTTGGGATTATAGAACATGTTTGAGGAGCCAGTTGTCAAGCACACTTATGATGTGTCCTGTCAGATGGAGCTGGTATCATATCATGGCTTCAGTGCTGGAAGTTTTTGCTTGAGCCAGAATGCTGGTATTCTTTCTTCATCCTTCCAATTCATATGAAGGATTTTCCAGAGGCACTGATGATGGTAACATTCCAAGACTTTTTGTGTTGCTTTCTAGCTGTAAGATACTCTTAAAATAGATATTACAGTGATAAGGCCTAGATTGTCCTATCTACACTGTTAAAACTACAACTTTGTAAGGATTATCAGTCAAGTAAAGGGTCGACATGTGAACCAATCTCTAGAAATGAAGATCTAGTACTAAGGCCACCTTCATTAATTTTTGGTGGCAGGCAATACACATTTTCTTACAGCTCCTCATGTGAAAAATTCTACATTAATATTTGAAGGACATGTCACAGACTCAATTCATTCTTCTAAATAATAAAAGGAGTATTAAAAATAATCCTTTATTAATTTTTAAAGAGTGTTATTACAACAAAGTTAAACTTACATTGCCAGTTTAAATGACTTCTACTGTGCAAGCAGATAGGTTAGACTAGAAGTATTTTTCCTGTTAAAAAAAACAGTACATCTAAACTATACCTATGATTTTGTTGTCTCTGAAAGGAAAAACTGATTCTGAAGCAAGTTCACTTCTTGTATTGGGTTCTGTACAATATGAAAAAAAGTTGCAAGAGACAGCCTTTGCAGTCAGAAGGTATCATGATACTGGGGTCCTGATACCATTATTAATCTTTGTGAGAGGGTGGCTGGGTCTATTTCAGTCTCCCTCTGAACTTTTCTGCCACGACTTTGATTGAAAGAAAGTTGTTATTCTTAGGGGTGAGGAAACACCATGGACCACCCAGGTGATTAATTCACACAGTGCAGATTTTATTCTTAGCAGGAGGTTACAAAATTGCATTCACCTCTCTAATTACCTCATTAGCAAGATAAACCAATGTAGCTAACAAGGTAACGCCAGAAGACTGACAGTGTCCTGGATACCTTAGGCTATTTTTGGATCAGACAGAGTCTTCCCCACTAATTAAGTCACTAGTGGAGTGAGTTCCTCACAGCTCTGCAAGTCCTGAGCTGGGAGCTGCCTCCATTGCTCCCTTCCTGCCTAATAGTAGACCTGGCTCCACTGTTAGCCATCCCAGTGGCACAGGTAGCTCCGTGCCACTTTTGCTGCCTGTGCACCGCCCGGGAGCCCTCTACCTCAGAATTCTCCTCGGCGCAACGATCACCAAGAGCCCTGGTTCTTCTCTGGATTCCCTGTATCGGCTGCAGGTCTCGAGTGAGTACCCCGCCTTCTTACTGGCCAGGGTCTGCAGTCCCGGACACTTCTGGGTTGCTGATCGGGTGTCCCTCTTTCTCTCTTTTTTCTCCTGTAGTCCTTCCTCCTTCCTCCAGTGCCCGAAGGCAAAGTGCGTTCATTCACTGCCTGATTTACACTGGCCATGGCAGGCTAATTACCCTGACCTTCCCCTGGTGTGTAATTCCCCTTACCTGTGCAATGTGCTCTCTATAGCTATCTGCTCCCATGGCTACCCTAGTAACACGGCTCCTGCCTGAGCCCTTGTTACAAATCTTGACATTAGGTGACTGACAATCTTGTTCCAAAGAATGGCCACCATAACATTTGATGGCTATTACTGCACTGGATATGAAGGAAATATAGTGGTTCTGAATCATGTTGCTGATTAAGACTCAATAAAGCAGCATAATGGAAAAAAATCAAACACGTTACTTAACTGAAGAAAACTTACCTTAACACTCCTTTTATGATGTCTTAATATATGACTACAATCATACAATGAGTGGAGGGTATTAGCACATGTACATTTCTAGACACTGACCTGCCACCAGCTAATGAACTTATTCTAAAATAATTCCATCATACAGGGTGCATATACACATGCTATTAATGCTATAAAGGCTTACTGTGCAGTAAAATACTGTGCAGTAAGCCTTCCTGGGAGCATGTCTACATGTGCTCATGGTTGGGAGCAGCCTGGTACAAGACTGTTCCTTCCCTGCTCTGGCCCCCAGCAGCATCCAGGAGGAGCTCCAGGCCCCCCCCCAGGGTGCCAGCCCAGGGTAGCAGGATGCACAAGGGCCAGTCTTGATGCTCACAGGGCCAAGAAAGATCTGCTGACTGCAGCAGAAGCTGTCTCCTGGCCCCATGCACACTGGGAGGAGTCCTGATATGCATGGGGCTGGGAGACAGCTTCCGTTTTACAGCTCTCTCATGCATTGACAACCTGTTCCACTTCTGGATCAACTCCCAGCCAGCCCCAGCTGGATGGGGATTTCCCCAGGCAACCACAGGCTCGATGAGACAGCTCCCATTCTTGTGGGGAGCTGGGAGATGAGCAAAGCTGGGATCAGGGAGGGGAGTGGGGGGAATGACACAGAGTGGCCTGCATATAAAATGGATCATATTCCCTTGATCAATTCTCTGACCAACTCACTGCTCTCAGAAATAAAAGATTAATACACTATGAACAAAAATAACAACTTAAAATGAGATATACTTCCAAATTTCAGTGCACATCATTTGATATAATTTATAACTTATCCATAATGGGTTTTTGCGTAAATAGGACCCAGTTTATACATGCACTTATTTATTTTACATAAACTGATGCACACACTTGGATGACGAGTTTTACAAATGCAGTCCTGTCTGTTGTCTGGATTACAGACAAGGTTATTAAAAAAGACAAAAGAATTCACTTTTTACTCTTACCAGTTCATTGATCAGAATGATGGTGCAATAACGCTTTCCCAAATTAAATGGTAGAAAGTAAACATCCAGAACTGCAGAACTTCTCCCTTCCAAGACCAACGTGCATGCCAGACTGAAGAACTCTTGTAGGCCATTGGATCGATTAGCTGCCAAAACATGACATAAATGTTGTTTATATACAACAAAAGAAGGGGTCAAGGTAAAATAGCTGTTCCAGTTTCAATAATAGCAAGCTACAAAAGTGTGCCCTAGGAGGTACTATGTAAGGGTCTTACAAATCTTAAAAAAGAACCAGAGTAAAAATGAGTGCTATAAAAATTGCATAAACAAATGATACTGATTAATTCATCTCATACTTTCAAGACTATGAATACAAAGACTATGAGAAGCTTTGGTTCGCGATTCTATTTGGAGAAGATTCAGCCCGATTCAGAGGTCAAATCTCCGAATCTGAATCCAATCGCTAGAAGCTTAAAACTTTCCAAATCAATTTGGAGCATTTCAATCGATCTGGAAGAGATTTGGAAGGTGGCCTTTATGGGGAAACAGAAACTTAGAAGAGGGAGGGGAGGGGGAGCAGGGGGGGAAGGACTGACATCTTTAGCTAGCCAGTGACTGTGACCCTTCTCTGACTGTCCTTCCAATCACCGTGTCTGAGGGGAGGGACACAGAAACAGCATAAAAGTCTCTGTGTGCAGGCTTTTCTGTCCCTTTCCTGAGCTGTTTCTGCCTGAGCAAAAGCATCTCAAAGGTACTATGACTACTGGCCTGGCTTCCTAGTGAGTGGCCTGCTACTTTTTGCTGTTAGAAAGGATTGGATAGGATATAGCTTAGCTTAGCTTAGCATCTGTCTACTTCCAATTCATTTCTTTCAATTTATATTTGTTTGTTTTTTCCCAATATTTCTGAAAGAAAAAGCTCAGTGTTTTCTCTGGCAGTGTGATCCATCACTGTGCAGGGAAGCACATATTGCGCGCGCACACACACACACACGCACACACACACACACACACACACAGAAGAAGAAAAATCAGATATCTATAGAAGAAGAGATTCAGATTATATATTATAGTTATTAGTTATTAATATTATTACAGTTAGTTTACATACAGACTAAAGACAACACAGAAGAAGTCAGACAGAGATTCAGATTGATATTAACACACACAACACACAAGTCAGAGTCCTAGAAGAAGTAGGAGATATATTATTTTAGGTACACTACACAGAAGAAGGACAAGAAGTAGTCACACATTCACATTAATAGCACATCACAGAAGAAGACACCATATATAGTTATTAATAATTAATTATAATCAAGAATCATCATACCAGACTCCAGTACACACACACACACACACACACACACAACACAGAATGTAAAGCAATACACAGAGAAGAGGTCACACAGTCACATTCATTACTTGTATAATAGCATAGCACAGAAGACAGCACATATTTTATATAGTTATTAATAATCAGTCATAATCAAGAATCATCATACCAGACTCCAGTACACACACACAACACAGAGAGTAAAGCAACACAGAGAAGAAGTCACACACACCTTTTCCAGCACAGGAAAGATTAATATGAAGCGACCTGGAAAGGCAAGTGCCAGGTCTTCTGGCAGGGGAGGGAGAGGGGCTAGAGGAAGAGCTAGAGCTGCAAGTTCCCCCCTGCTCCCCACCCCATACATAGACACTTCCTCTTCCTGAGTAACCATGAGGCTTATACTGCCAGTGGAAGCAAGGAGGTGGGAGCAATACCTGTACCTAATGTCCCTGCACCTGCACTACCCCCACTAACTCCAGAAATAAGCACCAGCAGCAGAATCACTGTCTCCTCCACCCCAATTTCATCTCCTAGCACGAGCCTCCCGCTGCCAGAGGAGGAGCTGGAGTTGGAACCAAGGGACCTGAGTGCCCTGGCTCAAGCAATTCTGGGGACTGAGGGGGAAATCAAAGTTTGTGCTCCACACCCCTCAAAGTTCCCCTAGACCCAGGTCTCCTTCTCTGGAAAGCAGCACCTCAGAGGAGACTGAGGTTGTGGAGGCTCAGGCAGCTCCCCCTGCTGTTGTGCCTCAGCCTGCTGAGGAGGGGAATAAGGCAGGATCTCCACCCTCAACCCAGGAGCGGGCAAGTAGCATAGTGTGGGCATTTTGAGCTGGCAGATGATCGCAGGTTTGCTATCTGCCAGTACTGTCGAAGGCAGATTAGTCAGGGCAAGAAGGTGAAACACTTCACCAGCAGAGTGATGCTGCTGCATCTCAGGAAGCAGCACCCCTTTGCCCTTCTTCCTGCTCAGCCTGGCACCAGTGCAAGCGTGCCTAAAAAGAAGTCCCCCGCTCATTCCAAAGTCCCCATCCCCCAAAGGCAGAGGCAGACCACCCTAGAACAGTGGGAGAAAGCTGCAGACAGAGGGGGTGCATTCCTAAGGCAAACAAGATCACCCAGACCACTGGGGAGACACTTGTTTTGGATAGCCAGCCCTTCTCCCTAGTTGAGTGGTTAGGGTTCAGGCGGCTCATGGAGCTTAAGGCCCCATCTTACTAAGTATCCGCATGCACTACCTTTAGCAAGACAGTGGTGCCCTCCCTGTTTAAGACATGCAGGGAGTACTTGAGGGAGGAGCTGTGCAAGGCAGGGCCACAAGTAGCCTTTTACTTCAAAGCCAACAACTGAAGCAGCAGGGGTGCGAATCAGGCCTACCTCTCCCTCACAGGGCACTGGTGCAATCAGTCAGGCCATTGGTGGGCTCTCCTCCAAGCCAAGGTGCTGGATGACTCTCACATGGCAAGGGAGATCATGGTGGCCATGAACCACGTGGTACAGGGGTAGCTTGTTGGGCAGACGGAGCTCACCCATGGGTTTATGGTCACTGACAATGAGGCCAATATGATCAAGGCTGTCCATGATACCAACTTTGTTGGTATCTGCTGTGTGGCACACAAGCTGCACCTCATAGTCAGGGATGCCTTGGAGGGGGACAGGGCTGCCAGTGATGGCGCTGCCACCACTACCACTACAAGCCAGCTGATTTCAAAATGCAGGAAGGTGGTGGGCTACTTCCACCGCAGCATCAAGGGGGGCAACATGCTGCGGGAGAAACAGGCAGAGCTGAGCATCCTGCAGCACAAAATCATGCAGGATGTGGAGACTCAGTGGAACTCCACATACCTGATGCTCAAAAGGCTGGTGGAGCAACAGAAGGCCATCCATGAGATGGCCTTTCTTGGGGAGATTGGGATCAGTGGCCCCCTTAACAGAGCTGAGTACAGTACCATCTCCCAGATCTTGGTGGTCCTCAAGCCCTTCCTCAAGGCCACCAAGACCCTCAGCACTGACGATGCCCTTCTTAGCCACGTGATCCCCATAGTGAGGGAACTGGAGAACCAAATGGAGATGTTCCAGGGGATCAATGGTCCTGGCTGGAGCAGGCCAGTCACCAGACGTGAAGGCATTGGTGAAGCAGCTGAAGGAAAGTATCAAGAGATGGCTGGATCCCTTGCAGTCCAGTACTGTCCACATGCTGGTGAGCATGTGCAGCTGAGGATCAAGGGGAGCACGTGCACTGGCAGAACCAAAACCCTCAATCACTGGATGCAGGTGCTGGTCAACAAAGTTAGGGAGGCAGAAGGGCAGAGGTGAGGGGATGTGGAAGAGGGGGATCCACTTTCCCATGCCAGCACTCCCAGTACTGCCACCAGCCCCAGCCAGTCTCCTCCATACCAGCCACTGCCAATGTGGGCCAAGGGCATGGCTTCAATGCTGGGGTCCAAACGCAACAGAACCCAGCCTTGGGCAGGTAGTGACGAGGCTTCAGTGGCTACCTATCTCACCGAGGATGTGGAGCCACTGGACAGAGACCCCTTGGCCTACTGGGCAAGCTGCAGCCAGATGTGGCAGGATCTGGCCACGGTTGCCCAGAAACACCTGTCCTGTCCACCAACCAG
>NW_017729032.1:198339039-198358847 GCF_001723915.1 Gavialis gangeticus
AACACCTGTCCTGTCCACCAACCAGCGTTCCAAGCAAGAGGGTGTTCAGCATTGCTGGGGATGTTGTGACACCCCACTGCACCTGCTTGGATCCTGGTTTGGTGGAGCAGCTGGTGTTCTTGAAAGTGAACCTCCGACTGCTGGGGTTCCCCAAGCTTCATCTGCAGATGGACTGAGTGCCACCCTCCTTACTCCATCTGCACCCATTTCCTTTTTTCATTTTTTTAAAAACCAGTTAATGCCCTGCTCTCAGCTGTACGGGGCACTCACTGCAACACCAGCCATCTGGGGAAGAATATGTCCCTGCTGAGCTCGTTCCCCTGCCAGGACAAACTTGGAGGTATGGGCTGGGGCTATGGGGAAGAAGAAGACCCCAGGTCCTGGGCATAACCACTAAAACTGCACCCTGCCATGGTAGGGAGGCCTGGTGAGACTGCTGTGGCATGGCAGCCCTGAAAATGCCAGGAACAACAATCCCCTGGTGAAAGGTGGGTAGGAGGCGCCATAACCTCCAGCTAACGCACGCACAGTCCTGGCTGGGGAAAGCCCAGATCTGTCACATCTTTGACAGGCCTGACGCTTTCTGGCTGCAACAGAGTTGAGGCTCCATGTGAGCTCAGCTTAGCTCCCTGGGATGCCAGCTTTTGCACTGAAAACCCCTTTGTCAGACTGAGGAAGCACCTGCAGTTGGTGTGTCTCCTGTTCTTGGATGGAAGGAATAATAAAGAAGCCAGAGGCTGACCTGGCACGCAATACAGGCAAGAAAGTCAGTCAGTGAAAATGGAAATGGAGGCATCAGGGGGTGCGGTCTTTTTCCTCAGTTGTAAGAGTTAGTTCAAAGCCAGCTATTCTATATGTAAAGTTGGGATTATTTTCCTCTATGTTTGTTACCTTGCGCTTGTCAACACTGATGTTTTTCTGTCTTTTTTTTTTTTTTGGCCACTCATTTATCTTGTTGAGATTTTTCTGCAGCTCCTTTCCATTAGCTTGGGATTAGACTACCTGGAATAATTTGGTATGAAATGCAAACTTGGAGACTGATCTGGAAATGGGAGTGCAAAGTGAAGTGTTGAAAATTTTGAACAAAATTTGGGCGTAGTACAGACCCCTGTAGGATCCCTTTTGTGACTTCCTTCCATGCTGAAAAGTGACCCTAAACCATAATGGATGCCAAGGATGTTAATGAATAGGGGAATAGATCATTCTAGCTATACCGAGTTAAATGCAGCCCCACTAAAGCATCCACTGCTGCCACTGTAGGAGACAGGGTACTAGGTTAAATGACCAATTAGTCTGACACATTTTGGCACATCTTATTTTTTTTATGTCAGTATGTTCTTCAATAAAAAAAAAAAATCTAGTGTTGGCAATCTGGTCTGGGACCTGGGACATTTTTTCTTTTTTTAAAAAAAACAAAATAACACTAAACCAGAGCCTACAACTAACATTGAGTTACAAATGAGAATGGAACAATTTGCAAAGCAAGTTGAACTTTTTTAAAGGGTAGGAAAGGAAATATGGGGAGCTAGGAACCAAAAATATTTTTTGCTCAAGCATCAAATACTCTAATAGTTGAGAGAGCACTTGCACAGTCCTATTCACTCTTTCCTTAATTAATACCAAGTAACACATCTCAAAAAAGCCTCTCTCAGTAAGCTTCTATAGGTCCCCTTGTTAAAGTTCTGTCACCAAAATGAGGGGAAGATTGGACTCTGTTCTGAACTTTAGACAGAAACTGTGTGGATATTGCAAAATTATCCTTGATACAAATTATCTAACCTAAAGCAGCACATGGAACCACATTTAACAGCATCAGGCTGATAGCAGAGAAAAATTCAGATGGTCACAGTCCATGCATTAACAGCACAATTACAGACTGCTTGTTAGGTAACTTGAGACCCTGTATTTGATAGGACATTACTAGAAAATAACCACATCCCAAAATATAGTGTTATGTGGGGTGGATTTGAAAAGCAACCTAGATACTTAAGAAATATTTGTTCATCAGTAAAAAAAAAAAAAATAGAGCAAGCCTCGTTTTTTCCATACACACATGTGCAATTGCATTACTACTTTGGTTAAACACATAGTAAACTTCATATAATCAGAGTATCATAGGAAAACAGGCCTGGAAGGGACCCTCAGGAGGTCATCTGGTCCAGCTGCCTGCTCAAGACAGAATCCCAAGCTAAAAGCCATCCTAGACAACTGTTCATCTAACCTCTTCTTAATGCTTCACAAACAACCTTCTTGCACAGCTGCCAGGCACATTGCCTGAAAACATCAAAAACACTCTAACCTGCCATCAGTATGGCAGGGGGGTGAGGACATGTAGCCAGCCTATAGGTTTTGTACAAGTGGAATGTTCTTGAGAATAACCCAAGTAAAAGCTATTACTCTAAAGGTTGTCTAGTTGACTGCCCGTGGGCTGCATGTGGCCTGCAATGGGTTAACATGCAGTCCACAGGATCCTATGCAGATGCCATGCCCCCCATCACTCTGGCTGCAACAGCAGCTGGAGTCTCCCGGCTCTTCCTCTCTACTCTAGCTTTCACTTCATGACTCATCCCTTGGGAGTCAGGCCACTGCGATACAGTGCAGCCTGCAGTCCTGGGAAGCCAGCTTGGAACACCCATGTAATACTGTGCAACCGGGGTGCCTGTGGCTCTGGAACTGAAGGTGAGGTGGAGTGCACACTCATGGTGCAGCAAGTGGAGAGGCACCTGCACATGCCAGTGACCCCTGCTGGTACAGCTTGCAGCTGCTTAGAAGTTGGACAGTCCTACTCTAAATGAATGAGTCTTGACTGACACCACTTCAAGAATGAAGTGAGAAATGTGTAGACAACTGCTCTCATTTCTTTCAGATCCAACTCTGCTAAACTGCAGGGGATTCAGAGGCTTCTTATTAGTACAGTCAGCCTATGCTCTCAACAAAGAAGAATCGCAGCTTGCTTTGTATCTTTAATGAAGTCCATAGCTTTAAAAAGTATACAACTAGTGTATGATCTGTCAAGATATCAAGTGTTTGATCATACAATAAAGCTCTTAATAAAAATCTTTATTATTGAATGCATTTTAGAAGTTCAATGTTTTTGTTCATTGGCACTAATTCCTCAAGTGCTCCAATCTAATTAATTAAAACAAATTCTTAGAGATGCACAAAAGGCCTCTTATACAAGTACTTACAGCAGCATAAGTTGTTCTCTTGATTTTTCAGTGCATCTTCATTTACCACATCACTTTTATTATTTGGTATAGTACTTTCAAAACTAGAAAAAAAAAGAAATAAAATCAACACACTGACTGATTACAACTTATAGTAATAAATAAAATGCCATTTCACTTTGTGTGATCTTTCTTCCAGGCTAAATCTTATCTAATCCAACAAAAGATATGTGAGAAAGGGAGCCTGCCCCTGTATTTCCAAGCTTTTGCAATCCCAGTAGCTGATCCAGCCTAGTTAATGATCTACCTCTTCCAGGACTCAGCCCTTGAAACATGCCACCTCACATTTAGGGGTGCATACTGACATTTGGGAAGAAGGACAGGGGGAGATTAGACTGATCTAAGGTCACCTGATCTAAGGCAAGTCAGGATGTGGGGAGTGGTTAGTGGGAGGGGGCAAGGAGGTCAGGGAGAGCAGGGTCCATGGGGGAGTTGGTGGGATGGCGTGGTCCAGGATACTCATAGGGTGTGGGCCTCTCTCCCCCTCACCCCCTGAGACCAGGGATTATTTTTAGTCCCCTGATCCCCCACACCCCAAAATGAACCCCCCCCATCGCACCTGCCCCTTCTTACTTGCTTGGCCTCTAGCACTGGTGACCACTGGAAAACCAGCACTGGGAGTTGCTGGGGGGGGGGGAGGTCCTCCATCGGGGGGGCGGAGGGCCAGGGACTAAAAATAACCTGATGCCAGGGAGGTGGTAGGAAAAGTGTAGCCCTAGGGCTGGGGCTAGTGGCTAGGTTTTCCCAGCCTTGGAGCTGCACAGGAAACTGTACAGAAGTTCAGGCCAGTTAGATCAGTCTAAAATAGGTATCCCACTCTGAGTTAAGTGTACCTCAGAGATAAGGTTATCTTAGATCAGGTCAGTCATTTTTAGACCGATCTAAACATCCTGAACGTCTGCAGAGTTCATAATTAGAGTGACTTGACTAGTGTAAGGTCCACACCTGAGCAAACTAAGTTAGATTGGCTGGCCATTTTTAATGTAATCTACCCTCCCCCAACCTCCCCAGGGTACATATTTCCAGGGTACTAACTGCCCATGAGATTCCAAAACACAGTCTCAATACGTATCCTGCCCAATGCCATAGCTGGGCCCCTCTCCAATTCCTCTCTTTCATCAGACCACAGAGACCAAGGGAGTCCACAGACTCCCTCACTAGCAAACTTACTCTAGAGAACTCTAAAACCACCTCAACTTAAACTTCTTTCTTATGCACCAAGGCCTGAATTCCCAGTCCAACCTGGATGTACTTGCAGGTTCTTTGTTCTCCCAGAAAAGAACTGACCTGCAAAGCTAACCCCCTGGGCCAGGCCCTAATTTCTTAGAGCCCCTCCCTAAAATTAGCTCTCTTCCTAACAGAAGTTTCTCAGAAATAAGCTGCTTTCAAGCCCAGGGATTTTCTTTCGCTGAAGAGAATCTATCTCCTCTGTAGGAATTCTTGCTGACTGAATTATTATTTGTTTCCAGGTACAGTCATAAAGACTTATTGATAACTCTGGATCTTACCTCTGCCAGCAAGGCGTTTATATGCCCCAACACAGTACCATAATTCAATATTAAAATTCACATTTTGAAACTAAAAAAGCAAGATATTTAGTTTCTACATCAACCTTAATTCTAAGCCTTACAGCATGACAGATTGTTTGTGTTGTACATACTTGTAAATAAAATATTTCACAAATTTTGGATTAACATATTATAAACTCAACTGTAAGGCGATGGATCACACACGGGACAAACAGGAACACTTACTAGTTACAGTATTAGCCTGAGTTGGGTTCAATTTTTGGTTTTACCCAAGATTTACTGTGTGATCTTAAGCTACCCATTTAGGCTATGAGCACAAAGAACATTTACACTAGTGGAAATGTGTAATGGACACATGAAATAAAAGTCCTATATTAGTGCAAGTTAATTCCCGTGTAGGGTAAATTTACCCTTTGGAAAGTCAGAATTAACTCCATACCAAGTAAATTGCACCAGTGTGTGGACTGACTGTGTGTACCTCTAGTCAGTGTCATCCTCAAGTAGCAGTTTGTTCAAAACAAAAAGGTAACTACGAGCTCTTTTGCTACCCAGTGGCAAAGTACTGTGGGTAAATACCTCCTGAGAGCTGGCTGTCTTTCCACTTCAGCCACTAGAATCAAGAGTAGTATACAAACTGCTGTAAGTTAATACCCATGCAAACATGTGGTGTCCACAGCTTTAGCTTCCAGAACTCACAGGACAATTGGCAGGAAGTCACATTAGAGAATGGGATGCCCTCTGATATTTCAGTAATCAGAGTTATATAAGTACCATTATATAGACAGGTGGAACATTTTGTGAAAAGTTCTCTTCCACTTATCTGCAAAAGATGTCCCACAGCAAGGATGGGCAAACCACAGCTCACATGCCACAGGTAGCATGAGTAACTTCTGCATGTGGCAAGCTGCATACTGGGGACAGAGGAGGGAATACAGTGGAAGATCAGGCAGGGAGCAGAAAGAAAAGGAGCATAAAGGGCAGGAGAAGGGGACTGGAGTAACTCTCAGGGTGGGTACAGTGCATACTTGATGGCATGCCTGCCAAAAATGTTGACCCCTCTGTCCCACAGTAACCTGAATTACATGATTTGATATTATGACCTTGTCCTTCTCTGTTCAAATGGACTTGTCATTTGTGTCTGAAACAGTCTTCATTATTCTTCATTATTCACATGAAGTTATATGGCCATGAAACATGTTTTCTGATAATTTTATGTTTGATACAGAAGGAAGAAAATGTAAAACTCCCTTAAAACATTTTACATTGCAGTGATTTTATATCTACTGAAGAATTTCAAAATATTATTAATGGAGCTCAGGGTACAACTCCTGCCTAAACACACTGTACCCTGATTTTCATGATCTTAATTGTTCGCACTTAAATTTAAAATGGCACTAATAGATTATTCCACATTATATAGCATATGCATATTTTCATTGTTTTTAATTATTATTGGTAAGGATTATGGCTGTGATGGATGTAATCTAAGATGTGTAAGTTTTCCAAGATCATTTACTGTGATTTAACCAATTCCAACCAAATAATCTCAAATTATATGCATTATTAATTTAGGCAAAGGCATTTTATTTATAAAGGATTTAACTTTATAGGATCAATAAAATGCAGAAGCAGGTAATAATACTTCAGTCAATATATATAACTGTCTCTTCTGTATATTTCCAAAAAGGTTTCAAAGATATTAGCTCTGTGACTGAACATACTCCTTCAACTCAATAAGGAGAACTAAAACTTTAGCATTAAAAGGTTCCCTATATCACAGTCATCTGGAATAGACTTTGTAATAGTCAGCTGAACTTCAAATGAGGCTTAGGGTTTGAGATATGTCTACACAAATCCCTGTTGCTCTCAGGGAGGGCTGCTAATGAGCAAATACCCTTTCCCTCCTATTACTGCTTGTGTTTTCCCCAAGAGCACTGGGGCATTGTACAGATATACCTTTAGTTGCTTCCTGCTTCACAAACTGCAATACCCTCAACATTTTAACTATATTCTAATCCAAGTTCATATTTGTATCAATTTTTGTCATCTAAAATTGAGTATTGAAAATCAATAGTTGAATGGCTTATAGTTTGCCATTCTCTCATGGGCTTTGCTAATCTGTGTTGAACAAAAAATCTCTCTATTCACATTAAGTATGCTTAATAACTATGTCTGAAGAAGAAAAATAAGTATCTAACAACCAGCTGTAGTTCTTTTAGTAGACTATCAAAATAAATTCACCATTGTTTGGTGTTCACATGACCTCTGCACCACTCAGAACCCCTTGGGCTAGGGACAGACATTCAAAAAGCTAGAGCCTGAATTGATTCAACCTTTGCAGGTTAGTCTAACCTGAGTAGGCTAAACTGGTTTGTAACAGGACAAACATCTGCTCTGGACTAAAACAATGCAGGCACATGACTGCAGTTGCTCAGGCCAGGTGCCAGACCGTGCTAGAACAGACGCTCGGCTGCAGGGAAGCTGTACAGGGAGGCATGGCCAGTCTCAGCTGAATTGGCCAGGGGGGGTTTAATTCCCCCTCTCTATTCCACCAGCAGGGACCCAAGCCAGGTCTGCCGGGCACTCCCCACTCGCTACTACAGCAATGGGCACCATGGCCCTGGGGCAGAGCAGGGCAGGAGGAAGAGTTGTTCTCTGCTCTACCAAGCCAGGTCTGCCACCCTCACTGCTGCACTCCCTTCCCCCACGCAGGGGCCCTGCCTGGCCATGTCCCCAGCCCACCACTACAGTGGGAGGGGGCAGGGCCCATACTGGGGACAGCAGCCCATCATAATGTGGGGGAGCGAGCCCCTTTCCAGTGGGGCACTGCACTGCAGGGCCAACAGAGCTGCGCCAGCACTGGGGTCCAGAGTGGGCCGGAGCCCAGCAAGCCCAGAGCAACATTGCCATGCTCTCCAGCAGCTCCACTGGCCCTGCAGAGTGGCCCCCACCAGGAAGAGGTTCACACTCTGGGAAGTGGTGATGGGCATCAGCCCATCACTATCACTCACTCACTCACTGCTCACTGCTCCACCTGCCAGGTGGGGGCAGGGTCCAGCCCCTGCCTCTTGGTCTGTGCTCTGGGCAAGCCCCCTCTGGGCAGGAGAAGGCTTATTCAGCCACTGACCCTGACCACAGTCCCAGTAGCAGCTGCAGCTGGGCTGGACAGACCCCTATGCAGTGCCAGTGGGAAGCAACCAAATAAGCCTCCTCCCGCCCGGAAGGGGCTTGCCCCAAGCACAGAGCAGCTGCTGGCATCACAGTGGGGTCTGGATCAAGCCACCACTCTGTGCTCCAGGCCAGCATCCAAATAAGCCTCCTCCAGCTTGGAGGGGGCTTGCCCCAAGAACAGAGTGGATGCCGGCACCACAGCAGGGTCTGCCCGGCCTGGCTGCTACCGCCACTCTGTGTTCGGGCCAGTCCCCTCCTGGCAGGAGGTGTCTCATACAGATGCTGGCCCAGAGCACAGAGTGGCAGTGCAGCCAGGCCAGGCAGACCCCGCTGCGATGCCGGTGGCCGCTCCATACTTGGGGCAAGACCCCTCTGGGCAGGAGAAGGCTTATTCAGATGCTGGCTGCTAGCCACTGGCAACACAATGGGGTCTGCCTGGCATGGCCACAGCTGCTGCTTTGCCTTCGCTCAGGGCCAGTGGCTGAATAAGCCTCCTCCTGCCAGGAGGTGCCTGGCCAGAGCACAGAGAGGCAGCGGCAGCCAGGCTGGGCAGACCCCAATGCGGTACTGGCAGCTGCTCTGTGCTTAGGGCAAGCCCCCTCTGGGCAGGAGGAGGCTTATTCGGACACTGGATTCTGGCACCGCATCAGGGTCTGCCTGGCCCAGCTGCAGCCACCACTGGGACAGTGGTCGGGGCCAGTGGCTTAATAAGCCTCCTCCTGCCCAGAGGGGGCTTACCCCCAGCACAGACTGAGTGCTGGGGGACAGACTCCACCCATGCCTAGCAGCTGCAGCAGCGAGCAGTGAGTGAGTGATGGTAATGGGCAGCAGCCCATCACCACTTCCTGGCGTGTGAGCCCCTTCCTGGGGGGGCCACTCTGCAGGGCCAACAGAGCTGCTGTGGAGCATGGTAGTGCTGCGGGGGCTTTCCAGACTCTGGCCCACTCTGGACCCTGTGCAGCCACAGCTCTGCTGGCCCCACACCACAGCTTCCCCGCCGGGAAGGGACTTGTTCCCCCACATTATGACGGGGGCTGCTGCCCCCAGTAAGGGCCCTGCCCCCTCCTGCTGCAGCAGCAGGGAAGGGAGATGGCCAGGCAGGGCCCCTGGGTGGGGGCAGGGAGCATGGCAGCAAGGGCTGGCAGTCCCAGCTTGGTACTAACTCTCCTCCCTGCCCCCTCTGCCTCAGGGACCATGGTGCCCACTGTTGCAGCAGTGAGGGAGGAGTGCCCGGCAGACCTCGCTCAGGTCCCTGTCAGTGGAATAGAGAGGGGAAATTAACCCCCTCCCTGGCCAGACCGCTGCCCCTGCCTGTCCCTGCTCTGGCTGGGGAGCAGAAGGGAGGGGCAGCCTGGCTGGGCTGAAGCAGAGAGCCCAGCCCAGAGAACATGCCGGGATGATGGGGGTCTCTGGTTTATCTTAAACCAGTAAGGGTTCTGGGACAGACATTGCATAAACTGGTTTGAGCCAAATCAGTTAAGTCTGATACTACATTCAACCAGGTGCATCTCAAACCAGTTTCGGCCATTTTCAAACTGATTTATGTGCACTGAACATGTATTCTGTTACAGGTTTAAACCACTTTCTGATCACTTAAACTGGTTTATGCATAATTTTAGTTTGCTGCGCCCCAAGTCATTTAAGCCGCATTACACTGCCAAATTTCCTGCAGCAGCTGGAAGTAACGTGCAATATGCCACCACAGTGTGTAAACACCGACACCATTAGAGTGGTGCAAAAGCATTTAGCCTGCTTTAAAGTGTCATGCACACACGCCTCTTGTTTCGTCTACACATGGTCCAAGTTAAACAATCAGGTTAGCATGCCCTTCACCAAAACGAGTACTTGGAGATGAGTTTCTATAAGCTGCCACGTCCTAGAGACCTTGACATTCCTTATTATCACCAGAACAACATGAATAATTCATATCTGATTATCTACACAAAGCTTTTTTCTTGTCAACTTTACATATTGCAAAGAAAAGTCAAAGATATTGCAGCACTTCTATGCTTAGTACCAAACTACATCAATTCCTGGGCTTATTAATAGGAATAGAATTTTGCTATTACCATCAACAGAGCCATGATTTCATCTGTCTGTTTAATAAAACGTACTTGTCTCAAATATTAATATAGTCTATAAAGCAGTGGCTTTCAAACTTTTATCCGTTGCAGACCCCTAAAAATTTCAGATAGAGGTGTGGGCCCCCTTGGAAATTTTGAATGGAGTTATAAATCCCTTGGAATTATAAGTGTAGGTACTCACATACTTTTGATTGATTATAGTCATCTTTCATAGATCCCTTAGACATAGTCTGCAGACCCTCACAAGAGTTATTCATTACTAAGTAAAGTAAGAGTTATTCATTACTAGAGTTATTCATTACTAAGTAAAATGCTTCCTGTTTTATACTTTCTAGTAAGTGATATCAACAGGATGCAAATAAGAGCAGAATTTGACCATGATTCTAAAGTATTAGCTGTGTAATCCTGTTGTTTAATGAGGAGGTTGCACTGCACATTATGAAAACTGAAATCATCAGAATGCTACTACTTGAATAACTCCCATTTAAGTCTCTTGTCTGAATATAAAATAGCCAGAATGTGTGTCATTTCAATATTAACACGTGAACAGTAAATGCTTTGAGTTGTTCTACAAATTAGAAAAATCCATCATTATAGTGTATTCTCATTACCTTAAACCCATGAAATAAATGCTGTTTCAGTTTGAGATATGCTGTATGCTTGAACATGCATGCATGTTAGTAAAATTTTTAAGGTGCTTATATATCCATGCTGTGCACCTGGTGATGCATAGAAGAGCATATAATGAACTGACTTTGCATACTTTTCTTCATTCATTATTGATGAGCTTTCATAACTCACAAGTGGCAGATAAAATGTTTTCATCAATAATTTGTGACAATAAATAATGAATTCAAAGACAGCTCACTGCATATCTTCACTTTTTCTCTATTTCATACAAACCCATTTGTTTCATAGTTTCATAGTTATGAAGTCACACTTAAGAGATATGTCACATATGTGTGTGTATGTGTGTGTATATATGCATATACATACACACACACACATACATATATACACACATATATACATTCATATACATACACATACATATATAGTAAAGCTATGGGTGGTATATTAAATGTAGTTACATAGGAGTAAATAAAAACAAAAACAACCCCAGAATTACTCTTGCAAATCAGATATAACTTTAAGAAACTTCACCAAATACTAATCCAAAATCTACAAGGGAAATGAGAAGTTCCAACTGCATGTACCTCTTACAAATTTAGAGATACTTGCTGTATCCCTTACAAATGTAGTGGGAAGGTTTGGTATATTTTCTAACAATAATATTTCCTTGTTTTTACTAATAAAATGAGCCCTACCTAACCTTAACTCCTGCACTGACCTTTTCTGATTTTAATGATGGTCAAACTACTTTCAAATTTAGTGCATGATCAGGTTCTAAAAAATCTGATGAGTAAAAAAATTCACGTCAGAAATTAGGAATCATTTTAACTGAGGTGAACATCTATTTAAGTTTACAATTGTCCAAAATCTTCTTTACTGTACCAGTATCTAATTTGTCACTCAAACCTTGAAGATCTTCCTACACCGAAAGAAGGAAAATGGCTTAATCCAGATATTTGCTTTTTGCTCAAAATTTTTTTTTACCAATGCCCATGTTCTTTTTAAAGCATATTTTACAGAAATTAAGACTGAAATCTATTCCTGTGTATAAGGCCTACATGATGCACAGCCACCCCACCTCTCCATTAGCCCAAGTCCCAAACCTTCTTTATTATTATTTTTTTAAACTCTAATGGAGGAGGAAGGCTTCCTCCCTCTCCAAAACAGGTATTTACTTGGGTTTAGTGCAATGGATTGCCTTCACCAGGTAAAACAATATTAGTTGGATAGTTTTTTTTATTGGACCAACTGGACATCATGAGGGGGTGTTAGACAAAGTTTTGTGGCACAAAATATCCTTTTTAGGAAAGAAGCAGATACATCTTAAGCTAAGCAACCAACAGTTAGAAAAATTACTTTTAACTTCATTATGTAAATATATAGATGACATTTTTATCATCTGAACTCAACACTTGGGCTGCATCCTCATGTGGTTTAGAAGTGCATGGACAAATCTCTTTGTGGTGCCACAAACCACATGCATTGCTTGTTAAGCTGTGCACACTGCTGCAAACTTGCAGTGTGGGGGGAAATCTGCTACTGAGATTAAATTTTATTAGTAAATGTTTATGATTGGGAATCCAAAAAAAGATGACAAAGCTGGTAAGGAAATATAGATCACCCGAGCGAGGGACTAACAATAAAGGGATGGGGGTGAAGAGGGGAACGCAAATAGGTTACAGGAGATACAATGTTAGCCAACTAAGCCTGGGGGTGGGGGAGGGGAGAAGGAGGGGGAGAGGGATCGCGAAGCTGAGAGAGAAAGAAGATACATACACACAAACCTGTTACAATGGTCCGCAATGGTGGAGGCTACATAGCAAAAAAAAAACAGAAAAAATGTAGCACAAAAGTACTTGTAAACAGTGTGTGCCAGGATAAATATTGGAGACAGGACCCAGGGTTGCCTGATCCTCCATCTTCGCACGCTGCAGAGCACCCACACTGAGGCACACTGCACTCCAGCTAGCCACTTGGCTCTGCAGCTGGCTTTGGTGCAGCGTGCCTAGAAACAGGGCAACAGGCAATCCTAGGCTGGCTGCTCCCCTATCTTTGCACGCCTCAGAGCAGGGGCTCCACTGCGAAGCCCCTGCATTGAGGTACGTGGAGATGGAGGAGCTCCCCCATCTCCGTGTGATGCAGAGCCTATGAGCTGAGGAACCCCCTGCCCCAGCTAGCCCCATCCCCTCACAACACATGGAGCCTGGCCAGCAGCTGGGAAGAGCTGGGTATGGACAGTTTGCCCACAGCAGGACAATGTGTCCTGCAACAATGGGCAAGTGCAGGCATATGCGTTCCAACACAAAGTAGCAGCACAAATTTGTGCCACTGTTTGTGCCACTGCAAGCACAAGCCCCTGCTTGTCTGGATGTGGCCCTGGACTTGCTTATTGATTCCTATCACAATTTCAGTAACTAGTACCTTCCATAATTTCTCTCTGAAATTCACTTTACAGTAACATCACCTTTCTAGATACCATAATCCCCATCCATAATTGCACCCTACAAATAACTCTACACAAAATCCACAAATTACAACATGCATCTCCACAAAACTAGTAATCTTCCCAAATACGCTAAGAAATTCACAGTCTATAACTAGGCCCTCGGATATTACCATATCTGCTTGGAAGAGAACACTTGTGACACTCTCCCCATCAACCAAAAGACTGCCTTTTATGCAGTAAGGACACGCCAGCAGAATAAATAGACAGTACCCTTGAATAAGCTACCCAGATACCCTGCACTACCCTCCTATAATGCAAAAAAGAAAGCCCCCACCATCAGTACATCTCTGACTGCCACTTACCATCCAATACTTGAACCTATAAAAAAAATCATGAAATGATTACAATGTATATTTGAAGAGCATCACACCTTGACAAAAATATTCTCAACCCTCCCACTCCTGCCTTTCAACCAACACTCAGCTTTGCCACACAAATTACCTAAAGCAAACTCCTTGCTAATGAACACACTGCAATTGGAACAAGCCCCTGCCTAAACAACACATACAAAACCTGTCAACACATCTCTACCATCAGCACAATACACACACCCCACAATGAAGCCATCAGAATGTATTAATCCTACAAATGTCTATCACAGAATGTGATTGCTTCATCCAATGCACTAAATACCCTTGTGGAAACCATGTAGGCAAAACTATACAAGCATTACGCTCCAGAATGACACCTCACAAAAAACAAGGGAGAGTCAGGTCACCTGTTGAAGTAGGCTGTCATTTATGAAAACTTATGCCTCTGACCCAGTTAGACTCTGAGGTGCCTTCTTCCAGAAAAATGTAAAAGGAAAAAACCTCCTAATCACCAGACAGAGAACACTTTCCATGGAACAGCTACTCCATCTCTAACCTCACAGTCCTTGTCTCTTTTTTTCTCTCTCCTCTTTTTCTTTCTCATCACAACATGCTTAACAAAAAAGGATATGTAAGTACAAAGGTAGTATATGAAGTTGTATTTATTATCATCAGCTCGAGATTTTTTAGAAAACCTGGTATTTACCATAAAAAGCAACAGTTGTGATTATTAACTATATTAATATTCAGTGCATCCTGCCAGTTTTGTTTTTTGGCTTGCTAGCAATCCGGCACCTTATGAAGTAGACATTGCGGTTTTTTTCGGCACTTCGGCCAAAAACGTTGACTACCCCTGGTCTAGTTGTTAGAGCAGTAGCCTCAGACACTAGACACAATTACACAAGACCCTGATCTGCCAAAGATATTTTGTGAGATCTGGGATGCTCCTCCCTATGCCTACGTTTCCCATCTTCAAAGTGGAGACTTTTTTTCTCCTTCACATTGGTATTGTAAATGTATTAAAGAATGCAGTGATGGCGATTCTATAAGTACAGTGGAACTTTAATTATCCAGAATAATTAGTTTCACCATTATTCTGGCTAATCATTTTTCCAGATAATCAAATACCTCATATACAGTGCTGAAAACTATTTAATTACTGTACTGTACAGCAAATATTAAAAAAACAAGAAATAAATGCACAGTATTGTGTACTGTTTTAAAGCTCAACACACAAGTAAATAAACCATGCACTGCTGTCTTACTGATAAGCAAAACCCAACTGCAGGCTGATGGTTTTGTAAATACAAAACCTTCTGGTTAACTGACTTTCTGGATAATGGACTGCTGGGAAATCAACTTGCTATTTTACACAATACAGAACTGAAGAAGGTATTTATTGTGGACTTTTCATTTCTGAAAATATTTATACTAGACCAACTGGCAGGTTTTATAATGCAAACCCTAAACCAATCCCAAATTTATCTTTTCACCCCAAAAGCAAATAATTTTTCTTGTCATGTTATCTAGTACTACTTTATATTTTTCCTTTGTTGTTCACAAATAATTCTCTTTGATGTTAAAAGAAGTTAAGTGTGCACAGTTAAGTTTATGGATTGGACATTCCTTTTATTTTACAGCGGGCATAGGTAAAAAGTTTATTCATGCTGAAAAACATCGTTGTAATGTATCTCATGGAATTTCTGCAAGGAGATTTTCAGCTCTAGCTGAAGTTTAATATCACCCATATATAAAAATCATTCCTCCTAACAATAAATGTTGATGAGCCAGCTCATACCAAACAATTATTACATACTGTGTTTGATAGTTATTGGTTCTGTCTTAAAATACACTGTTAATCTTACTTGGTTAAAAAAGTGTGCTGACTTAAAAAAAAGAAAAGGAAAATCTAAAATCCAAATCGTACGTTAGTCTTGAGATCCATCTGAATAGCTGTACTTAAAGGCCATTATTTCAAAGGAAAATGCTCAAAAAATACCTGAAAATAAAATACTTTTTATTCCACACTTATATTTCTTCTTACATAAAAATACAGAAATAAAACCATTTTATATATAGAAGTTCACATTTTTGACCTCGTATCTTTGATACAGAATATCTAACTTGTGATTTCATAAACTGGCAGATTCACTGTAAAGCTAATGAACTGCTCAAATGGTGGGTGTAGATATGATTATTGCTATTGGAATATTAAAAAGAAATACAATACAAATTGGAACCATACTGGGCATAACATGAAAATTGTAAACTAGTATTCAATAGGCCTCATTCAATTTCCATTCTGATATAAATTAATATGTCAAATCACAACACTTGTGACCCAGGTGAGCAAAGGAGCGAAGGGTTTTTCAGCCTAAAAACAGAAGGATGGATCCAAGATCTGTACATTGTGTCTTCATAATCTTCTAAAAGAAAATTATGCCCCTTCAAACTAGTCCTAAGACAAAAGCAACACAATTCTGAATATGGTAAGACCCATGCTGGCTGAACACACTCCTTTAGGGACACAGAGCACCAATCAGCCAGAGCTAGCTACATTATTATAAGGGAATGCCTAAACCTGGATTTAGTCCTATGGAAGTGTGGTAATGAGAGAAAGAAAGACTAAACAAGGCATTCCCTCTTTCTCCACAATACACATACACCAGGCCAAAATTATTTTGCTCTTATCAGTATCACTGTGGTAATATAGTTGGAGAGCACCAGGCACCGCAGGGAAGTCTATATCTACATAGTAGCTACCTCATCAATAAACTTAGGAAGGCAGAGGTAAGAGAATGTATTCTTAATTGGGTAGGAATCCAAAAGGAACTGTTTACTAATATACTTAGAAATATTAAACCATGTAACAGCAAAAGACTAAATTGAATATTTGCTAAACTCCCTTGCCTTTGTGGGACATAGTCTACAATACTGCCTACAAAACTCAGGATACCAACTAATCTTACAGAAACTGCAAGGCACCAAAGGGGTGCTCAGCCTCTGACCCATAGGCCAGATGCAGACTGTGGCACTGTGTCATTTGGCCTGCAGGACTCCCCATGGGTCTGGAAATGTGGAGGTTGCTGTGCAGTGCCAGTATTCCTTTGTTGCCAAATCTCCAGACCCATGGACAGCTCCAGGCACAGTATGCTGGATCCAGTGTCTGATCCTAGCCAGCAGGGTTGGGTAGGGGTGGTGCCCGGCCTAGGGTCCAATCCCCATTTTGGGGGCAGGAAGGGATGGTTGCAGGCCCACAGAACCGAATCCCATTGCTCAGGGCAGGGAGGGTGCAGTGGCCAGTCCCCAAGGCCCGATCTTGCCTACAGGCAGGCCTCATACTACTCATCCAGCCCCCAGTGCCAAAAGGTTGAGCACCACTGACATAATCTTATAGTGAATTGGTTTATTGCATCAATCTGTAATGGCTCCTAGCACTATTTTTAAATACACTTTTAAAGGAGAATACAAAAATATAATTTTTGAACAAATACCTCACAATCTTCTACCTTTATACACAAACATAATACAGTATAACCTCACAAATCTGGCATGCTCAGGACTGAGCACCTGCTGGAAATGTGCAAATTCTGGAGCAGCCCTGGAATGGAATGGGATGGGGGAAGTGGCAGCTGGTCCTAGAGCAGCGGCCTCATGTGGAGCAGCAGCTCAGGGTGGTGGATGGCAGCAACAGATGCCATGTGCAAGCTCTCCCCCGCCTGCTGCTCTGGGACTGGCTGCCACTACTCCCCAGTGAAGTGTAGTTTTAAAAAGTGCTGGATTGTCTATAATTCTGGATTTCTGATATCCGTATTTATGAGATTACACTGTATACCTCTGTGATGATTCCACATATGGCCTAGCATCTTATTCTAACCCCTCCTTACTGAGATTTCTCCATCTTAGACTCCCTGCGGTATGTTCCGATGCTCGCCTGCCACATCTTGATTTTTCTATGAAGGGGACATGGATTCAGCTGTTGTTGTCCTTGAACCTTTGGTCAAGAGAAGGGCCAGGGCATGAGTAGATGCATTTTGCAGATCAATGCATGGCTGCACAGATGGTGTTGCCAGCAGGGCTTTGGCCTCTACAACCACAGGATGTCGTTCCAAGAAGAAGGACTACTAGGAATAGATAGGATTCACCTGACAAAAAGAGGAAAGAGCATCTTTGCAAACAGTTTCACTGACCTAGTGAGGAGGGCTTTAAACTAGGTTTGCTGGGGGATGGAGACCAAAGCCCTGAGGTAAGTGGGGAAGTGGATGACTTAGAGCAAGCACACGCAGGAGGGGGCAACAGGGAGGCCTTCTCATTTTTCTTGAGAAAATAGTGCAATCAGCGAGTTACCTCAGGTGCCTCCTGCAGCTGGCATTTCCCACCAGCTTTAAGAGGGGCAGCCATGGGCCAGTAATAATTGTCTTTTGGAGGGGTCTCACAGGCTGAAAAGAATGACCTGGCAGACTGGTTCCAGCTTGACGGCCATATTTTGCCCACACCTGACTTAGACTATACCAAGTATGCTTAAAACTAGAGCATCCACATGTTAAAGCAGGGGTGGGCAAAATATGGCCCGCAGGCCACATCTGGGCCACAAGACCATTCTATCCAGTCTGCAGGGCCTCTAAAAAATTTAGAAAATTAATATTTCTCTGCCCTTGGTTCCTGTCAAAAGTGACAGGAACCAAGGGCAGTAGGACCCAGGGGAAGCCCCGGCGGGGCCCGCCCAGCCCTGCCACCCAGCTGGAAGACCAAGCCAGGGCTTCTGGCCTGGGACCATGTGACTGCCCCAGTCAGAACCACAGGTAAGGGGTGGAGGGAGAAGGGCAGGGAAGGAGCCTGGGGAAAAGCTGAGTACAACGGGGGCGGGAAAAGCGGCCCTTCCCGCGCCCCGCAGCTGGCGCCCCATGCTGCAGCCACTTGCAGCCCATGTGGGGCTGCCTGTGCCTGTTCAGGACAGCCCCACGCGGGCTGCGAGCAGCTGCAGCAGGGAGCACCGACCACAGGGCGGGGGAGGGGCCGCTTCCCCCCTCCCTGCGCTCAGCTTTTCCCTGGGCTCCTTCCCTGCATGAAGAAAAGTGGCCCTTCCCCGCCCCATGGCCAGCACTCCCTGCTGCAGCCACTCACAGCCCATGCAGGGCTGTCCTGAGCCAGCACAGGCAGCCCCAGGTGGGCTGTGAGCAGCTGCAGCATGGGGGGCTGGCCATGGAGCGGGGAGGGGCTGCTTCCCCCCCGCACTCAGCACCAGCTTGTAACCCAGCCCTGCTGCCAGCCTGGGCCCCACGCCGGCTCCAGGCTCACCTGTCAGGGCTGCATGTAGCAACAGCAGCTGTGGCCCCCCGCTTGCCACCCTGGGCAGTGTTTGCCACCACTACCTGTGGGCTGCCCAGTGCGTGAGCTCCAGGTGGACAGCAGCAGCCAACACTGGCCAGTGCGGCACACAGGGGGGCCACAGCTGCTGTCCCCGACAGGCAAGCCCAGAGCCAGCACAGGGCCCACACTGGCAGCAGGGGTGGATTACAAGCTGGTGCTGAGTGCAGAGAAAAGCGGCACTTCACTCACCCTGTGGCCGGTATCCTGTGCTGTAGCTGCTTGCAGCCTGCGTGGGGCTGCCTGTGCCTACGTGGGCTGCAAGCAGCTGCAGCAGGGAGTGCTGGCCACGGGGTGGGCAAGGGGCTGCTTTTCCCTGCTCAGCAATAGCTTCTTCCCTGCTGGTGAGCAGGGGGTCAGGGCTGTGCAGTGCCTTCTGCCTGTACCGCGGGGCTAGGGGGCACTGGGAGTGAGTGGGTGGGGAGCCAGCAGAAGCACAGGGCCCACACACCTGTGTCCCAGGGCCAGTGCCGGAAGGGCCCAGGACAGGGTGGCAGGAGCACGGGGTCCCAGCCAGCAGGGGCTCTATGGAGCCAGGCAAGCTCCCCCCTCTGCCTACTGGTGCAGCCCAGCCTGGCTCCAGAAACCCCTGCCAGCCTGTGCCCCGCTTTGGGCCCCACCGGTGCTGGCCCTGGGACACAAGACTAATGTCCCAGTGTCTTGGGACCAAATACATTGGGACATTGGTCCCAAGATGGTGAACACAGGGCAGGGCACCTGTCAAGAGGCAGGGCTACCCATGCAGCCTTCAACAACCTGCCAAAACTGGGTAAGCGGCCCTCCGCCCAAAATAACTGCCTGCCCTTGTGTTAAAACTTGTTAACATGTGCTAAATGCCAGCTGGGCATAATTAAGTTGTACCATGTAAGTCAAGGATGAACTCAGACCCATACTCCTTAACTTTCATAGAGTTCATAGATTTCATAGACATTAGGGCTGGGACCTTGGAAAATCATCAAGTCCAGCCCCCCGCCCAAAGG
>NW_017729032.1:198359839-198360488 GCF_001723915.1 Gavialis gangeticus
AGGCTAATGGGCCTATAGTTAGCCGGATCCACTTTCCTCGTTTTCTTGAAGATAGGCACCACGTTGGCCTTCTTACAGTCTTTGGGCACTACACCAGAGCACCAGGAGTTACTCTAACTATGTTAGACTAACTATAGTCTTCTCTACAGAGATACAATGAGCAATTTGCAGTCCACCAGCATCCCAGGATACACCACTCCCAGGCACCACCTTCACACAGAGCAGGAATAGAGCCCAGGTATCTTAGCCATGCCCTTGCTTGTTAGCCCTTTAGTGGCAAGTCAGAGCTGAGTAAGCAGAAACTAGCTCTCAGCATGTCTACATGTGCAATTAGTGTGCCTGAATTTTCTGCACAGAAATGCAAGTGCATTACACTGCATCCCTTTACGCATCTGAACATGTGCCCATCGGGAGCAAATTTGCTGCCAACAGGAGCAGTTCAGTCTAGAGCTGCTGGGCAGCTGCTTCCCAGCCATGTGGATATATATATATATCCACATGCATATATCCATATATATAGAGATATATATACATATCTCTGCTTGACTCCAAACTGTAATTTGCCTGTCTCTGTCCTTTGCACTCACCTTCATGCACCTTCTCCTTCCATATCTTCTATATAAAAAAAAATATATATATATATATATAT
>NW_017729032.1:198360933-198402869 GCF_001723915.1 Gavialis gangeticus
ATATATATATATATATATATATATATATATATATATGTGAACAGTCAGGTAAACAACAATAGTCAGTTATCTCAATGTAAGTTCATGCCTTTGCATTAATCTCCTCTCTCCTGTTTCGCAAATGCATTCTACTATGCCCTCCCAAATATTTAACACAGTTTCACATTCAGAATTATCTTAACTGCGTTATCAAACATCTCTAAAAAGTATTCATATTGCCACATCCTTAAACCCCTCCATGCATCCAGTGTCATTGTCCTCTATCCTTTCATAGACTATCACAACTTCAAATCTGAAATGAACCTTTTCTAATATTTCTTCCACCCAATTCCCTTCTTTCCATTCCTCATATCTTAACGTTATATGTTTCTCCAATTACGTATTTTTTCTCCAGGGAACTGCTTTATGTATGGAATATCTTTTCACCAGTGTTAATTTCAACCATATACCAAGGTCTCATGCTATAATTCTGAAGTAGATCATTAGTAGATAAAGATTTATACAAGATGTATACACCAGTAAGGTTGCTTAGTACCACATTATACAACTAACCATTTAAATTTAAAACCTACCTGGGAGTTTCACTTTGCATTACTTGGCTAGCTTGATACAATTGCTCAGGCACACTTAAGTAGCTTGTGGATTCCACTAATATGACCCTAAAATAAAGCACACATTCTTAATTAAGATATTATTTATAGCATGAGAACTCTAATTTTTTTGAAAATGTTCCACAAAATAGTAAAAAGAGGGATTGCCTTTTCATACTGAAAAACATTCAACTAAATTAAAACGTATTTTCACTTTTTTGTAAAACAAATTACAAATCAAATTCACAGTAATTCTAAAAAAAAACTTTACAAAACTTGTTGTGCTTAATTTTTGTGTTATTTTGTGATATCTATGATCTTGCATATTGGTATATCATTTAGTTTTTGTTCAATTGAACCATCCACTGTTTTTGTCCAAAATATTTGAGAATCCAATTAATTCATAAATTAATTAATGTATGAATCAATCAAAATATAGAAAAAATATCTTCACACTCAAAACAGTTTCTCTCTTTCTTTTCCTGGGAGACTCTTGCCTAACCTGTTTTACATTGTGGATATGTATACAAGGCACGATGTAACGTTATGCAGCAATATTTAACCTAGCTCTGAGAAGCAGGTTATATTACACAACATAGAGCTACTCAAGGTAGCTCAGGTAGCAGATGCTGTACAATTATATAAGGACAGTGCTCTACCTGGCATACGTCAAATAGACTCTGTGTTTTATTTCTAATCTACTTCCATTTTGGTTTCTGCAATGTTCAAAATTTATCTCTTTGAAATAGGAAAAAATAGGAGAAAAATCATTAACCAAGAGCTATCATTTCAATGCTGTTATTACAGATTTTCTGTTAGATAGATTCCAGCCAGTATGGAACAATCAAATACATAAATTATAATGAACAACCCACAACCAGAAGTCATTCAGCCTCTACCATACTTCTGCTTTCTCTAACTCATATTAGGATAGCAGTGACAGAAAGGAGATAATATAGTGCACAATAAAAAAATAGTCACTTGATGTAAACTTGCATAGCTCCAGTTAACGATTTGAATTTAAAATCTTTTATGAAGATATACTTCCATCAGCAGAGGTCTGGCCCACAATGTTTACCATGAAAGTGTCAATCTTAATACAAGTTATTGTATTATGATATTCATGAACAGGGACTATTTCCCTGTACTTGTGCTAGGAAACAGCTGTGGTATTTTAGACAGCAACGTTTGATAATGACTGAATAGAAAAGATTTATTTTTTTAACCCAAATGCAAGTATTCAATCAAATACAAGTGTTACATTTGTAGAAACTAAGTTCAAGTATTCAGCAACCATACACTAGAATGTAACAAAGAGTTGGCTTATGTGTAAGTACAGATTTTTTTTTAAAGAAGAAACAATGCTATTTCTAATTAACAAGGAATGCCAGCAAACTATGGGTCAGTAAGCAAAATGTATGTAAATATTTGTTGTGGTTTTACACACATAACACAAAGGTTTGAAAAGCCTTGAATTTTCAATGTCCTGTTTGATAGTGACCACTCTGCATAGTGGAGCATTTGAGAGCGGAGCAGTCATGGTGGTAATATACCTCCAGAAACATGGTTTGAGCTGTGCCCTGGACTCATGCCAAAAACTATCTCCAGTTCCAGGTATATTTTTTTTTCATGTTTCATATAATTAAACCAATCCGCAGATGGAAGACTACATATTGTTCAGAAGATTGGTAATGTGATGTGTAGAATCTTTCAACAGTGTCTCACTAATTCAAATGAAGTCTTAATTATTAGTTAAGGTGGTCATTCAAAAGCTGTTGAATTGTCTATGCAAAATAAGATTAGTTGGTCGCCTTCATTTGCTTTCTAAGGGACAAAGATACACATCATGAAAGCAACTACTGATAGTCTCAAGGACCAAATAAGTACAACAACAAAACAAGTTCATATGATCGCATCAAGTCAGAGCATTTTACAGGCCCAGTGAAAACAACATACGACCTCTTGTTCATGCCAAACCTATTCTATGGATAAAAGGCGACTTCTGTTCTCAGGGCTGTCACTTTAGCATCTTTGACATGAACTAAATTTACCTCAAAAAGTAAAAAAAAATCCAAAACTGTAATGTATTACCAAAAGTGACTAGTAGTATCCGAGACAAAAATGAAAAAACACAAAACTGCCATAGGACATTTATCATCCACCAACATTAATATTCCATTTTTCAGGGATTTTATGGCACATATCAGGTCATATATTAGATTATAAAAATCTGGCAACACACCAACACATGTTTAAGAAAAGTCAGAAATAAAGTGGTGCTTGTTGTATACTCTTAAGTATAGACCAGTATGGGGCTCTAGTAAATACAAAACTTGGAGTCATATTATGTAGCACTGAAGCAGTGTAGGATTATGTAGCTTTAAAGCATAACATTCTGTCTTTCTCAAAGTAGGAGAAATGTTTATAATCCTAGAGATGTTCCATATAAGGGTGAAAGCAGAGGAAAAAATCAGATTAATTGATGGTGATGTCTGGCCCTAGGCAAGAGTGTATTTTCTCTTTTACATGAATATTTCAGTTTAATAATTTAACCAGCAGGGTAAAGCAGATTGAAGAAAAAATCCTATTAATTAACATAGTTTGTTTCTCTTTTGAATTCTGTTGGACCTCAGCCAAACACAAAAATACAAGTAAGGTTCATGAACTCCATTTGATTAAAGCTGTGGCTTTATTGCTTACACCAAGATGGTTTTCAATTAAGGTTTATTTATCTTCTTTATTCATTATGATAGTCACCACTTCATAGTGCTCATAACAATTTTGGAAATGTAAATCCCTATAATTTAACCTCAAGGTTTTACATTTTCAAACAGGAGGAAAAATTATAGGAAAATGCAAGATAAAACAACATGATTGTTAAAAAAAAATTGTTCTTTACAACACTGCCTACCTGAATATGCCATTAGTTCTGAAGGGATTAGTAATAGTCAGGCTGACTTTCTTCAGCTCATAACATGGGGATTTGCATTTGAATACACCCTGGAATAGAACAAAACTTACATCAGTGCTGAAAAAAATTAGGAAAGCTATGTTCATATTTAATAAAAAAAAAAATAGCAGAGAGTCCAACAGAGTAATGTAATTCCCTCCCAGTACCCTGGTATCTACAGCACCAGTATAATTAATACATAGGGGTTTGCTGCCAATAGATAATCAAGATTTGGGACTCCATTTTTTCATGCTCCATCACCATACCTTCTTTTCAAGAGTTCTTACATTAGGAGTACGGACAAGAGAACAAGAATTAATTTATTTTTACTTCTTTTTTCATACTTTTTCCTACCTTAACCATTCACTCTGCCAACAATGTCTTTCATACGTTTCAGGTACGAAATACCCTTCCTGAACCCATCCTCAAAGGTATACCCTCCCTTCCTTTAAATCCCTTCTCAAATATCGCTTCTACCATGATACGTACCAAAGCCAGCCAAATTATGATAAGTACTTTGGGATATAATGAAACAAGTGCACGCCTTCAGCCACATCTTTCCTATGATCCTCTGTTCTTTGTACAGCGCTTGTTGCCTTGGGTTCTAAACCTCCGCAGATGTACATATATTCTTACTTGACAGAAGAATGTGAGACTACTCACTGGCCACGTCTACACGAGATGCCACATCATTTAGTATTTGTATAAACTGACGCTATATAAACAAGTACTCAGTGACTACACAGTAACTGGAATTACTGAGCAGTAGCATCACCGAATGGCTTTTAGTTAACACAGACTGCACAGTAGCTCCTCACTACTACACAGTAGCATCACATCACGCTTCCTGTCACACAACGCTACTGTGCAGTAATAAGCTACTGTGCAATCAGCGTCTCATGTAGATGCAGCCACTGTATGCCATAAAGTTAAGCACATGTATAGGCTCATGGCATAAGACTGTAAGAAATGTGGCAGTGCCTAGATTTTCTCATGCATCTATTAGGCAAATGAAGCCCTGGAACAACTGGTGCTAATGCAATACAAAAAAAACCCAACAAATAAAGCTGCTTTATTAAGTGATACTTAAGCTACTTGAAAATGGACATATCTGTACTGCATCAAATTAAAAACAAAAACCCACTTGACAACTGGTACAAGGTACTGTTGCAAAGATTCTTGGGGCACTTCTACACGTGCTATTAATGTGCAATAAGCTTACTGTGCAGTAAAATAAGGCACAATAAGCTTTCCCTGGGAGCACACATGTCTGCTTCCAATGGGAGCAGTTCAGTGCAGGACTACTCCTGCCCTGCTCTACCCCCTACAGCAGCCAGGGGGAGTTCCAGACTCCCCCAGATGCCAGCTTCCCTGCTGGCAGGGGGCACAGGATCAGGCCTGGGGTCCAGGAGTGGAGGGAGCCATCCCACCTCTGGGATAGCTGCCTTCCAGCCCTGCACCCCAATCAACAGATTGGGGCATGGGGATGGGAAACTGTCCTCTCCCCTGAGCAGCTGCTTCCCAACCCTGTGCCCCGACTGGCCAATCACAGTGCAGGGCTGGGAAGCAGCTGCCTGGGGGAGAAGACAGTTTCCCCAACCCCACAATGCCTGGGTGGACTGGGAACAATTAGACTAATTTACTGCTCAGTAAATGCTGTGCATGTGTAGACAGTAACACTTTAATGTGCAACAGATTAGTCTATTGCGCAGTAAAACTTCTTGTATGGACACACCCTTGCAGTACTTAAGCCTAACAGATTTTGACTGAACAGGAGTACAATCCTTTCATACACCAGGTGCAATAATACAAACTGAGGGTACACCTGCAGTCATCTCTTGGCTTCAGAGAAATAGATTTTATTTGCCACACCATTGATATCTTTCCCAACCAAAGACAGGCATGTAAAACATACATTAAATGTTTTCAAAGATGACAACTTAAAGCAAGAAGAATCAACTTAAAGCTTTACTACAGTCTAACTGATCTCTTCAATTAAGTGATCACCTAATAATGCTCAGATACTAAACAATTTTACAGTAACATCTTGGTTCCTTTTTTTTTTTTACTCTTAATCAAACTAATTTACATTGCACTTATTGGTTAACATGACTATGTTGATTTAAGATATTATTTCTCTATAATTTCTAGTCTTAGGTATACTAGGTTTCAATATGTTACAGCCACTTGGACATGCAATATAGTTTCTTAACCTTGATCTTTTGCATTTTTTTCCTTTATTCTGAAAAATTTTATCTTTTTCTCCACTCCTAAAAAAAAAAAAAAAACTGCTTAAGTACTTTCTCTCACCATTTCCAAAACAACCAATTGTTTAGGAAAAACCAAACCTTTGAGTATTTGAGCCCCCAAGATAGAAAGTTTCAGATAGAAGAATATGGCAAAGAAGCAAAATAAAAAATACACAACTTTAGCTATAATAGTCAATGCCTTTCCTTATATAGATGTATACTTAAAACTGGTCATGTCCTGAAATGAAAGGGTAAGTTAAAGCTTACACCTGACCCAGTTAGTCAGACAGATGGGCATGAACACCATGTGCTGCCAGAGGCTGGGGGGGGGCATGGCAAGCTCCCACAGGTGGTGATGCTGTCAGCGGTGGGAGCATGGCGGCAGTGAGCGGGGAGCTCCCACAGGCAGCCACGGTGCTGTCAGCGGTGGGGGGCGGGAGTGGCAAGCACCAACCAGCGGCTGGCGACCACCCGCAGATACCACTGGCAGTGGTGGCCAGTGGCGATCAGGGACCACCCACAGATGCCACTGGCAGTGTCAATGGCAAGGGGAGGGAGGGGTGGTGAGCGGCAACCATCCACAGGTGCCACCATCACTGTCAGCGGCACTTTTTGCAGGGGGTGTATATGTACCTGCGTGCACCCCCTAAACGTTGCCAATGCAGATGGGTGTATTATGTTTAATAAAAGATGTGATATGGATTATAAGTTGTAAAAGAGCTAAACCACCTGTGTTAGTTTTAGAACATTCCCAGGACACTCTTTTTCTATTATTCATCTACTTGATCAGATTAAAATCATTTAATATTTTTTAAAGACATTCTAGAATGATAAATGCAAGTTACAGAATTCTAAGTTATACGTGCTAGATCAGGGGCAAGCAATTATTTTGGGCAGAGGGCCACTTACTGAGTTTTGACAAGCCATCAAGGGTCGCATGACAGGCAGCCCAGGGCAGATAAATACTAATTTTCTAAATTTTTTTAGGGGCCCCACGGGCCAGAGGCCTGGTGGGCTGCATCCAGCCCCTGTGCCGTATTTTGCCCACCCCTGTGCTAGTTACTACACATCTGGGTTTTACCTGAGACTGTTTCATAAAAAGTTCTCAGCAAGGAACAGGTCCACCTCAAAAGTGTCAATTTAAAATAACTGTAAAAAATAACACAGCTTATCGATGGACTGAACACCAAGAGTAAAGTTTTCAAACACATCTGCAGAGTCAAAGGAGTGCCCTTCCAATTTTAAAAATGGCCAATTAATTTTTGAAAAAGGGTATTTGATGCCTCAGAATTTTCAAAAGAATTAATAGGAGTTAATGGCCTAGGTGTTTTCACAATTACTATGCACTTCTTGTTTTTTAGCACCTAAATACCTTTAAAAGTCTGATCCTTAAAGCTATAAGTCTAACCAAAAGTTATCAGCAGGATTGCTTCTAAGTGTTATGTCACTTCTGACAATGGAACTTAGAGGGTTTGAAAATGTTACTCTAAAACCTTGCTTGTTCTGAAGATATTTCATATCCTAAAACTGTTCTGAGTGAATTATACTTTCATATTTTAAAAGGAACATACACTGTACTGTACTTACAGCAGGTTCAATATGGTTCACTTTCGACTTCAAAGAGAAAGTTATTGTTGCTCCTCCTATTTCACTTACAGTCTTCGAAACTAGCAACAGCATTGCTTCAGCAGCATGTAGAAAGCGACTAGTGAATTCAATGTTTATACTTATTTGGCTCCTATTTAAAACAATATGGAAAATAGCTTTATTATAATTAACCAAACTAGTTGGTTAAAAATTGCTTTTAAGGAAACTTGACAGGGGTGGTCATTACAGTATCAGGAAACCATTTTAAGACAGTGTGAAGAGGCAGAAATAGACAAAAAGAGACCTACCTTTGAATGGGCCATGCTGCAAAGTACATTTTTGTATATCTAGTACAATATATAAACTGCATAAAGAAAAATAACTGAAGACTAAATGAGAACAAGTTATGCTTTCTTTCTTACATTATGCCACCAGCATGAATTCTAGTTTTAAAATGTTTACTTTACTCAGAAAGTGCTTTTCACTTGTAGCTTTTTCATAGGATAAAAATTGATTCATTATCTAAGTACTGCTTTAATCACTGAAGTAGTACTCCTTGGTTCTCAGAATTTTCTGCCAACGTGTTAAGATGATATGGCGCCCAGAGAAATGACAATTTATGGATGAAAACCTGGAAGTTGCTTTAGAGCTAGATAATCAACAATTCTAAAAACATACAATCTCTGTATTATGTCATAACAATATGGGAAAATATTTAGAAAGAAGACAATCCCACTTTTGGGGCAGCTCAGATTGAAATAATTCAAAACATAAGCAGAAGGGAATGAAACTTTAAACTGATATTAATATTCACATGTCAATGCCACACAGAATAGTTTAAGAAGCCTTAGCAAAAACAGCAAACTGAATATAATATATGGTAGAAGATTACTATATAACAGCAGCCTGAGAACTCTCCTGTCCCATCATCTGACAGCAGAGAAGTCCACTCCAGTGCTATAGAGTGTGAAAACTGTCAGAAGGTATTGATACAAAGACATAGTATTTTATGCCAGAAATGTTACCGTTCTTTATTAAAAACAAGAACACCCTGGTTGTCCACATTTTAATAACTAATTTTAAAAGTTCTGTCTGCATACATAATACTTGTGTGTAATAATTCATAAAATGCAAAGTATCTTCATAACACAGAACTATGAGAGTATCAAAGTTTCTCTAAGACTTTCCGATGCAAAGTGGTGAAGTTTTGCATTTCAGCAAGAGAAAAAAAACTTTTCATTTCACAACTAGGCTGAAAGATCTGCCAGTAAAACAACGTATAATAAAAATCAGCTAAATATCAAAACTGATAATGAATACCAATGACAACGTATGTTCTTACCTAAGTCATAATCGAGTATGGTTTGTAAAACACCTAATTTAATTTATCTATAAAAAGGCAATCAGTGTTTTACAGGATCTTCTAACATCCCAATGGATGTCACCCAACTCAAAAGAAAAATGATGACAAGCCACAAGCACTAATGTTGATGTTTTCTCTCTAACAAGGAACAGCATTTATGTTATTTCTAGTTGAGGTGGTTGAGTAAGGCTAATCTCTATCTTAAAAATGTATGCTAATGCAGGTAAAGAGTGCAAAATGAAGCTTTAGGTTATGATTTTAACAAAGTTTGGGCCTGCCTATACTTACCTAGAACACAGTTTTCACATGGCTTCCTAATATATGTAAAGGCCTTGGCGGGGTGGAGGTGAGGGGAGGAAGCAATCTAGTTTTGTTGGCTCAGCAATGCAGTCACAGCATGTAATGACTAAGATGCAACTACTGTGGGTTTGAATGCCCTCCAGCTGGGAAATGTCTAAAATGCAGGTCTCTCCCACTTACTTGGTGAATGGTCCAACTACTAGGTTTTAAATAAAAGATGTGCACCACCACATCTTCTAGGCAGTGTTTCTGAATGAAAATAGCTATGATTACTTTGTTTTGTGTTGAACTCTATTGTAAGTATGCATTACAAGCTAGGTACTATTTCATCTAGTTTTTAGACACCAACAAATTTAAGCTGAAGGAAGGCAAGGTAGCTGTTCGAGTGGGTCAACTCCATGCATATAGAAAAAGCAGGTGCGAAGGGAAATATAGGAGATAAAAAAAAGATATTAAGTATGTTTAGGCAACTGCAGGTTAGGTAACCATTAAGCAGGGTTTCCAACTCTGGAGTAGGACATCTAAACCAGGACTAAAGGGGACCTTAGTAACAGCAAAAGGACTTGGCCTTCAGGTGTGGCTGTGATGTCCCCTGGTGGTCATGTGACTACTGCCCCACTCCAGTTCCTTGGACTACCCCACTTTTCACTTTTCCTGCCATGTCTTGATGTTTCTTATAGTGTATAGGGAGGCTGCCCCCTGGGTCCCAAAGTGAGCCCCAGTTCCTCAGCCAACTTATTTTCCACATGCTCAGCCAGCCCCCCGTCTTGCCCCAGGGCACTAAACTGTGGCCCTATCAGTGTGTCAGGGCACCAATTGCCTTATGGGCTGTATTTGTGGCCTCTCTCCTTCCCTATAGCTACACCCATGTCCAGGGCCAGATAAAGCTTTTAGTGGGCCCTAGACAAACAAACTCATGGACCCCCAGCTGAAGATGAAATTTTTGTATTACTTTTTTTCACTCATTAATTATAATAGAGGCTTGATGCCTACCTGGCTGGACTCATTTGAGTCCAGTCTTTTCTCCCGCCCAGGCGGGGGGTTGGACTTGAAGATCTACAAGGTCCCTTCTGACCTGACTTCTATGATTCTATGAATAGATAAAATAAGCACAACTGGGCCCCTTCTTCATTTAGGGCCCTAGGCATGTGCCTAGTTTGCCTATGCATCAATCTGGCGCTGTCCATGCCTCACAGATGTTACTCTCAATACCTGCACCAGCCTGTACAGCAATGCTCTCCAACCTTTTAAGTAGGATATCACCTTTGGCATTTCAAAGCAACCCAAGATCTACTATGTGCTGCCGCCAACCCCCACCCACCCTGCCCAGCAGCTGAGTCTGTGGGGAGGGAAGTACAGAGCAGATCGAGGCAGAGGGAGAAAAAAAATATTTGGGGTGCATCTCCCCAGCAGGTAAGTCCTCCCTGGCCAGGGCCCCACTCAAATTACCTCTGCTTCTGCCTTTGCGGCACTGTCCCTCAGTGCTGGGGCCTCAATTTAGCCCCCACTCCTTTCCTCCACCACAGACTGACCTGCTGGGCTGCGGCACACATGTGCATGCACACGTGTACTCAGCACCCCACCCCAGCCTTGGATAGACTCCAAGAGGCTCCAGGATCTACCGGTGGATCGAGATCCACTAGTTGATGATCACAGCTGTACAGGCCAAAGCTCTCTTTGCTTTGGTCCACCAGTTGCTCTAATTGTGGACTCCTAAGCTTAGGCCCACTCAATCTGCTCCTCTAGGCTCTGGCCTGCCCCCTCTCACTCTCGGGGTGCAGACTCTGGCCCTGTCAGCTCTGGCCTTCCCAATTTCACTCACACTCTCCCTCCCCACTTCATGGGGCTTGAAATGCTGAGTGCCTCAGGCCCCCTGGTATGTGGCCTTCAATCCTCCCCTGCAGCCACAATCCAGCATCAAGCTTAAATGCAACACAAACATCAATACCAGCACCCACTTCCCATCTAAAAGTTTCCCTCAGCATAGGTCAAGGTCACTTTGTAAGCCATACTTCCCTTTGCTCTCATCTCCCAGCTCTCTTGAGGGTCTTGGCTGCCCAGCTGTCTCCTGCAGCCCCTTTCCCAGGGCTACTTTCCCCTGAACCATGTAGGGCCAGATTGTTTGCCTTGCTTCAGCAGCACTGCACTTATGTTCATAGATTTTAAGGGGCTGGAAGGGACCTTGCAAGATCATCAGGTCCAGCCCCACTGCACTAGGCAGAAAAGACAACTGGATGCAGGTGACTCCAGCAAGGTGACTGTCCAGTCTCCTCCTGAAGATTTCCAGGGTAGGCGATTGCACCACCTCTGGAGGGAGCTTATTGCACAGTCTGGACACCCTGACTGTGAAGAAGTGTTTCATAGAGTTGAGCCTGAAGCAGTCTTCCTGGAGCGTGTGCCCCAAAGCACTGCCCCTTCCGGTTAGGTGTCTCCCTAGCCCTACACAGGCATTTTCCCCTTTTGCTTAATGGTCAGCCTGTGTTTCTCTGCCGCACCTTTACCAGGACAAGAAGACTGTGGGCTGGGCCTGGCTGTTAAGGACTGGCAGGTGGGGTCTGCTGCCTACGGCTTCAGGGGACTGGCTGCCCTGATTGCCTCACTCAGCCCAGCTGGGACCACGGTGCTGCTCTGGGCATACTGTGGGTGACTCTTGTTCTGGGGATGACTTGCCCTGATCTCTTGATCAGAACTAACTGGGTCAGGATGGGCTTAAGCCAAAGCTGTCCTCTTCCTTGGCTGTGATATCATGGATTCTTGGTTACCAAACAAAACTCTTCTTAAGGAAATCCAGTTCCCATTCCCACATTCATATCCTTCTATCTACACTCTTTTCTCTCCCCAATCAATTTTTCCTGCTATTTTCCTCTGCTTTGGGAAATAAAGCACCAGTTATAGATAAGAATAGTTGAGACTGATTAATGGTCCCTCAGTTCACCCCACTAACGAATTTGTTCATGTTGACCTCTCATAATAAGGTTCAAACATACAGCTACTTGTATTGAGTACAGTGCCTTTTGAGTTAGAAAAATCATTATCTATGATGTTTAGATTTTATTGATGCTTTACTACTTACTTCATGAAGGTTATCTGCCATTTGTAGTGATACCATAAAGTTCAGCCAGTGGCTATAGCACTGTGCAGAGGTATAACCAATTAAACAGAAATTTTAGCTTATTATTTACATTACTATGACATATTAAGAAGTCAAAATAAGTAAAACTCCCAAACACATATGTCACCTACCTCATCTTGCTTTAAGTCATAGCATTCTGTTTTCTATCCCTCATTAACAAAGCTATTAACTATAATTTACTATACACCCACACACACATCCACACACAGGGTAAGCACTTAAGTATAAGTATGTAATAAATATTAGTTTTTACCATGCATATATTAGTTATTACTTATATATATATATTAAGTGTAGTGGCCTAAGAGTGCAAGCAAGATTGTATTACAATAAATTTTGGTTAGGACTGTACTTAGTAGTCACAAATCAGTTATATATTTTTGAGCGCGTTTCATTTCCATCAATTTTTCCATAGATATACTACATTATATAATGCCAGGCTTTAAGCTAAAATGTGCATACATTTGCTTGTCTTTTTATGCTCTTCAAAAGGTTAAGTGAAAAACAACCATGGTATTGACCTTTCATAAAAATACATGATATTTTTCAAGATTACCTTTTTATTTTAATTCCTATCTGAAGTAATTGCAAAGAAAACTGAAACAAATCAGCTTCAAAGATCAATGGTAACACAGCATTACCCATTTCTACTTTCTGCACATATTTACAATAGGCATGTTATTTAATATTAAAATTTTGATCATCTTAAAAGAGCACTACATCTGCTGTCAGTTCCTTGAATTTTTAAAAGGATAATGTCTACTTTGACAGGTTCTCTTCTCTCACCCCCATCCTTCCTCCCTGTTTTAGAAACGTGAATAGAAGTTTATTTCTTTACAAAATGTGGCCTGTTTTACATTTTGCCAACACTAATCCATTTCTTCTACTTCAGATATGGGGTACAAGCCTGCAAATACTTAATGCTGAGTGTTCCACTTACTACTAATGGGACACATGGCTACTGTGGGCTTTTTGCAGTTAATCTGTGTGCAGTGAAGAAAAACCTTTACATAAAAAATGCCCGGAATACTCAATGAGGAAACACAGAGGAAGCACAACACATATAATATAAAAATTTAGGTTTTGAACTAGTAAATGTCTGCTGCAATACAATATTTTCCAAACATTAAATCCCTTAGTGACCCTGAAGTAAGTTAGCATTTTAGAAATGTAAGCTATAGAAAAAACTACATGTTGTAGCTTAAACAATTCTCATCTGCAGGTTGCAAAGGGGTTCACTAACAAGACCATCAAAGCCTTGACATAACCTCCTGAACTTTCCATTTTGCTATAGCATAACAAAAGAAATTCCTGGAGTATAATAGCAAGATATCAAAACAGGTAGCTTATAAAAAAGGATTTTATCATCACACATTGACCTAAAGTGTTAACGCCAGAAATGTGGATGAATTTTCTGAGGAGCTTCATCAGCTCTACTTGGGGGAAATTTAGAACAGTGAATCCAAGCTCAAATACAAGGCTTTCATCACAATGGGACACTATTTCCAGAGAAAGGAGGCTCCTGTTATGACTGAAGAGATATATTTGTAGAGTTGTTCTGAGACAACCAAGAAGTATGATATTGATGAGTTAAACTGGATGAACACCAATTTATGGAGGTATTTGATCTTTATACTTTATACTTGATTATTCTTGGTCTTTGTGAATAAAATGAGAAAACTCCCTAAGTGAATAGATTCTGTTTTTTCTCTATAACTAGAAACCACAGTATTGCTTCCTTTTAGTTGCTTATTGCTAAAACTATAACATTATCACATTTAATATAACTAAACCAATGGTTACTTACTTTGGGGCAATGACAACAGTGTTTCCCTTAGGTAAAGAGAAATCAGCACACTCTCTTCCTACAATTGTAGCACTGTATATCAAAGGTTTAAAACTCGGATTTTTCAGACGCACCTATCACAACAAAACAAAGTGGTTTTATATATGTTTTGCTTCGTTATTTTTTAGAATGAAAAATACACTACCCATAAGTAGTCTGCTTTGGTTAGTTAAGAGTATCAATACCTGTTTAACAAGAGTAGCATGGAGTGTACCAGTAAACTCAATAGTCCTCTTGGGTAAATATTGAGGTAGTATTTCATACAAATAGACACAGAGCATAAGCATCATGATTGGATTTGGATCACAGATGTCAGTGGCCTAATTTAAAAACAGAAAAAGAAACAATAAATATGAATTCTAAACTTGCATGTACAATTGAAGGTTATTTATTAAGATGCATAATTTAAAATGTAAAATAGCTCTTTAAGGTGTAAACCTGTTTTCAACTTAGCCTTTTAACATCTGAATGAGGTACACAACTGAAATTTAAAAAATCATTGGCATTTAGGAAACTAATTCACAAAAATGAGTATCTAGTAAAAAGAAACATCATTTAAAGAATGAAATGGAAGATATTGTTCTATACCTTTCTTCCACATTTTTGAAAAACAATTACATTTTAATGAAACAGAATATAACATAAACAGCAAATCAATCTTACTGATTAAGAAATATATCTGTCCATGTTTTTTTAGAAAGATAAGCATATAGTTATATAGCTTGTAAATATTTGTAACTAAATATGTAACACTTACCAAAGCTACTTCTAAATATAGCCCATCACCAGAGCACTTCTACATGACATTTATCATGTAATGAAGACAAAATATTATGGCACTGACTCCCCACAAAGACATGCCACTAAAACAGAGGTTGGCAATGTACAGCCCTTGGGCTAGACCTGGAGCTTTTCTAACCAGTCTATCAAGCTCCAGGACCCGACAGACTGAGAGGAGTGTCCCAAAGCACACTGGGCCTTGGGGTATGCAGAAGAGCTACAGTGGGAGCCACAGCCAGCCATCCCATTCTGTACCATACCCCTGAAGCAGCTGCAAGGACTGGGACAGAGGCAATGGCAGATGCCTGGCCAGCTTAGTGCACAGTGCAGGATGGCTTAGGGACATGTGGAATAGTTACATGTCCCTAAGCCAGAGCAGGACGAAATCAAAGCAGGCCAGGTGGTCCATTCTGCACTGTGTTCCAGGCTACCACTTCTGTCCCAGTCCTTGCCACTACAGCTGCTGCCCAGCAGAGCATGCACTGGGACACGCAAAGAAGCCAGGTGGTTCTCTCTGCACCCTGCACTGAGCAGCAACTGCAGCAGCTAGGAACACAACAAAGCCACCAACATGTTCTTGATCAGTTTAGTGTATGGTGCAAAACAGACCATATGGCTGTTGCTGCAAGTGCCGTAGCAGTCCCTCTGTGTGTCTCAAAGTGTGCTGCACTGGGCAGCAGCCAGGACAGGGACCGAACTACCAGCATGTCCCCAAGGAGCCCAGCATGGACTGCACATCTGTGACTGCAACTGTTGTTATGGCTCCTCCATGTGTCCCAAGGAGTACTACACTGGGCAATAGTAATGTGTCCCTGAACAGCCCAGCACAGACAACGCAGCTGTGGCTGCAGCTGCTGTCACGTTTCCCACATTTTGGAATGTTCCTCACAGTCTGCTAGTCCTAGATCTTGGTGTGCCACATCCCAGGAAGAAGTTGCAGCAGTGGATATTTCCAGCATGTCCTCAACCAGACAAACTTCTGGAGCATCCAAGAAATGAGCTGCATTGTACTGCATTTGTGCAACTGGAGCAGGTAGGAACACTTTGCAGGCAGGAACCTTCTGTTAGGTGTAGGGGAGGTGGAACTTGCTTGCAATGTAGTGTGAGAGGAAAAGCTACCTGTCCCTTTACTCCCCTTGGTGTGCAGGACTGTCTGTCCCTAAGGTTTGTTGGGGACAGGATTGCTTTAGTGGGTGTTCCACATGTCATTCCCACTGCTTTCCCAGAAAACCTAAAAGGTTGTCGTGAGTTCCTAAAATTCACTCAGAAAGCAGTGCCTCTAATTAGTATAGCATTAGTGCCAGCCAGGCAGTCCAGTAATCTCTGTACACATGCTCTCCTGAAAGAGCCACCCATTTCCATGTCATTGTTGAAAAGAAAAATTCATAGTGGGTGAATCTAAATGTGGAATTCTGGTGCCTGAAAACTGAGGAACTTATTGCTCCACAGTTAATTCCTCCCGGGAGCACCATTTGAACATGCGCCTGGGAGCTATTAACACTGAAGCAATAAGCACCACAATTTATTCAAGTGCAGCATGTGGAGCCTGAGCAGAGCAGCCTCAGCTGGTAAGAGGCTCTGAGGATCTGCCTGCCAACCTGCAGCTGTTCACGCCAGCTCCATGTGTTGTGCAGGGGCTGACTGGGGAATGAGGGAGCTTCAGTGATCCTGGCTGGCAGGCTGCCCCCACACTGAAACACCCTTGTGCCTGAGCCAGCAGGGCAGCATCTACACGAGTGCTGCCATGGAGCTTTTTACTTCGCAGAAAGATAGAAAGATTTGTAGATAGTTTACTTTAGCCTAATAGGGGCATACACGGAGATGCCAAAATATTTATTTCACAGCTAATTAGTCAACTGTACAGGAAACATCTCATATAGATACACCTAGCGAGTATCAAGTGTTCAGTGAGTAGTGGACATATGATTACTTCTTTGTGCAAAGCAAAGACAAAGCAGCATGCCTTATTTGCCAAGCCACTGTTTCATTGTTCAAGAAATATAATATCATCTGTTATTCTGATACATCTATCTATAGATAGATAGATAGAAGATAATATATATATTTAGATTTGGGGAGGGAGAGAGAGAGGTGGGGGGGGGGAGCTGCTCAGTAGGGCAACCTAGGAGTGACAAAGTAGAAGCTCTGAGAAATGGTTTGTCTAGACAGCAGAATATTTTTAGAAGATACTCTAAGCAAACCCTAGCAATTGTTCAAGCTAGTTATCACATGGCTAAATTGCTTGCTGATGGTGGGAGGCTTTTTACAGATGGAGAATTCACAAAAGAGTATATGATGAAAGTGATTAAGGAGGTATGTCCTAAAAAAAAAACTTGATAAATGATGCATCTTTCAGCTTATACTATGAGGAGACAAACTGAAGATATGAGGACAGATTTGCTTTGCACGCTGAAAGAAAAGGCCAAAATGTTCCAAAATTTTTCAGTGGCACTTGATGAGTAATGATGTGTCAGATACAGCCCAACTGCTCATACTGGCATGAGAAATAGGCTCAAAGCTTAAGGTTACTCAGAAACTTGGAGCACTTCAGAGTAAGAAGGGGACAACCAGAGGAGAAGACTTATTTTCAATGTGTGCTAAACAATTAATAAATTTCAGCTGGGCTGGAAGAAAGCAAAAAATGCAACAAAGGTGTATGAAACAATAGGATGCAAGGCTGGTGTAATAGGGGACATCGACACCAAAATGCAAATACTGAATGCTGAGCCTTTGAAGCAGCTTCACTGCCTCATACACCAACAGCTGCCATGCAGAAAAGTAATACAGTGAAACTCAGGCACAGGTGTGGTTGTTTCAAGAGTGAATTTCATCTGGGTTAGGGCTTGAACCATCACCACTATCAATAGCTCCTTGCCGATGTTAAAACACAACATGGAGATATCTTGTATCACACAGAATTGAGTTAGCTCATTTGGGGTAAAATTCTCAACTGTTTCTTCCAGCTGCTAAGTAAGATGGATATATTTCTAACAAAAGTGGGAAAGCGAAAAGCTGAACTGTCTGATCCTGCATGCATTTGGGGGGTCAGCCCCAGGCTCCAGGTGGCAGTTTCAGGTGGTGGAGGGGCTCGCTGGGACACAAGGGTGCTACAGCATTGGGCTAGCCATCAGGCAGCCCCTGCACTGTAGCACCTTTGTGCTCCCACCAGCTTGGGTCACTGTTTACACCTTGTAGCACCTTGCATTTGTCAGCACTGAACTTCATCCTGTCAGTTCCAGCCCAGCTTTCCAATCTATTTCCAACATATACCTCCTGCTCCTAATAATTCATTGGAAGGTTGTGCTTTACTGTTAACAAGCATTGTAATTGCCCCTATACCCCCTTCAAAATTTTCTTCTTCTGCAACTGTATCCTTTGCCTGAAAAATGTCTATTTGTTGTTCATGTGACAGGCTGGCTGGCAATGATTTGGCCCAGGGGTTTTGAAGAGGTAAAAGATGACTGGAGGACTTGGGATTCCCTTTCCGCACCAATCAGGCCCCAGAGACTCACCCCCCACCCCTATGTCCCCTGATTGGCCCCTTGGGTCACCTGGAGGGGGATAAAAGGGGCAGCATGGGCTGACTCAGGAGAGAGACCAGTGAGGGACAACAAGGAAGGAGCTTCACAGAGCTGGCCCAGCGGGGCAGGAGCAGTGCCCCAGAAGAGCCTGAAAGAGCAGGACCTGCAGGCAGCAGTGGGACCCTCAGCAGCGCGGCGTGCAGCCGGCAGGAGAGGCTCCCCACTGGGCTCTAGGATCCCCTATGAGAGGTTGCAGCCAGCAGGAGAGGCTCCCCTGCTCCAGGAAGGCTCTGAGCAGTGACCTGAGAGGTTCCCAGCTCTGCTTCCAGCTCCTCTAATCAGAGGCCAGACAGCTCAATGTGAGGCTGGGGCTCCGGGAAGGTCAAGACCCCTAGCAAGCTGGAGCAGTGCCATCAGTGGTGGCTGTATAGTAACATTCCTTCTCCCCATGTGGGAAACATGGGTTCAAGTCCCAGCTGAAATAACTTGGGGTAAATAAATAACTAAATAAATAACTTGGCATAAATAAGCTAACAAGAAGCAAATCTTGCAGTGGAAAGGGGCCATTGTGCTTTCTCCCCCTCCAGGTACGAAGGCCCTATATTTCCTTGTCATTTGACATTTTGTGCCTTTTTATATTTCACCAACCCATATCGTTTGTTCTGCTGTTTGTGTTTTATATTTTGTTAACCCTGTTCTTTGTCAATGATTGTAAGTGTCTAACCTTTGTTGAATCCTGTCCCCTTGGGCCATTGTAGTATCCACTATACCCTCTGATTTATGCCTATGTTCCCAGTATTAAAAGGTATATGGTTAAGTCCCCATTGGTGGTCTGGCTCTGCTCTATAGGGGGAGGAGAGTCCCTACGGCTCCCACAGCACTTGTGCACCTGCTTTGATCCCTTCAATTGGAGTGGGGGTACCTCTTGGAGTACAGCCCGGGTTACATTCACCTTTATCGATTTCACTAGCATACTCTTTCCATCATTCTATAGTTGCATTATCTGTCATTTTACATATTTTGATGTTTTCTTTCATAAGATTTTCTCGGGGTAAATATCCTTTTCTTCATACACAGATACCCTTGCACAATGCCATATTAGTGTTTCTTTCATACTGCATCTTCTCCGCCCAGCCACACACGTATATTCTTATCAGCCTCTTGGCATTTCTTGTGTCTTTATCATATTCCTCAGCATAAGACCAATTCCAGTTCTGAAGCCATATAATTCTTGTGCATACTGATCCTCAGCTGTTTCTTGTAGTCTCCATCGCACCACTCCATGCTCTTTATTCTCCAAATTATTCCTTTAGTCTCTACTGTGGCTCTGCATACCATATCTCTAATAGGCATCAACTCAGTTTCAAAATCCACTGAAACTTCTAAGTAACAATCTTTCAAAACTTAACAGCTACATGCTATTCCTGATTATATTTTATACTCCCCAAATACTGTGCATTGTCTGCAATTTATCTGTTTCCACTAGTTTTATCATAACAAATTTGTCTTACTACTCTTGTACAATAATAATCAAGCCACTAAATTTCTGATGTCCTGGATATTATGTATGCTTTGATATCCTTGAGAGTTGCCTCACCATTGGACACTTGCATATATTTACGGACATTTTTATGAGGAAATAGCAAAATATGTTTGTGACAAGTACTCAGTTTTCTCATTAAAATATTCATAAGAACAGAAATGCAGAAGAACAGGGAGAATAATTTTGTTTACTTATTGGAGGAAACAAACAAACAAAGGACTTTTATATCCCAAGGTGTAAAAGGTGTGTTCAAGGGCAAAGCAGAGAAGTGAAATGAATTATTTTAATCTTTCTTCTCTGCAGAGAATACTGGGGAGATTCCCATATGAACTCAATTCTTCTTGGCACATATCTGAAGAGCTGGATCAAACTAAAGTAATAATAGAGGAGGTTATAGGACAAATAGACAGGTTAAACTGTATTAAGTCGCCAGAAGATGGCATTCAGTTGAGAGTTCTAAAGGATGGAATGGAATTAGAAAAGGTACAGAGAAGGGCAACAAAGGTGATGATGAAAGATTAAAAAGGCTAAAATTTTTCCATTTGGAAAGGAGAATGCTAAGAGGCTATATGACATATGTCTATAAAATCCTGAGGGATATGGATAAAGTGAATAAGAAACTGTGTTATTCACAAAATTCCAGAATACAAGAACTAGGGGGCATTCACTGAAATGACACAGGTTTAAAGCAAACAAAAGTAGTTTTTTGTTTTTTGTTTTTAACACAGCATTGGTTCAATCTACACAGCTTAGACTAACCTGTGAAGATTGAATCGACTCAGCCTCAGGTTTCTGACTGACTGTACTTAGGCAGTGGGTGCGTCTACATATGCACTTTACTGCGGAACTGACAAATTAGCTCCACAGTACAGCATCACCATCTATGCCCATATTAAGGTGTAGTAAATGAATTAACTCCTCTGTAGGAGAGTAGCATCTGGAAAAAGTATTAGCCTACAGTGGAGTCATTTAGCGTGCTGAAACGCATGTGTAAACAGTGACCAGAGCTCACGGGGGCACAAAGGTACTACAGTGTGGGGCTGACGCTGGTGCCCCAGTCAGCCTTGTGCCCTGGTCAGCCCCTCCACCACTCGAAACTGCCACCCAGAGCCTGGGACTGACCCTCCCCCCCCAGTTTTCAGGCAGCCCAGGGATGCTCCAGCCTAGCATTAATGGCTGCAATCCCAGGCGCACGTAAAGACACTGAGCTTCAGAGTTTATTGTTTTGACCTAATTTCATACAATTACCACATAGCAATAAAGTCCAGTGCAGTTTGCATAGGATTAAATTATTCCCAGGCTCAGCATCTACATGTGCACCCAGAACAGCAGCAATTTAAGCTGGCATGGAGCAGGCCCAGGGTGGCAAGGGGGCCAGCCCTGACTCTGGGTGGCAGCATCAGGAAGTGAAGGGGCTGGATAGGGCATGAGGGTGCAGAACCTGTGGAGCTGTGTGGCTAGGCAGCAGCCAGGAGTCTGGTTCCCACCCAGTCACCATCTACACATGCACTTCAGTGCAGTTAATTACTCCACTGTAAGATTGTACTGTGCCTGAACTCACTGCCAAAGGCAGTTGTAGAGGTAGATCATGCAACCAAATTCAAGAAAGGGGTTAGACAAATTCAAGGATAGGTCCATTTGGATTGCTATATAATGCATTCTTATGATGTAAGACAGAACCATGGATGCCACATGGTGGCATACTACAAGCATCATAGCCATGTTATTGGCACATGCCTATTGCTTCACTGAACTCATGTAAAAGACTGTTGGAGGTCCAATATAGCATTTACAAGTAGCCCACAAAGAATGGGCTAGTAACACTGGGCTAACTTACTTCCCTGTGTGCTTCTCCTAAAAGCTTATTGGAGAATAAAATACATTAAATATCTTTCTAATATTTATTTTCCATTTAAACAGTTTTGCACTTATTTAGGGGATGCCTGAGATTGCAAATAGAAAAGAATGAAGCCTACTAAACCATTTATCATTTTTTCCCTTATTTTAATGTGAAGCACACCTTTGATATGGTCTAATATCAATAGTATTAACCTAAGATCAACACAAAACTACAGAATCATGTGAACTTTCACACAGAGAATCTCCCCTCCAAACTACTCCAGATAGGATGAGAATATTTTTCACAGCCACCCCACTGTAGGTATCTCCAGAATTCAGGTTCCTCCTTTGAGTAAAATAATCATACTGTTCTTCCTGGTGAAGTTGCAGCTGTAAACCAGCACAGAGTGGAGAAATGAAGGGGGTATTTTAATTGTATACTGTATATGTTCATTAAGGACAGTGTGGAACTGGAAAATGGTTACGAAAGACATTTTCATTCCATCTGTACAGGTTACGTTGAAATCACTGTTAGAACAGTTTAGTAAAAAACAACCTGCAAAACTCCCAGAGAAATGGCAAGATGTAATACAGTTCCACAACAACAACAATTTATGCAATAAAGCAAGAGGTCAAAATGTTCAGCATGAACAGCACGTGCCCCCAGCAGCAGGGGGGACATGACTATGCTGGCGGCAGCAGAAGCCCAGTAGCGGTGAGTGGGGAGCTCCTACAGCCACTGCTGGCACCAGGGGCAGCAGCGGGAACATGGGGGTGGCGAGCGCTGACCATAGGTCGGTGACCACCTGCAGGCGCCACTGGCAGTGTCGACACCAGCCAGGGGTGATCATGGACTGGCGATGGGGTGGCAAGTGGCGACTGCCTGCAGGCACCGCCAACAGTTTTGGCAGTGCCTTTTTGCAGGGGGTGCGCTGCCATGAGCAAGGGGTGCACATGCACCCGCTACACATCGACCCTGATGTTCAGCAAGTCCAAAATAAGATAACTTTCCCTTGGTAGCACAATGTTTACTTAAAGCTCCAAAGAGTCCTTTAGAATAAATTTCCACTACAATACTATGAACAATTTTCACTTTTTTTTGTTGAGCAAATCAATACTAGACCCAAACTTTTTTCCAGCAGTAAATTAAGTATCAAGAGCACATCTATATGTGTGATGAGTATACATGAATAAACTGCAACGCTTCTTGCTTCCAAGCACGCCATTTGAATGTCTGCTGGGAATCAATTAACTCTGGAGCAATCAGCTCTGGAGTTTATTCATGTGCAGCACATGGAGCCTGGTCAGAGCAGCCCTGGCTGGCAGGGGGCCCCAGAGGTCAGGATGCCAGCCCAAGGCTGCTCTGACCAGGCCCAATGTGCTGCAGAGGGGCTGACTGAGTCATGAAAGTGCTTCAGCATGGGGCTAGCAAGGGGCTAGCAAGAAGGCAACCCCCACACTGAAGTACCCTTGTGCCCTAGCCAACCAAAACAGTGACTACATGTGCACTGCTGCACACAGAAAACTCTGCAGCAGGGTAATACATACAAGTAGCAGATACAGGCAGTATTCACAAGTATTAACCTGCTGCAGAACTGATTAGTTTCTTACGCCCTAACAGGAGCACACATGTAGATGCTGAGATATTTACTGCAGTGCTAATTAGTCAGGTCGGCAGTAAATGTCTCATGAGGACATGCTCTGAATGTAAAATTTTCTAGCTTAGCTATTTCTGACAGCTTGTTTAGAGTTTTGCAATTTTATAGTCTCAGGATGAAGAGTTTGTCTGTAAACGTTGAAGTTTGTGAAAGCCAAATGTCAGAGTACTTCACCAGTGCTTTATTAAAAGCAACATTAATGCTAATTTCATTCAGAAATACTTCCCAAATGTAAAATACCTTATATTTTCTCACAAACAACAAATCCTAAAATATAATATAGGCTTTGATTTTGAAAGGCAGAATGAAGGAGTAAAAGATTTTTCCTTGTACTAAGTGAGTAGCAACTGCTAGAGAGCTGAGCCTACCCATTGTTCTGCTAAATGTGGATCACCACAGAACCTGTTCCTATCATATTTCTCACCTATAATTTTCATCCCAATTTCTAGCAGCTGAGTTTTAGAAAAAAGCTGTGCATCATATGGAAGAAAGTATGGTACTTTGTGACTTAGTAGTTGTCATTAGGGCACTCATTAGGTGACCATGGAAACCAAGATTTTCCAGCAACATTGAGGAGTAACCTTTTTCATCTGTACAACATTTACAACATTTGTACTCTTTTCAATTCAGTTTACCAAATCACTAACTCATACCTTCTTGATAAATTAGTTTATCACAATATACTTTTAGGATTGAAAACAACTGTTTAAGCACCCAAAATAAAACACGTGAAGTCTTCTTTAACCGCTTTAGACATCATCAATGGTTTGAGAGAACTCATTTTTTCATGATACTTCTTGTAAAATCTTTTACCACTTTCAAGGGGTTTTAGGCAGGCTATCAAGTTAATACATATTAATTATGATAAAATGCATATATCAGTTATTCACAGAATTGTGACTTGCAGCTTCTATACTGCCCACATTAAGTTTACTATCAACTAAATGCTGGTCCTAATCGTTTACAGGCTGATTGCCTAGCTAATGAGCAAAAGCTCTTTAAATACTTTAAAAAGGAAAAGAAAAGTTTCTAACCACGTTATTTTCATAATTAACTATCTATGCCAAAATCTGAATAATTTTCCAGCAAATTAATCAAGAGGATTCAAAAACTTCCAAGGGAAGAGGATAATCGAAAAAGAGTAGCTCTGAGCAGCTGTCCTATCTATCTCCTGCTCCCTGATGTGAATCTAGGCAGCAATATTATTTGTATTAAGTAATTTCACTTTAATATATGTTTACTTCCAGATGAACCAATCCTTAATTATAATTACTATGTGGTAAAAGGATGAACAATGAAGATAAAACATTATAATTTTGCTATATTCTCCATCTAGTGAGTTCCCATTTGTTATATTGTGTCCTTCCATATTAAAAAGATAAAATGAAAAATTAATTATTATTAAACTTATCTGAAAAAACATGCTTTGATTAAGACCCTTTCCCTTGTGTCCTAAAATTAAAATTAGTAAGGATATGTACAGATATGCCTTTCCCTCTCTTACTATTTCCCCAAAGATTAAATAAATGTTTTAAAGCAAATTTCTAAGAAAAGAAAGATATTTTAAGTACTTTCAGAAAAGTCTTTTTAAGGTAGCAGAAACAGAAAATTAACACCAAAACAGATATTTTTCTTACCATTGTAAAATATGCCTGAACTAGACAACTCTGAAAAGCAGCTGTAGAGGGCAAAATAATTCCTATGTGAATTCTCACTAGCAGGAACCTTCAAATTAAACAGAAATTTATTCTAATTTTAGTAACACGGATCACTTTCATTCCTCTCTTGGCTAACTATTAATGAAAGGTAGCTTGCGTTAAAGCATTACATTTACTAGCAACAAAAGCAAATGCTAAAAGAACACTTGCTTAAAGCTTGATAGTGAAAGGAAAGTTGTATTTCCATTTTAAATATTACTCCCATCCCATTACCTGCATTTTAATATGGAAATCAACAGCAAGAACTATTTGAAGATTTCCCCCTGCAAATGTCCTGCTTGTCTTGGTTAATAGCTTTAATATTAGTCTGTATGGTAGCCTAACACAAAGCATACCATGTATTAGAAATACAACATTGGTTGAAATTTCTTACCTAATACACAAAACACAGTGCACAATGAGAAATGTACTGCAACATACAGAAATTAAGCATTAAATTCTAGGTCTTGGGCTGTCAGAGTCTGAGAAAGCATGTCACACTGGAAAATTGCTGCAATCTGTTTCATTATCCAGCAATTTCCTATTGACACATTAAGGAGCAGCAATGAAAGGATATTCTCTCAAGCTAAAGAAATGTGCATCTGGACACAATAAGACTGTGAATTTAGGGAAGGTCTGTAAAAGATGTACATTTGAGAAGTACTAGAATAGGCACTCCTTTCATCACATACTAAACTGAACTCAGTCAATTTATTACATGTATACATACCATTAGAAAATTTAAGACAGGCCAAAGAAGGCATCACACTGACAATTATATAGTAATTTTAAGAAACAAAAGACAGATGGCAAAAACTACAGGTACCTATCGGCTATGTTTGTTGGGCTGTCACTCCAAAAACTAAATGCAAAAGCTCCAAGCATTTAAGACAATATTCACTTTCATTCTAGCATCATACAAGACAGAATTATCTTTTACTTTAAAGAGTGCAGACTACAACACTAAAAGAAATGAAGTAAACTTGTGAAATTTTCCTCTAATCTTTTCAAAGTAATCAAACTGTGGTGCCTAGCTCCATTTTTCTTTCCCTAACAAGAAAAACATCATCTACTTGTTATGAAGGAAGAAGTAAAAAGAAAAGTTGTTTGCTTGTTATATTACATTAGTGTAGTGTTTCTTGAATGATGAGCCATGAGAATCTGGCAGGGGTGCTGCAATCCTCGCACCACTGCTGCTGCTACCCCCACAGGCTAAAACTGCTCCTGCACTTCTGTTTTCAGGAGACAGATTAGAGCCATGGTGAGAAGCCAGCTTCAAGAGAAAGATGCACCTGCCTGCATTACATTATGCAAGCAAGCATGTCAATTCTGCTACAGCTCTTCCTGTTTTGGCTCTGACACCTCCTGGAAACAGACAACTCTGACACTACCTACTACAAAAAATCTAGAGGAAGATCCAAATCCCCTTTTCACCTTAAAACTCAAAACCACTATCAAATCATTTCCATCTGAACTACAAGAAAAACTACAGAACTTGATCTTCCTACTACCCAACCCAGGGACTTTTTACATGCTCCCTAAAATCCACAAACAAGGGAGCCCTGGCATACCTATAACATGCAGGCAGGGAACCCTAACTGAGCAAGTATCAGGTTTCATCAAACCTACCCTTAAACCTCATGTCACCCAAAGAATGAGTTTTATCAAAGACACAACAAACTTTCTATGAAACCATAAAAACAAAGACCACCATCCCAGCAATACCCTCCCTAGCCACCATGGATGTTACCAGCTTATATGCCAACATCCCACACCAGGATGGCATCCAACCCTGCCTTATGTATCTACAAGAGCAAGAGTACAACTCAGAGTACAGACCTAAAGATACTACTGAACTTATACACTTCATCCTCACACACAACTTCACTTTCAATAATCAATACTTTCTCCAGAACATGGGCAAAACTATGGGCACCAAAATCGCTTCACAATATGCCAACCTTTTTATGGCCCACCTGGAAAAAGAATTTCTCAAGAACTGCACCATCAAACCCATGCTACACTTAAGATATATAGATGACATCTTCATCATTTGGACTGAAAACCTGCAATCTCTGATTGATTTCCACCACTAGTTCAATAATCATCACAGCTCCATCAGACTCTCGCTTGAATACTCCAGCACCAACATTTCCTTTTTAGACACTATGATCACTATCCAGAATGGTAAAATACAAACTGCCATATACAAGAAACCCATGAACCAACATACATATGTGCACAGAACCAGAAATCCCCCTAAACAGACCAAGAAAGCTGTAATAAGCAGTCAAGCCCTCCAATACCACCAAATTTGCACCGAGGAAAACACCTGTGATTGTCACCTCACAAATCTCAAAAGCACTTTCACTCAAAAAGGACACTCCTCCAGAGAGATAGCTGATGGTTTTTGAAACAGCCACCAGAATACCACATGAAGGACTGCTGCAGTACAGAAGAAAAACCCCCATGAATCACACACCACTGGTTATGACATATCATCCCTCCCTGGAACCTAGACAGAAAATCCTTAAACAATTACAACCCATACTAGAAGACCCAATTCTTAAAGAGATCTTCCCAGAGCCACCCATCCTAGCCTTTAAAAAAGCACTAAACCTCGCCAATCTCAGAACCAGAAGCAAACATCCTATGACCCAAAGCACACCAAATGGATCCAGACCTTGCCGAGACAAGAAATGTAAAACCTGCCAAACACATCTCCACCAATCCCACAACAACTACACACTACAACAGAGCCATGTCCATTCCTGGATCTTACACCCGCACCTCCAGAAATGTAATATCTCATCCAGTGCACTCAATGCCCTGAAGGAAAATATGTAGGAGAAACCAAACAACAACTGTATATCAGAATTAATGCACACTGAAAATCTATCAAAGACAAGAATACCCAATTACCTGTGGGTGCACGCTTCTCACAGGACAACAACTCTCTCTCTCCAATCTCTCAGTTCTAATCCTCAGAAGGAATTTACAAAACAAACAAGCCTAGAAACTTCACTTCATAAATCTATTGGATATAAAAAATCATGGCGTAAATATAGACACTAGATTTATGGCACATTATAACTTGCCTGCCATCCGATGGCAATCTATAATAAATTGGATTCTGCATTCAGAAGTACATGCAGGATATGCAATATAAGGCCAATGCACTGGTTCCCATTTAGATTGGGATTTAGACTAATACTTTGACAAAAATACTGTTTCAATTGGGCCTTGAACAGATGTGCATTTGTAGTCCTACAATTCCTGCAGCACTACAATGTTCCAGAAAAATGCAATGATACAAAATATGGACAAACATGCAAAAGCTGTTGGCTGAAGTACTTACAAATCACCCTAAAGGCATTCAGGGGCATCCTCTCCATCCAGAAGGCAGCAGAAGGTTCCTTGGCCCTGCAGCTCTGTTCTCTTCCCATTGAGGGAGGAGAGCCTATTAGCGAGCCCATTCATTAACAGCCTGCAGCCCTGGGCATGTCTACAAGTGCATTAACATGCTTTAATTATTGTGCATTAAATCTAGTACCTCCAGGCACTTTTACACAAGCTCTGGGGACAGGGAGGCAGCACTTTAATTAGAACGGCTCTGAGAGCCACCGTGTCTCATGTATCAGTATCCCTGTGCTTCAAAATGGTGGCAGAGGTGCTTGAACTTAAATTCATTTGACGAGCTGTATTTCAAGCGCCCCCACCACCATTTTTAAGCACAGGGACACTGATACATGAGATGCAGGAGTCTGCTGAAGCACGGAAACTGCCATGTTCCAACAGACTCAATTAATCGACTGTAATTACAGTGCATCAGAACAGTCTCCATGCTCATGTACAGGTACCCATGGTTTTTAAGTGATGCTTTTATGAATATTAAAGTGCATGTGTAGACATACCCTCTGTGTGACAAAGAGGAAGAAGAACAATGCTGAGACCAGGGGCAGCAGCAAACTCAGCTATAACCTTCTGCTCCTAGAGGGGGTGGGAGGGATAACAGGAGAAGAACAATGCTGTAGCTGTCGTTGAAACTGCTTCAGCCCCTTGTCTGGTGAACTACAGCTCTGCTCACTCCACAGTCCTAATAGGAACAACAGACTGTTGCTAAGCACACTGCAGCTCCCAGACCAGGAAACTCAAGTTCTCTTCTCATGCCCCAGCTTCGATGACAGCTGAGCACCCAGGCATCACTCACTGACTGTCCAAAACATTCTCTCTTTCTCCTCCCTTAAAGGCAAGAGAGTAGAGCACTGTGGGATGCCACAGGACTAACAGACTTTCCCACCACCCGCACAAAGCAACACAGCTCACTCTTCAAATGTTGTCGTGATACAAAAAGTAGTGATACAGATACATTTCTTTCTCACCCAAAAACATTACTGTGGCAAACCTGCCTTTTTTGTGGTGCTCCTGTCATTTTTGTAGGTAGCTACAGGTACTATGCATAGCTATACACTTAATTTTAAGGACTCTAAAAGGATGTATATAGTATTATAAATGTAACATCTAAGCACAGTCTTACGCTTCTGAGGATAGGGAAGTAAAACAAGGCCTACAGACTAATAGAAGCAGATATTATATTTTGACCCTCCAGTTCATCACTTGAAACCTTGCATAAGGAAGCTTTAATCTTAACTTAGGACAGATGCAGATGTTCCCATGATCAAATCTACAGTCACAACACTTAAGCTGCATGATTGTAGATCTGGTCCAGGGGAGCTGTCCATCTGGTACTGCACTGGTATGCATGTTTGGGTTAAATCAGGTACAGGTTAGCCCAATCTACATAGTTCACCTCTTACGTGAGCTAAGAAATTAGATTGGACCGGCCATTTTTCCCCAATCTAACCTTATCACATGTATGTACAGATCAACACATATATCAACTTAACCCTAGCTAGGTCAATCTAAGTGTTATGCCTGCACGGGGGGAACTAAGTTAGACTGGACAGCCATTTTTTGCCCATTCTTACCTCCCTGAACATGTATACAGTTTGGCATTTAAGTCAACCTTACCATACTTAGGTTGATCTAAAAGTAACGCACTTCTGTATGTATTTTTTTCCTATTTCCATAACGGGCATGTGTAAAACATCTTTGTAAAAACAAACTGGAACTCTCAGTGAGAAATCCATGGACTTCTTCATGACACATTGAGTTAAACACTGGTTGCCACCTCTACCCTCTTCTACCTATTGCTCCTTCAAGAAATCATGTTACTCAGCCCCCGAGGAGCAGTGTATCCTTTGTAGAATTCCCTGGAGAGGGGAAGTAGTTCTTGGATCACTAATCTGAAATTTTCTTATTACTCCCAATATTTGCCTCATGTCAAGAGTTTAGCTACACTTTTAGTTCCCACTGCTAATTTCTATGTTACTTATATATATACATTTGCATATTCATTTGCTTCAGAAAAATCCCATATTCTGTTTAGTTTGTTTAAAACGTTCTTACTGTATTATTTTAGGTTAAAAAAATCCCCCCAGCTGTGTTTCTTTAGAACCCATTCACAAGTCTTCTTACTCTTGGCTTTCATCACAGAAGCCATTTAATGCACTGGAATTCCAGAACCTTCATATCCATTTTCCCTTTTTTTCTCTGAGCTGCATTTAATATAGGATAGATATTCAAGAGGCTTACTTGTAAGCAACCTTATATTCTTTTCTCTTTCCAAGTGATTAAGATGGGGTATGAAGTAGCTGTATTTATTTTTACCTGGATCAGAACACATTCTCTCAGATATAAACTTTTCCATTATTACACTTTACACAAAAATGATAAGCTTGCATTTAAAATATCAGTATGTTTCTGTGGAAATTAATATACATTTCAATTTTAACATTACAACTGCACTGCAACATCCAGCATATAAAGTGGAATGGACTGTAAATTAGCAAGCCCTTACTTTAACAAACCTCTTCAATAATTACTAAATGTCACAGTAAAAATTATCAAACTTAAACAGAGTTGCATAAAATGGAATACCTTGCAATATTTCTCACAAAAATTAAAAAAAACTCCTTGAAAAAGTTTATTTCTTACAAATAAAACCAAAAGAGGAATTCATACAGCTGACAAAATTACTATCTTCTTAATACTGAAATTCTGTAGTATGAATTTTTGCGTATTAGTTGATTTTATATATACAGCAAAAGCTTTGTTATCTGGCACCCATGGAGAATTGGGGGGGGGCTTGATAACAAAATATGCCGGTTACTTGAGAGGTCAGCTCTCCTGCCGCATCCAGTGCACCGCCTCCTGCCACATCACCGCCCCTCCCACTGCAAGGGACAAGGAGTGGGGCAGAAGAGAAAAGGGGGAAAAAACTATTATTGTGGGGGCTCAGCAGCACAGGCTGCTTTGCCCCGGGCTGTGGGGGCTCAGTGAAACTAGAAGTGCCGCAGTGGACACTTCCAGTTTTGTTTTTACCTTACAAGTCAGCGTGCTAGTTAATAGAGCATGCCAGCTTGTAAAGTGCTGGATAAAGCAGCTTTTACTGTATTAGTTTAAAAGTTTAGATTATACTTAAATGATAATAGTATTGAACCGATAAACCTCTATGATTGTATTAGCTTTATTTTTGTCTTTTATGAACAAATAAAACTCCATTTTGTGCTTGTTCCCTGCATGACATGAGTAAATGAACTTTGTATGCCCCGTGTATGTGAGAGTCTGTGTGAGAGGGTGAATGGTGAAAGAATGGGAATTTTTGCATGAAAGCAAAAAAAGAAGATTTAATTGTTGGTGTAAGAAACAAGGTGCCAATGTATGAGTTACCAGACAGTAAACTAATTAGATTAATTAATGGATGGCTGAAGAACTCATCTGTGATCAGGAGCAAAAGAAGATAGTGAGAAGAAGAAAATCTGCATATCCTGCCACAATGCCTCAAGGCTGAGATACCAACTCTGAGATAGCAACTTTACTGGAATGACTTCAAGTTGAGATAACAAGACAATGGATGAGAAACAACATCTAGATGAAAACTGAGAATGGGGAAACCCCATTGTTGAATAAAGACTTAAAAATCCCTATAAAAGTGGAATTCAACAATGCTGAGGGGGAGAATCCACCCTCTACAACCTCCTGGAGCACAGGTGAGTCTGTTCAGCCCCGCTCCCATCACCCACAATGAGCCTGGGCTGGCCACCCAGTGCTAACATTGAGTAATCTCTGCTGGTAACTATAACATCTAACTGGAGTGGTTTTGTCTGTATGTCTGTCTATATCTATCTGCTTGTGTGTGTCTGTTTGTATTACTGGTGTGTCCAAGCTTATATATCTGTTTCACGTAATCAATAAACATGGCATTTTGCCTTATCCCCCTTTATAAAGTCTCGCTTTTGATTTGACCAATTGGCAATTTAAAGTAACAACTCTTTTCTAGAATGTATATCAAAACTAGGTAAGAGGCACATCTACGTGAGACATTTACTGTGGAGCTGGCTACTGAACTCTGCAATAAACATCTCAGTGTCTATACATGCACCCCTATTAGGGCACAGGAAACAAATAAACTCTGCAGCAGGGTAGTACTTGTAAATGCTGCAGTTTTTTTTGTGTGCAGCAGTGTATGTGTAGATGCTGACCTAGCTGACTGGGGCCTACCAGCTAGCCCCACACTGAAGCACCCTTGTACCCAGCCAGGCCCTCCACAGCATGTTGAATCCGGTTGGAGCAACCACAGACTGGCAACCTGACCCTTGGGGCCCCCTGCCAGCTGGGACTACTCCAACTGGGTTCCACCTGCTGTGCAAGAATAAACTCCAGAGCTGACTGTTCTGGAATTAAATGCTACTGGGCACATGTTTAAATGGCATGCCTGGGAGCTAAAAACTCTGGAGCTATAATGTCTGCAGTTTATTCATGTGCACTAATTGCAGGTGTAGGCATGCCCAGGAAAGCCAAATCTAGAAGGTTAATACAAAATTAGAAGCCTTCTACAAAATTAAATTTCCAGACTTTTAAAATCCTTATTTCTCCATCATCTCCTCATTTACTCCTCTATTCCAGTCCTAGGGTACATTCTCTTTCTCCCCCATTTCCTAATACTCACTTCTACCACACATTACCCCAATGTACCCATTTGTAATTGTTTACAAAGTTAATCAGCATGGATTCTGTGAAATCTGATTATAACTTAACACAGGAGTTAAATAGCATCAACTCCCACTGGGCCATTCTGTGATACTTCGAAAATGCTGGCAATTATGATTTATTAGGCATAACAAAAAGTTAGTGGAATGAGTCTAGTAACTAATGTTCACATAAATAGGTATTAATCTATGTAGGCAAGAGAGAAAAGGAAAGATCTGGAGGAGTGATGTTATAAATCCAAAGCAATTATAACACCCCTAAGCTATAGTTTTGACAGTGACAAATGAGGTAGAGTAAATTGTTAAAAAAAGGATACCAGGAACTAAAAACAAAGGAGCACATTTTTACTAACTACCAGTCCTGCAAACTAATTAAGAACAAAACTTTTTGAATCACTTCTTGTGCTACTTGAAACCACAGTACTCAAGCATTTTTTAAATTACTTAATAATTAATTCAATAACAAAATAATCCAAACATGAAAAGTTTCACAAATTATGCAGGAAACAAGCATGGTTCAGTGAGGGCAGGGGGAGTTGAACACATACAACAAGCAAATTCTTAGCATCTGAAGCTTATGAAAGTTTATGCCACTCTGATTCAGTTAGCCTAAAAGCTGCAAATCCACCCTGCCTTCTCCCAAAGAAAACAGCCATCCAGGATCCTTGCCATCACGCCCTGGCTCACAGTACACTGCATACTCACAGACGCAGTGCAGCACAACAATGATAACAAAAGACAATGATGAAATCACCTCTCCACTGCCTGTTACCAAAACAGCCATGGATGAGCATGGGGATTCCTGCTTCAGGGACTTGTTCCTTAACCAGGCCCTGACTCTGACCCTGATCCTAACCCAGATGCAGGACTCACAAGAGGAGGACAGCAGACAGAAATGGACAATGCCACACAAGTAAGTTTGAACAACTTGACAGTGGGGTGGGGAGGGAAGAAGTTCACTGGTGCTGTGTTCAGATGTCTGGAGTTATAGGGATGGGTCATGGTTCAGGACTGACTCAGGGTTATGTTCTCTCATTGTTTGGGAAAGTGGAGAGGTGCAATGGTGGTAATGGGTGTAGACTGCCCCTGCAATTCACCAGAGGGGAAGGGGCATTGTGTCACACAATGCAGTGTAGGTAGAATCAGTGGAACGACTGTGCTTGGACCACAGAAACTGTGCATGGGTCAACTGCTTGGTTACAGCTTGAAAGGCTCAGTGCCTGGGTCAGTTAGGGTGGTCAATGGCCTAGTTAAGGTTTAATTAATGCATGCAAAGTGATGAATGGAAACACAATCCACTGAACCATCCCCTGACTGCCCTGCATAGTACCAGCAGCTCTCCACCTGCCCCTCATACCTCCTCTCTGACCCTCCCACTGTGGACATTCTGCATTCATGGGGTGTATCAGTGGATTCTGGAGAGCTACGTTTGTGCCAGTCCAAAGATGCCAGTCACTGCAAGTAGAATTCCATGTACTAGTAGTCAGGGGCAGTCTCAACAGAGCTCCTACCTACACTGTTAGGGCCCAGTTCCTGGGACAGCATTTGGGACAACAACATGAAAAGCTACGCAGCCAACAACTATTTAGGAATATCTGAGCACAAGTAAAGGAGTGGCTGAGGGGGGGAAGCCCGAAGAGAAAGGGAAATGTTAACTAAAACATCACCTGATGCTGCCCCACACCCATTGTTATACAAATAGACTTTTTGCCTATTGCTTTTAATCTTATGCATTTTCTTGAGTTTTGCATTGCCTTAAGAATCTCCATTTTGTATTGCTTTGTAGCTTGACATAAGTGCTCGACCTTTGTATGCTGTATGTGTGAGAGAATGGGTGAAAGTGTGCCTGTGGAAAAGGAAAACATCAGCCGGAGACTGGCTGAAGAATGCAGACAGATAAAAGACCAAAACAAGAAGAATCTGCCCCAGAACAGCAAGAGAACAACGGCAATTGACCTTCAAGGAAGAACACAGTGATAACACAGCAAAAGCCCAGAGGACTGGGTGAATTGACAAGGCAATAAAAGATGGGGTGAAACACTTCAATTTTGGGTCTTGTTCTGCGTGTCATCCTGGAGCATCAGTTCATCTGATAAGATGGACCCGCAGAAGCCCAGTTTCTACTTGCGATCAAGTTGGCTGGCCACTAAGTTGATCCGAGTACTGATAAGACTGGTAATGTATACCAGTACAGAACAGAAATTGGGGTATGAATATGTATTACATAGCTTCATCATTCTCAAAGTAGCATGTCACCAGGGTCAAGAGCTCATGCTGCCAAATAAAGGCATGCCTGTGCATCAGGGCAAAGATTTGCTTGGTTCTACTACTTGTCAGATCTTGGAAGTTGCTGGAGATGCAATCCCAGCTGGAACAGTCGGCCAAGGAGGAAATGTAGGTTAGAATTCACAGCAGCAGCACATTTAGCCAGTTGGCACTTTCATTTCACCATGAGTGACTGTTGCCTCCTGAATCTAGAGGGGCACCCACAGAAGCTACCGATGGTGACAGCCCTGTCAGGGAGGGCACCAGTCCTACTGACAGTATCAGTGTCGGTCTTCAAGGGAGACACTGGCCCCATCGGGGGGGCACATGCACCCTTTTACACCACCTACCAGTCACCTATGGTCTTCACTCAGCTGTTTTTTTGAAATATGCAAAAGAGACTCTCTAGCAAAGCATGCCAGTATGCCTGCCCTCTAGCAGCAGAGCATGTATTGTAAGGATCGCATGTAAGGATCACAGTAAATATCAACATGCAACGGCTCAGAACATCTTCTAACTTTAATACTGCAGAACATTCCACTTAGCATGTACTAAGTATCCTGTGTGACAAGGCCCTTAAATTCTTGTTTCAGTAACATCGAAGAAGAATTTGCACTTATATCATTTAATTGACAGGGGAAAAACAAAATGTTCAGTCTGTATATTTAGTGTCCCACAGATCCAAGGATTCTGTAAGATTTTCCTTAAAATTGGGTCTCATGAAAAAGTGTGGATAAGAGTGCCTTCCCAGAAGGAATTATGGGGAAAGCAGACCAAGCAAAATAAATAACCTTACAGCTAGATTATGACCAGGTTTTACTGCTTCATATTCCATTATACCTGTAAACAAACACCCCTGCCTTCTTTTCTATAGAACGGAATCTGGCCCATATCTTAAATTACCGCTAGCTTTCCTATTATACTTCCCTTCTACTTTGACAAATACCAACTTTAAATTACCTCACCCTTCACTTGTTAGGCAGTCAGTAGAGAAATTACCATTTAGCTGTCCCTTCCTCATTTTACTATCTCCCTGGCAATTTAGAAAAGAGAAACTAAATGACTGCCACTTTCCGTCACCCATATTTTAACACTCTTTCTAGAGTATGTTTATTTTTCTTCATCTTGGATGCTTATGCATACCTGTACACAAGTGCAAAGGCTGCTCCAACATGCTGTAATTACAACACATCAAAACAAACTCGATTAATCAAGTCTGGTGGAGCGTGGTAATTACCGCACTCAAGCAGCTTCCCGCATCTCGTGTAGCAGCATCCCTGTGCTTCAAAATAACAGTGGGTGCACTTGGACTACAGCTTGTGGAATGAGCTTTAATTCAAGCATCCCTCTCCTCCTGCCCCACCACCACCATTTTGAAGCACAGGGACGGTGATACACAAGACACTGCAGCACTTTAATCAGAGCAGCTCTTGGAGCTGCTCTAATTAAAGCACCACATCCCTCACTCCCAGAGCACATGTAAAAGTGCCCTATGAGTACAGTAAATAAAACTAGAAAGCTTCTGCTTTCACAGTCCACACTACTACAGTCACTTATCACTAGGAAACAGAAACAGAAGGATGTTCCTCCTTCACAAGTAATTTGTCTAGGGTGACCAAATCTCAAATCTGAGGCAAAAGAAGGATTTATTTTAAGATGCTCTGACCTCTCCAAGAGATGAATCATTTAAATGTGGAGTTAGAGGCTATAGGTCCTCAGTCAGCTGAACTTCTTAGTAATTACAGAATCTCAGATTCTCTTCTCAGAAACTGATTGAAAATGTCATCTATTCCAGACCTAATAATGGCTGCAGTTTGCAGTCATCACCATCCTCAAATAATACAAGACTGCCATGAAAGTTCATAAGCGGCAATAGTTTGATGTAGTGAAGCAGCCTCTGGATGCTGTTGGAATACCTTAACCTATTGAATTTAGGAGACAAAATGATACCAGTAAATGCAGTGAGTTGAACTGTGTTGCTGAACTAGCCCATGAATTACTTGGTCTACTATTATTACCAAAAAAAAGGATCTGTGAAGGATTAGCACCATTAGAAATAAACATTCTACAAATTCTAATAAATCTATTCAAATATTTATTTCTATTTACAGAACTTTGTAAATCGTAAAGTATTGTAAGAGCATGAATTAACATTAAAGTACCATAATTAAAAGATCTGATTTATGTTCCCTGCCCAGACACTGACTGGTTGTATAAACTCGAGTAGGTTATTTCATCTTTGATCATTAAACTCCTCATCTACAAAACTGAGTTATCACTGTGAAACTTCTTTTAACGTTGTTAACTAAGAAGAGAGTAGTAGTAGTTAGCCATGTTAGTCTGAAGTGAGGCAGAAGGAAAGGTAGAGTTAAACTTTATAGGTACTGAATCAGACATGTATACACTTCTGTGAGCAAGAACTCATTTTATAGTTTCATAGTTTCTAGGGTCGGAAGGGACCTGAGAAGATCATCTAGTCCGACCCCCTGCCATTTTATCAGATACCATGACAGAGCAAACTATCAAACAACAGTGATTTGAATGAGGATGCACCAAGGGAAGTTTAGATTAGATATCAGGATTTTTTTTCTCAATAGGAGGGTAGTAAAACACTGGAACAGGTTACCCAGAGAGGTGGTGGAAGCTCCATCCTTGGAGGTTAAGACCTGGCTAGACAAAAATTTGGCTGGGATAATATAGTTGGGGATGGTCCTGCTGTGAGCAGGGGGTTGGACTAGATGACCTCCTGAGGTCCCTTTCAACCCTAATTTTCTATGATCTTATGAATACAGAAGGTGGAGAATGGAAGGAAGCCCTTAAGCCAGGTTCTCTTCCACCTATGACACACATATGTGGATCTAAGTACCTAAGTGTGATTCTGTTTTATGCTGCTCAAGCCCTTGAAAAACAGTTTCCTATGGCAGGCCCCAGCTGGCCAATTTACCACATTCCCTGGACACCTTTGCATGCACCCCTAGCTGAGCCCCCAGCCCACTGGCCTCTCTGCAGCAGCTGAAACTATGATGGTGCCACCAGAGGCCAGTGTGCCAGGTTTGTCTCCCTGGGATCTATACCATAAGTAAATCCACTCCACTGTTCCCCATGAGAGTTCACACCTCACATTGTACATAGTTGCATGAGGAAGAAAGTGCTTTACTGTTGGTGGGCATTGGGGTGGGGGATAAGGTCTGTTGTTGGAGAGGGAGGGTGGAAGTGAGTCTGTTGTTCGGGAGGGAAACAAAGATTGGTGTTTGGAAACTGTCCCCAGTGCACATTGTCTAGGGGGTGCACTGTGGGCCTGAGGTCCATGGCTGGCTGCCCAGGCACCCTACTACATAGAGTGGAGGAGAAGGTGGTGCACCATTGCCTCACAAATATAGTGCCCTGGCCCTGTTGTCAGGTACATGGCCCACCCAGGGCCTCAATGGTGGGAAAGGCATCATTGCCACTGCTGCCCCAGCTGGCAATCCTGCTGCCAGGTGTTCTCCTCTTGCTGTGCCTCATAGAAGAGCTTCTCCCAGGTCTTGCAGATGTCATGCAGCACACAGGCTGTGGTGATGACCGAGAGGATGTTGCCCTCAGTGAACTCGAGGTGGGAGCTAAGGGTGCACCAGCATCCCTTCAAGAAGCTGAAGGCACACTTGACCAGCATGCAGCTCCAGCCCAGGCACCTGCTGAAGTCTGTCTGGCACGTGTCAAGCTGGCCAGTATAGGGGCACATGAGCCATGGCAGCAGCAGGTAGGCAGGGTCTCCAGGGAGGAGGGGTGAAATGTTCACGTCACCCAGCTTCAGGTCCAGGACACTTGGTGCAAAGCAGCCACTCTCCACCAAGGCTGGCAGGGTAGAGTTCCATAAAATCTAGGCATCATGGGTGCTGCCAGCCCAGCCAGCACAAATGTTTGTGAAGGCACCTCAGTGGTCCACCATGGCCTGCAGCACAACTGAGTAGAAGCCCTGCCGGCTGTAGTATGGGTAGTCCACCTCAGGCAGGCAATGGAGAGGAATGTGTGTCCCATCCAAAGCCCTGATAGGCTTCCAAGCCCCCAGTTTTCCTTGGTGTATCACCTACCACCTCCAGGGGTTGGTGACCCAGAGCATGGTGTGGCCCAGCATGTCCTGGATGGTACCACAGATCTCAAGGACAGCCTCCCCAGCAGTCCCCTTGCTCACCCTGAACAGGTGGCTGATGTAGCACAGGCTGGCCAGGATGGTGAGCTTGAGGAGGTTGATGGCCACCTTGATCTCTGTGGAGAGAGGAGGGCACATTGTTGTAAGCTGCTGCTCCACGTGCAGGCTGAATTGGTGAAGTAGCTCCTGGAACATAGCTAGGATCATCCAGAAGGAGTCCATTCACTGATTGTCATCCCAGGTGCACTGAACAACACAGTGCCACCAGTCCTGGCTAGTGGGGCAAGCCCAGAAGCAGTGAAGCCAGAGCCCCAGGAGCTCATGGACAGCACCACTGCCATGCCATGCTGGCATTGTCAGTGTCCTTTCCAGAGTCCAGGAAGTGGCCCACGGGCTGGTAGCCAATGTCCTGGGGGCAGCAGGCCACAAGCTAGGACCTGTGCCTGGCTGTGCAGCAGTGTGGGGTGGACAGTGTTGAGGGCCACCTGGGCCAGGTGCTGGTCACTAAAGCTGCAGAGCACAGAGAGTGTACAGGGCACAGCAGCGAGCAGAAGCCCATTGTGTTGGTCATTGCTGCTGGTGCCTGGGTGAGGAACAGCCATGGCGCGCTGGGCACAGGCTCTGGGGACAGTATCCTGGAGAGATATGCCAGAAAGCTGCAGACTGTCCCAGGCCAGAGAAGATATGGCAAGAGAACAAGGTGAAGGGCAGCCTTTTAAAGAGCACCCCTAGGACCAGGCTTCAGCACCAGCTGCCCGGGAATTCCCCCTGGCTGCTGCAGGGCGGAAGCATCCTTGGACCCAAGTACTCCCAAGCATCCTTGGGACCCAAGTCTGGAGCAAATCTGCACCAGACAAGGCACATGTGTAGATGTGTTCCCAGGTAAAGCTTAATGTGTCTTATTTTACTACACATTAATTGCATATGTAGACACACCTTTAGATGGAGAGGACAAGAGGAACAGAATCTGGCCCTAACTGCTAATAATTTGTATCTCCTGTTCAGTTTGAAATTCTCTTACTTAATTTTTTGCTATTCATGCCTTTGGTAAAACTTCCTGTAAATGCATATACAGGCTATTATGAATTTAGCTTCATACATCATGCTAAATCTTTTGCTGTATTTAGGAGAGGGGCAGTTTTCTCAGAACCCATTCCTACATTAGATTACTAAAATTAATCTACACTTATTGAATTTGAAAAAAATTTTGTTCATATAATTATTACTCACTCTGAGCACTATAATATAGTGCCTGAAGTAATAGTTTTATTAAATGAAGAATTCGAGATAATTAAAAACTCCCAGGAAATCTACGCCTCCTCCTATAAGCAAATTAATGGATATTGAGAATCCTAAATTAAAAAGTTAACTTACTGGCACAGCACCTCACTAATAGCTAGCCCATACAAAGCATACTTGGCATATCTTTGTACAATGTCCCCTGTGGTCATTTACTTACATCTTAAGATTCTAAACATTCATTAGCTTGCTTGGATTGAGACACCTGCTTGATTGGCTTCTCCTAAGATTATAAAATGTAAATTCTTTCTTTGGTATCATAGGACTTAGCTAGGATCATTAAACTTGTCTGTTTATAGCTTTATTTACAAACCATGATAAAGAAAATAGGCTAAACCTACGATTAAAAGCTTCTTTGAGTATATTATGATACTAAAAAATTCCCTATTACTTTTGAAACCATATTTTGGTCTTGAATGATTTAGAAAAGAAGTATTGGAAAAGGCAGCCCCATTCGAAAATATATAAAGCTAAAACCTGAAAAGACTCCAGAGACACATACAAGAAATCATAATTGAAGTAGCTATTTTTGTTATCAGCTTATTGTTTGCTTTATTTTTTCCTTAGCTTAATAATGAAGTAGTTATGAATTAGAATTGCATTTTTTTTTTTTTAACTTATCTTTAAGCAGTGTCCCCTATAGCTTGAGAAAGAACCCTATGGGTGTATAGACGCATTTGGGGAGGTTAGATCAAGTTAAAAATGACCACCTGATTTAACATAAGTCAGGATGGGGGGGCTAGTAGGGAGGGCCATCAGGGGGCAAGTAAGGTCTGTTGTGGGGCGTTGGTGGGGTCCAGGACAGTTGGGCAGGATATGGGGGGCTCACAGTTCATGGGGAGGGGGGCGTTCCATTCCCCACCACCTGGGACCAGGGGCAATTTTTAGCCCCCAAGCCACCTCCAGAGAAACCACCTCCAGAGAAACCAGCCCCTTGAACTAAACTTCCCCTATCCCATCCACCCCTCCCCCCACCCTGACTTACTTGCTCAGCTCCCAGCATTAACAAATGCTTGAAAAACTGGCATCAGAAGCAGCTGGCAGGATGGGGTGAGGGTGGCAGGCTTAGGAAGGAG
>NW_017729032.1:198407869-198414769 GCF_001723915.1 Gavialis gangeticus
ATCTGGAGCAGCCAGGGTGGGGTGGAGATCATGCCTACCTCTCCCTCGCAGGGTACTGGTGCCATCAGTCAGGCTGTCGGTGGGCTTTCCTTCAAATGGAGATGATGGATGAGTCCCACACAGCAACCGAGATCATGGGGTGAGGGTGGCAGGCTTAGGAAGGAGGGGGAAAATCTGGCTGGTCCACAGGGAGGGAGTTGTCCATCTGGGAGGTGGGGTTGAGGGGCTGCAAAGTTAAAAATAGTCTGGTACCAGGGAGGAGATAGGAAAAGCACAGCCCCAGAGCTGGGGCCAGGAGTTAGGTTTTTCCAGCTCTGGGGGCTGTGCTGAGAACTACACAGAAGTTCAGAACAGTTAGATCAGTCTAAAAATGGCCAACCTAATATAAAGTAAATGTACGTCTGAAGTAGGGTTAACTTAGATTGGGTCGGCCGTTTTTAGACTGATCTAACTCTCCTAAACTTCTTTGCAGATCACACTTAGATTGACCTAACTAGGGATCTAAGTATAAGGTCCACACCTGGGCAAGCTAAGTCAAATCATGTGTCCATTTTTAATGCAAATCTCATCTCCCCCATGTATATGCACCCCATGTGACTCCAACAGAGTCACTTCCCTAAATGCATGTTAAGCAAAACAACTGAAATATGGCTTACCATTTCTTGGTTTCTCAAGATTCAGTTTAAGCAGTTTTTAATAAAAGTACCTGACACCAAACAACTTGATCCCCATTTCTACCCTTTAAATTGGTGAAGAATATTCTAACAATTCTGATATTCCTCATGTAACACCGATAAGTCAAAACCAAAACTTTCCATGGACACAAACATATCAGTTTCACCAAGGATAGAATTAGGTGTCAAAGTTAAAAGGCAAGAGAGAGACACACACACAAACCACCAATTCAAAAACAGGCATGTTAAGGTACCTCGCATAGCATGTGAAAGAAAGTTCTGGGCCCTTTTCCAGGTGATTCAGAACACAGGTTTGAATCTCACATAGTCTGAGTAATTCAGAAGCCTACATCATTAGGCGCATTTGCATAACCTTTAAAAATATATTCATGATTGCTAGAGGTATGGCCTTAGGTTCCTATAATTTATTTTTTGAGTCTCAGTAATATTAATAAGAAACTCAACTCATTCTTACTGAAGTAATAAGTATCATCAGCATGCAATAGAAATATTCAAAATGTATAAAAGCACATATCACATAAAGCCATTTACCTGTATATCTATGTCAAGGCTCACAACACGAAAAGCACTCACGAGTATCAAGCAATTGTGCAGACACTGTTCAGGAGTTTCTGGATGAGTATACATATTAACAAAATGAGTTGAAATCTGGAAAGAAGGAAAAAAAAAACATTGTATTCTACTGATGAAAATTACTATATTCCAATTTATTAAATATTTTTATAAAGATGGACTTCTTAGTGTGAGATTAAGTTATACTCAAAGGAAAAAAAAGAACAGATCAATCTCCAATTGGCATATTTAAGGCTTGACGTGTATATCTTTATGTTTTTTCAATTAATGAAAGCCATTATTTCCGAAGTGGAACCCACACATAGTTATCAATGCTTAGAATAAATGCTGTTCTAGATATAAAGAACACTTATAAGATATTCTTATTCTGAAATAAAAACCTTACCAAATATGGACAATAAGCTGCCACTTGTGCTGCCAATACCAAACCATCTAAGAGATCTCTGTCAAAATTCACTATCCATCTCACTGGTGGTACTTCACCTATTTGAAACGATATGAAGGGATAAGTTAGAATTATCCCCTTCTCTTGAGGGGTGATTAACTCATGATTTCACAGAAACCAGACACACACTGTTCCGCTCAGCACAGTCCAAAGGTCTCTCTCACCCTCTGCACCATCCTTATTCTGGGAACTCTGACTGGCCCCCAAAATAAAATTCTTTAGTCTCTCAGACAGGCTGTCTCTACCCACCTCTTAACAGTGTCTATCCAAGGTGCACTTGTTAGCCCACTTACTTGCATCTACATTGCTTTCCCCTTTTCCTAGCCCTCTGGAGGCTCCTTAGTTCTGGTGCCTTGCTTCAACTGAACCTACTCACAGTTCCTCCAGTCTCCAGTACTGCTTCTCAGCTCAGTGCAAGGAGTGCTCTTAGCTAATAAAGTTCAGGCCAGACTACGGCTCCCTCCCAAAAGCCAGGCTTATATGGCTCTTAAGCCCCATCTGCTTCTGGTCACCACACCTCTGATCATCAGGCCCAGGTTCAGGGGTTGGGGTTGTTTTTTTGGTTGGTTTGTTTTTTTAACAATCAGCAGGCTTATTTTTTTTAGGCTTGCTCCCCTATGGCCTTCACCTGCCATCTGTCTCTCTCATTAGCAAGCTCCCAGCTTTGCCGTTAGCTTCCCTTTGCAAGCTGTACCCCACAGCCTTCCCTCTATACGCACTGAACTCACTCACCTCTAGTAACAGGGGTTAGGGACCCCCTGTTACATTAATGCTTTGCATTTGTGGCTTGGGTGGAATATTGCTTTAAACAAAATAAAAGGGCACTGAAGGAGCAGGGATAAAAGGTGGGCAAGTTTGGACCTTGTATATTGCATAGGCAGCCTAAGATTTATAAAGGCATTTTAAAACAGTCTTCAAATACATAAAGGGTATTCATATGGAGGATGGAGACTATTCCGTGGCTACAGGAGACAGGACTAGGAGCTATGGTCTTAAATTGCAGCCAAGGACATTTAGGTTGGATACTGGAAGTAATTTTCTCATTATGAGGGTGGTTAAGCATTAGAACAGGCTTCCCAGAGAAGTTGTAGAATATCCATCCTTGGACATTTTTAAGTGCAACTTGAACAGACACTTGACTAAAATGATTTAGTCAGGGACAATCCTGCCTTGAGCAGGGGGTTAGACTAGATGACCTTCTACCCTACTGTTCTATGATTGTAAGTAAGGCCTTAATTCATTATTTAGTTGTTCTTAAGTGGCTGGATTATGTACCTACATGTACACAACACATACACACACAACTTTATATGTTATAAATGTATACTACATTCCATTGTGTTGCATTACATTACATAGCCACTATGTATACATTGAGTTGTACTCACACATCAGGCGTTTTTACAGTAAAACTGCTTCATTATTCAAGACAACACATTAGAATACCTATATGTAGAGTGACTTAAATATGTCCAGAATGTTTGGAGGCAGGGGCGGGGTAAAACAAACAAAAAAAATCCTCTTTAAATTATTTTGCTCAAATTCATCAAGTATTATGTAAATTAAACTTAAGAGTTTGCATTTGTTCCTGTAAAACTAGACAACTCATTTTATCTTTGTTTCAATAGCTGCCTGTTAAAATCTCACAGAATTGAATTATTTTGTTTTCCTTGTGCTTTTGTGAAAAATAATCACTCAATTAATGTTCCCCATATTTCTTAATTGACAATTATGTTCCATAACTTCAACATGAAACACTGTTTAAAATATTTATTAACTACCATAGGCTTTTGCTTTTAAACTGTATAATGAAGGAAAAAAATAACCAATTGGAAAAAAATATATCTGAAATACTTTGGGCAGTAAGTATTGCTATATATCTACACAAAAAGCAAGCCATATCCAAGTGTTTGGTACACCATTTGTATTTTATTTTTACAAAGTTACATTTGGTTAAATTACTGCTAATTTGTTCTCCAATTCACATATAGTTCACATGTATCAAATTACATTTATTTTACATAGGCATCATTTAGCTACAGTTCTAGTGGTCTCCAGGTCAGACCTATTCTGTCTGACTCTAGGTTGCCTCTTTTAGTTCATATCACAAAATCCTTTGTTTTAAATCCACATACTGCAAAATACTGGGCCTTTTAAACAACTCAAGCTATAGGATCTCCAAAGTAGGGAGCACTGCAGGCAGGGCCAACTGACCAAACAGTTACGTAGATTGTTTTCTGGAAGACAAGAAAACCCAGTATCTATAGCAGCCATCAGACTCTGCTCCTATTCCTGAAATTTGCCATGCTGGAACTAGCTCTGCAGGATTACTATACAATGTGACACAATACAATGATACATAGAAAGCTTCATCGCCAATCATCAAAAAGAAAGAATTCCCAGGTACAACAGTTACATATATAAGTTTGATTGAATATTACTGAGTTTATACTGAACACGTGATTTAGAAGCTCACATGGTAATGTAAATTCTGCAGGTATTGCAATTATCATGCTCCAGCCCCAGAAGCAGGAAGAAGTTCTTACCAGTGGCTAATTCATTAGATAGTACATGTCCATATCAAACTGTGTAATAGTGCAAAGTAAGTGTATTTAAATTATCAATCTAAAGTTAAAGAACGAATATTCTGGCAGATATTTTACTTTAAACAAGCAAAAATGTTTTTCTAGTAAATATATTATCAAATTATCCCAAACTATACATTTGTTTGCCATGGAAGAATTTTGCAATGACCCCAACTATTGTTAATGTGCATCCAAAATTGGAATCCTGATATTAAATTAGAATAGACTGATGAAATCAGTACATTAATATTTGGATGTTGCTTCCACAAAGCAGGTAGGTAATTTGATTGTAAATTATGCAGTATTATTTCTCAGAAAAGCTGCTCTTTTCAGAAATATTTTATAATATACAGTAAAAGCTGTGTTATCCAGCATTTTACTAAGCACAATACTCTATTAACCAGAATTTCCAGCACTGGCACTAAATCTCTAAAGAGATGGTAAATTATGTACAGTAAAGTAGTGTAAATAGTTTTAGTTATAAGTATTACAAGTTTAGTTATAAGTGTAGCATTAAGTGTACTGTACTTTAAAGTTACATGTAGCACAGTAGTGGCAGCGCATGGCATACACCTAGATCACTTAAGTGTACCGTACATCACTGCTTCAGGATTTCTCTTAACTCCAGTGCTGCTTTATTAATACTTCATTAGTGAGTACCTGTATACTATTTTATTCTTTATTCAGTATGTTATACTGTAATGTACTGTACACTAATTCTTTGAAAATTTACACTACAAGTATGGCACTGTATTCCTTGATAGTATAACTCTCAGGTAACCAGAATTTTTAGATAGCCAGCACACTGCCCCCTCCCCCCACACCTCCCATGCTGGATAACAGAGCTTTAACTGTATAAAGTATTTTAAAAGCTGAATTTTCATGAAGCAGAAAGGAATACTTAGATCAAGACTTAGAATGTCAAGATTATCTTTTTGCTGACTTGATAAGTATAAGATTCTTATGGAACAACCAAGTCTTCCATTAGTGATCCAAAATTGCTTTTGACACCTAAATCTAAAAGACTTATTTAAAAAAAAAAAAAACGTGTACAGGGATTCTTGTCTGCTGAATACATGTCTGTCATATTTTAAAAGGTTGGTCATTTGGGAAAAAACAACTCTGTAGGAAATGTACTTGTTTAGTGCTCATGCCACAAGAAAAATGCTAAAGAGATTATTCAGTGCCATCAAGAACAAAAATATTGTACATGTAAGATCAAATTTATGACCTGATACTTTGGCACACTCCTCAGCAACAAATCGGTCGAAAGACCTCTTTTTTCATGTTTTGCTCATGTTCACTGATGTGAGAATAAAGATGTTGTTTCATCTGACTTACTAAGCACCAAAGTCATCACGCTATTATGCGCAGCCAAAGACATTTGAACAGGGAACCCTGAGATAATTTCCTTAACTGCCATAATAAACAGTTTGCTGTGTAACCAACTTAAAAGAAAAAAAGCCACTTAAAAGAAAGGGGGCAGAAGAAAGTAAAGAGAATATTAATAATTAAGCACAAGGTAAAAAAAAGTAACTCTACATATGATAATCTACTGTACTACATTTTAAAGTGTTTATTATTATGTATACTTGTAATTAAACTGATTTTGATGCCCACCTACTCAACATTCAAATCCGTTAATAGATCTTAATAGTTACAACTTTGGACATAAAAAGTAATATCCACTACATTGGAAAACAGGTATAACTAGTTTTTTCTCTGAACCATCCTCTTTCTTCCAGCACTTTATTGCTTTTTCGTGTAACAATTCCTAGAGTTCAAGCATATGAGGAAACTAGTTGTTGGGTGTTCAAGTATACAAAAAAGAGTAATTCTATGCATTTACTCATAACATTAGAACTGGCCAAAATATTAATTGTTCTCTGGAATGTTCAAATGAAAAACAAAACATACAAAAAAAACCCTTAATTTTGAACTGAACATTTTATTTTCCTTAAGAAGTTTCAAACTAATTCAAAACAAAAAATTCTTCTTTGATCTAAAATGGCATTTAGTGGTTAAAAACAATTTAACTTGAATTTGTCATGTTGAATACACATGAAATGTAGTTTGTTTTAGGGGGAAAAAAAATCAAGAAGAATCAAGAATATGAAAAACACTGACCAGCTGTAGTCACACTATATAAGATGCTCAATCCATCTGGTAATGAATGCACCAACAGCCTGCTTAGAGTTATTTAAACTAAAGATGTAATGCAATAACTTTAAAATTTCAGCAATCAGTCTTAAAGATGTGAACTAAAAACAATTCACTCCAACCATCATATCCCAGATTATTTGTAACTTCAAATTTCAATCTTATTACTATTAGGCCCAGAAAACTCTCTCAGTGGGCACTGAGTATTAATGTGTTTTTACTAATGCACATTAAATTTAGTACCTCCAATATGAAGTACTAAATTAATGCACATTAGGCTATGCTAATGCACAGTAGCGCAAGTGCACACTTTTTTAGTGAAACAATGCACAGTAGCCTATTCTACTGCGCATTAGCAGATTAGCACATTTTTTTACATGGCCCTTCAATGCCTTCCCTACCTTTTGAGGCTGCTTCCAGACATGGGGGGGGGGGGGGGGGG
>NW_017729032.1:198414832-198451208 GCF_001723915.1 Gavialis gangeticus
ATGGGGGGGGGGGGGAGGGGAATTGATGCTTTACTTTAAACTTAGTGCTGAGCCCAGCACACGCCCAGAAAAGGCATTGTGTTAGTTGGACCTAACTTTCCCAATGTCTGTATAGATCACACGATATAGTGGGGTTTTTGGGGGCTTTTAGCCAATAGCTGATTGGATCAGCTATTAGCTAAAAAGTACCAAAAAGCCTCGTTGAAGCACCTTATTTATACAGACGCTACTGAGCCAGATTAAAGTAATGCAGTGCTTCTTACAGTAAAGCACATTTTCCCCCACATCTGTCAGCACCCTTAATTCTTCTAGCAATTGATGCAGATTGTGCCTTCTTCCAATTTATTTATACTTACATGGGTATTATGTATTTTACTTTTTTATGCCTACATCCTCCTCCTATGTACTGTTACAAATATGAATTCTTCAATTGTGAGTTCCACTGTATTTTTAATCTTACTTTACTAAAGTTTCATTTATAATTTATCAGTAGACCTCAAGTAGCTTCAAGGAATCTATTATAAAATTGGAATATTCTAAATTATATTAAAACATTTGCTCATGTTTTTCTGTTGAAAAAGTACGTTAAGAAGTGTGTCTTGCAAATAGTTAATCTTTTAATAGTAATCAATTTACTTAGGCAAACATACTTTGGAATAAACTAATTATCTAGAGAACAAAATGTTAAAGTAGTTATTTCTAATTATAACATAAAAGGTCTAGCATAAAAGCTGAAAACTAGCGGCTCTCATATAATTACATTTTCTATATGTAATTAGTGAGTTTCAGTATTGATAAACAATGGAAATCAAAAGTCATGCACAAGACATTTCTATTTTGATTAAGCACATACTTGAACATTTTATATTTTGATTGCAATGCTGAGACTGGCAATTTAAAAAGTACTAATGAGCACCAAAGGCAAAGATTCTTAACTTTGATTTATATAAATGTCATGTCAGAAAATATCGTAGAGCCCATTGGCTGTACCCATTTTTCATATCAATATTTATTATATTTAGTCTGAGAAAAACACAGTAGCCACTGTATGACATGGTGTTGCAGGGCACTCGGGTGCTCTGCACCTAAAAGCAGAATTGGCTCAGAGGGACCCCTAGTGGTGAGAAGGGGGAGGCCCAACTGTCAGTCACCAGGGCAGCCCAGGTGCTGGTTGCTAGGGCAACCAAGGGAACTAGCTGACAGGAAGGGGCAGGGCTTGGCCCTTCTTAAACCCAGACATGGGGACAGGTGGGCAGTTCCCCTCTGGCAGCCAAGGAGGGGGGAGCTCTACCAGGGCAGAGAGAAAGGAAAGGAGCGACTGCATGAACATCCCTGGGCTGCTGCCATAAGGGGGAGTATTTCTTCCCAGTAAGGCTAGAATGTCGGGTTTGACCAGACAGTTTACTTTTATGTTATAGCCTAGGGGCTTCGTGTTTTTTTTGTGTTTACCATTTTTGACCGGAGGACCGGGTGCGGCTATAAGGGGTCGGAGGAGGCCTCATAGGAGCTCCACAGTAGTGTTGGGTGGCCCTGGCATCAAAAAGGGTGCAGTGGTTTGGGGTCGGGTGCATTGATCCCAGCCCAGAGCGAGAAGGAGGTGGTGAGGAGCCCCAGAGCGAGAGAGGGGGCAGTGAGGAACCCCCAGAATGGGAGGGGGAAGCATGAACCCCCAGGGCGAGAAGGGAGCGGTGAGGAACCCCCAGAGCGAGAAGGGGTGGCAAGAAGCCCTAGAGTGAGAGAGGGGGCAGTGAGGAACCCCCAGGGTGGTGAGTAACCCCGGAGCATGGGGCAGTAGTGAGGGGCCCCAGAAGGAAAAGGAGAAGGCCAAAGCATAACAGGGCCTAGGTCAAACCAGGTCAGTTCCATCTGAGAGGCTTGGGCTGTGGTGTAGGGGAGGAAAGGAGCCGCAGGTAGTGCCCCTGGCACCAGGGCACATAAAATGGGCAGCCTCCCACTGATTACACCAATCAATTAATTAATTAAGATCAAGGCATGGCAGGCGAGTAAGCAGGCGGTTGGCCCATTACAGGAGGGTGGAGTCACTCTCAAAAAGGCTCCGATAATGATACTTCTGTCACACATGGTTACCAAAGACATGGGCCATCAAAAATAATCATGAGAGCTGTTTTGAAGATGTGTTAATGGGAACACTAGTACCATTTCTCTGAAACCAGAGTGAATTTACCTTTGGTAACTGTCTCATGAGATCTGGAAAGGAGATTTGCTTGTTTGACAGCAGAAGTGTTTGTTAAGCTTCATTGTAAACATTTAAGCTAAAAAATGAGTACTTCACAATATCCTCTCACACCCCTTATGCAACTTAAGGTATTTAACTTGGCACATATTTATATTAAATAAATATATTTTTAATGAAAACCTAAATTAAAGCATTAAGCAGTCAAATTCAAGCTAATGATTGCCCTCAACTGAAAATGGATCTGTAAACAATTTAAAATGCCTTAAATTCTGATATTGTCAAATAAATATTTTTGGAAAGCACCAACCCTGCATTCATGAATTCAGCAGTATACAGGAAAAGGTTAAAATAATCTCAGTCCTGAAAAATTTGCAGTCCAAGGTACCAAAAATGATAACAAGGTTCACTCAGTGACCCAAAGACAGGAATAAGAATGGTTCCCTGCTCCCCTAAATGGATAATGCAACTTACCTGAAGGTATTAAAAAGGAAATGTCTTTAGATGGGACTTAAATGGCCAAGGCGAAAAAGGGGAGGGAAATGGCTTAGATTCAAAGCTCATCCAAAGTCAAAGGTCTGAAAGTAAACTAGAAAAATAAAACTACAAAGGAGTGAAAACTGCTAAATCTTGAGAGGGATTCAAAGAGGAAGGGCAATACATTAGTGAGCAAGGGAGACAGAGTTACCAACATATGAGCACCAAAAATTAGAGAGAGAATTTCAAGATTTCTTTATGGCAAATTGGGTAACCTTCTGTCCCCGACGGGCCTTCGCGAGTCGCTACTATGAGGCTAGCTTTCCGTGTCGGTGACTACTCCCTTTTCCGGGCGTGGGTTTTACCGTGGTCATTCGTCTTCCCGAGTCGCCAACCCCGCTCTCGCCTGCCACGACTTGCTGTTACACTAGTGGGGCGGGGCTAGTTCACGGATCCCTCGGTGGCCCAGGTCTGTCTCGTCAGTTACACACGGGGCTCCTGCCACTCCTACACCCCAGCCTCACACCACCTGTGGCCTCCACTTCCCCATGCCTGCTCAGTGATGGTCCTGCAGGCTTCTATAGCAGCCTTCGTCGTCGCGTTTCCCCAAATCCCTTGGGTCACTCCCGCCCTGATGTCGGACCCTTTGCACCAGCCTGTATTGGTGTCTTAGCCCTACTACATAGATACCTCACCACTGACCCATCACCCTACACCCAATGGGTTACGTGCCTCCTCAAAGGAGCTCTACTGTACCGAGTACCTCGCTGACCCACCACCAGCACCCTATGCTCATGCCCGGGAGTAACGCCTCCTGGCTATTTAGTGCTGCTCCCCTTATCCTTCAATCGGCGTCCTCTACTCTCAGCGGCGATCCCGCCCCGATCTCTCTCTCCCGCCAGGTGATCCTTCGGCCTCTCGCCCCTCTTCAGCGATTCCCGCACCCACTGCCTCGGCACTTACTTCTGGGTGCTCTGGATCCTCCGGGGTGGTCTCAATCTTCCTTAGCTCACCCGATCCGGCACTTCGGGCTCTATCCACCAGCGATCCAGTCGTGGCTCCTTCTCTCCGGGCCACCGTCCTCTCCGGCACGCTGGCTCTTCGTTGTCCGTTCCGTGGAGCTAGTGTCGTGGCTGGCTCAGACCATCGTTTGTTCCCCTTGCTATCTGCTGCCTCCAGAGTGGCAGCCACCATTTTTAAATCCACCAGCCGGTGTCTGACATCATCGTCAGCTGCCGGCCGCAGCTGCACATAGACGCAGCTAACGAGCCGTGCGGGCTCTCCCTCCATCGCGGCGTCTCTCTTGTCCTGCCTTCCAAGTAAGTTTTCCCGGCTTCCTCAGGCCCCGGGACACCTTCAAAAATTATGAAGGTTTCCACTGAAGGTATGTTACTTATAAAAGTCAATTTCCTGTGTTTGTGAAAAAGGACAACCTAGTCAATATCTGAAAACAAAAAAAATGTTAAGAACTTTCAGATTCATTACCGCTGTATATGAACCTTTAATACTGCCTCCCTCTGCTTATGCAATATTACCAGACAAACACTAAAAGTAAGTCAAGATGGTTATGGCTTCTTTAACCATGGGGTAGTGTTCCAGAAAGATGGATTGCTAGGAAGAGATAGGGTCCACCTCACGAAGGGAGGGAAGAATGATTTTGCATACAGACATTGAAACCTAGTGATGAGACCTGTCAACTAGGTTCACTGGGGGATGGAGACGAAAGCCCAGAGGTAAATAAAGACCCTGGAGATCTGGATAAAAACTTGGTTAGAGGAAGCAATAATGGAAACTTTAGCACTGTTCTCAAGGAGAGGACAGGAAAGTTGGTTAGTCACTTGAAATTTTTATACACTAATGTGAGAAGTATGGGCAACAAACAGGAAGAACTGGAGGTCCTAGTAAAGCCACAGAATTATGATGTAATTGGCACCTCCATGGAGAAGCAGGGGTAGGGGCTCCTTCCGGTGGAGTCCCAGGACCTGCGCAGCAGGGAGTGGTGAAGGCAACTGGCTCCAGCACATGGAGCTTCCCTCCAGTAGCATGCGAGTGTGGGGACTGCCCATGTGTAGCAGGGAACCCCTGCAATAGAGGTGACCCGTCAGGGACTGTGCTCCTCACCGCAGTTTGCAGCACTGGTTGGAACTGCGCACCACCAGGCACCAGCACCTGCATTGGCCATGAGCACCCCAAGCACCCCCACTTGCTGCTGCTGCTGCCCCCTGAGGAGCTGCATGCCATGTGGGGAGTGTGGGGGGGGTTTCCTAAACTCTCCTACCCTCCCTCATACCCCATAAACATCACAAACCCACACCCTGCCCCAACCCCCCATATATACACCCCCAAACATATCCTATTGTCCCCACACACAGCAACACCCCATCACAACCCCCCCACACACACCCCCACCATAAATACAGACACACATACCACCATACACCCCGCAAACCCCCCCCACAATATACAAGACTAAGACTATTTTTGAGGTATTACGCAAGCACCTCTATTTACACTACGCAAACACAAATCATGACAAAAATATTTTTTGTAATAAAATTAAAATGTTATAGTAGAAGTTCGACTTTTAGTGTATGATTTGGGGGGGGTTCTGGTTCTAAGATGGCACCCCCCCAAAAAAAGAGTATTTCTGGGGGGTAAGGGGTGGGACTTCTGGTGGTAGAAGTCAGGGGTTAAGGACGGGACTTCCAGTCCCAAGATGGTGACCAGGGGGCCAGGAAATTGTCAAGGAGCTACCCATGTGGTCCTTGAAAGCTCACCCAACCTCACTAAGCAGCCCTCCAGCCAAAATAACTGCCCACCCCTGAGCTAGATGCTTTCAAGTAAGCAGAGCAGGATGGGATGCATCCAGGGTATCAAAGGAATTGCTTGAAGTAATTTTAGAGCTATGAGCTATCCTTTTTGAGAACTCATGGAGGATGGGTGAGATCTCAGATGCCTGTAAAAGGGAAAATATAGTGCCTATTTTTTAGAAAGGGAAGGAGGACAATCCGGGGAATTACAGACCAGTCAGCCTGACCTTGATACCCATAAAGATCATGGAGCAGGTTCCCAAGGAATCTGCTGGGAAACACCTAAAAGAGAACAAAATGATCAGAAACAGTCAGCATTGATTCACCAAGAGCAAGTCATGCCTGACCAATCTGATTTCCTTCTATAATAAAGTAACAGGCTCTGTGGATGAGGGGAAAGCAGTGGACCTGGAATATCTTGACTATAGCAAGCCTTTTGACACTGTCTTCCATGACATTGTCACTAACAAACCAAGGAAACATAGACTAAACGAAAGTACTGCAAGGTAGATAACTGTTTGGATCATTGTGCTCAGCAAGCAGTCCTCAATGGCTAAATATCTAGTTGGGAGAAGGTACCAAGTGGGGTTCCTCAGAGGCTTGCCCTGGGTCCAGTATTGTTCACCATCGTCATTAATCATTTGGATGATGTGATCAAGTGGATACTTAGCAAAGTTGAGTGAATTTGTGGTCACTCAAGAGGGCAGAGCCAGGATCCAGAATTACCTGGCTAGACTGGAGAAGTGGTAAAAACCAACCATATGAAATTCAACAAGGACAAGTGTGAAGTCCTGAAGTTGGGACAGAATAACTGTATGCACAACTACAGCTGCAGAATGACTGGCCAGGTTGCATTACTTCAAAGAAGGACCCTGGGAGTTAAGGTGGACCATAAGCTGAATATGAACCAACAGAGTGCTCTTGTTGCAAAAAAAGGCCACTAACACCCTGGACGGTATTAACACAAGTATCACTTCCAAATCCAGGGAAGTAATTCTTCCACTCTATTCAGCATTGGTGAGGACTCACCTGGAGTACTGTGTCCAGTTTTGGGCCCCACACTTCAAGAAGGATATGGACAGTCTGGAAAGAGTACAGCACAGGGCAGTAAAAATCATCAGGGGCCTGGGAAGCAAGACTTGCGAGGAAAGGCTGAAAGAGCTAGGGTTATTAATCCTACAGAAGAGAAGACTAAAAGAGGATTTGATATTAGTCTTAAAATACCTGTAAGGTGATTATACAAGGGATAGAGATGGGCTTCATCAAGGGAAATTTAAGTTAGAGATTATGAGGAACTCATTAACCATGAGGGAGGTCAGGCATTGGAACAGTCTACTTACAGAAGTCATGAATCTCTGCACTTGGAGACTTTCAAAAGCCGGTTAGCCAGACACTTTGCTGGGATGGTTTAGTAAGGGATGATCCTGCCTTGAGCAGGTGGCTGGACTATACGACCTTATGGGCCATGTCCAGATGAGCGCAACCATATGGAATGTGACACCACAGCCAAGTCTGCGGTATCACATACTGAACATTCAGCTGTTCTCAGCGCTGCAGGGGAGCAGCACAGAGTATATCCAGGGGTCAAAAAAACTGTCAAAAAGAAAAAAAGAAGCAGAGTGGCACATGCAGGAGCAACACATGCCGCTCAAAACCGGAGCCTGGCTAGCTAGAGGCATACTCCAGCTGCCAGCTAGGCTCTGAGCAGCAGGATCATTGCTGCTGCAGTTCCAGGAGGCCCCCAGGACCCCAGGCAAGGCTGCTGAGGCCAGCCCAGTGCTGGCCTCAGCCTCCTCTACCCCACCCAGGGTAACCTGCCATGTGCCAGAGGACACATGGCATAGGCGTTCCTCAGGGATATCTAGTGGCAGCACACAGTGTCCCGCTGCTAGTTGTCCCCAGGGAACCAAATATTCATGCTTGTGCAGACATGCCCATGAGGTCCCTTACAGCCCTACTTTCCTATGATCCAGTGATCCTAAGATTGCAAGTATATATCAGTAATCTGGGGTTATGCATATGACTGTAGTGTGGCAATTAAGTAATTTTAGTTTCATGCTATAGTGACACAACACAATAGTTGTCTGAACATAATAAAGGTGTTTTGGTGTTAGCAGTACTAGATTAGATTAAACTGATTTTTTAAACATAATAGATTTTCTCATGTGTCACTAAACACAAGGCATATTTTTGGGGTGCTCTTTCTATAGTATAATTTTCTAAAGCCATGCCCTTTCTATAGTTGTATTTTTTTAATCTTAACTCCAAATGTCCTAGATTTTTAATTCTTAGCTTTCTGCAAAATATAAAATGCCTGAAATGCATTTCAGTCTAGGTTACTGATGGATATGGTGATTCCAGCAGCCACATGGTGCCTGGTGGCTGGAGCTGCTTCCAGTATGCTGAGCACTCTCTCTCTGGGCTGCCACCAAAGCAGAAGTGGAAGCATGCACCTGTCTGTAGCTGTAGCATGTCCCAGCTAGTCCCCCTCCCTCTCCAAGTCCAAACCCAGCAGGTACCAGATGCATCCACAGCTGCCCAAATGCAACCAGTAGCCTCCAGGTCAGGGCTTCAGGCACAGGGGGGCAGAGAGTGTGTGCTGCAGCTGCAGGTGGGTACAGACTTCTTTGGTTGTGGCAGCCAGCATCTGTAGCATGCCCTGTCTTCTCTCTCCCATGCTTGAAGCCCTGACCCAGAAGCTGCTGGCTGTGTTTGGGCTGCTGTGGACATGGTGGGGAGCTGCCAGGTCTATATTTGGAGTGGGGAGGGAAGGGCACTAAAGCTGTGGGTGGTGGACTCCAGGCACAGAGTGGAGGTGCGCTAAAGCTGCAAGCAGGGTCGGGCTGCCACACTGGCTGCAGCTCTGGGAAGGAGGGACAGGGGAGGGAGAAGAGGTGGGAGTGGGAGTGAGAATTGGAGCGAGAGCGAGAGACAGGCAGACAAACAGGTATGGCCCTTGACAGGTCACCAAAATGTATTAAGTGGCCCAGTAACCCAAATAATTGCCCACCCCTGGTATAACTGAAAGTTTAGCTATCAGTACAAAATTATATCTTCCTACAGAGAAACTTCCAAACTAAACAGGTGTGGTCCAAGGGAGGGGTGCAGCAATGCAGGGCCCTCAGAGTTCACACCTGATCTAAGCCGAAAGGCTGAGAAGCGATTAGCACGTGTGCAGCGAAGCCAAAGGGGATGTGGGTGAGGCCACACCGTTCTTGCCCCATTCCTGGACCTGCTACTGAAACTGAAAAAATGTTCATTGTTCTCAGTGGCACTGAAGTCATTATTTCAAACATATAGCACTTCCCAAGTAAAAGTGAAGATGTTGATCCCGTTTCTGTCAGGCTTTACAAAAGATGTTCTCGATATTACTGAGAACAAAATACAGCTAACCTCTTCAAAATGGCCACCTGACAGCAGTTTGTGGCTTCATTTCCATTGAGAAGAGGGAAGGCAGTCATTTTCAAAGTGAGCACAAAAAGTGCATGAAATCCTCTGTAGTGGAGTATTGTTCTTTAGTTCCTACTGAGGAATACATGTCATTCCTGGCCCTGAAGACTTCATTTACCACAGAAAAAAAAACTCAAACAAAATTAACAAAATCAAGCACAGTTAAGTGCAAATTTAAATGACTAAATGTCTTGAGAAATCTGAATCGCTGCTATTCTGTTAAGATCTGTCATGAAAATTACAGAGATTTTATGCACGTTTTATAGTTCTTAAATGTTCCGTTTTCATGGATTAATTTCAGTTTTAGTGAATTTACTCAAATCCTCAAAATATAAGCATTGTATACGCAAGGAGTAAGCACTAGACAGTCTGGGAAGATATGCTGAAATTCCTATACGCAGCAAAAAGTTTGAACCTTTGCTTTAGCTACAGTGTTCAACATAAATTTAAGCATGGAGACATGACTTATGCTCGCAAGTCTTTTGTTACATTATCCCATACCATTATTTCATAGTTCAACAGCAACAGATTCATTTCTTTCATTAAGAAAACTATAAACCTTATCAGCATGAGCAATCATTTGGAACAAAGAGCATTCATTTATGTCTGTTCCTTGAGCTTGCTGATCAAAAAAATAACAGCCTATGTTGGATTAAGCTAACATTATATATGACCATTTTGGGAGTGGGGAAATTATATATGGATGACCTTGAAGTTATTTATACAAACTGTGTAGTCATAATGGCTCAAAACATTGTATAATGATTTCCTAGTGACTGCTCTGTAAATCTCAGAAGTAAAACTAGTTTGCACTATAACAAGTACCACAGGCCCTGTTTTAACAAGCAGTAAATTGCCCTTCAAATAGAAAACTTGACAATGAATAATTTAAAAGATATGAAAAGGCCATCCTTTTTTGCATTTCTCTGGTCATTTTCTCAAATTAAAATTGACAAAAAGATAACTAGGGCATTGGTACAAAAGAGCACCATAGGAGAAAAACAGATTCTAAAATGTTTATGAAGATGATTTTTTCCAAATATTTTAAGTCACAGATAATGAAAGTACGCCTTCAGCAGAGTACACCCCTCACTAACTGCAATAGTGTTTATTTTAATGGGGAAAGAGATGTTTCCATGAAAAAATAACAACAGTACACAAATGCCACTGTCAATTTCCACTTGCAGACAAGATTTCTCAGCCCTTACTCACATGGAGTAGCGCTTTTATGAAGTAGCACTGAAAATCAGGGTCATGCCAATCTGTCAGTTCCAAATGAGTCTACCAAAAGAATATATGAAACCCCAAAGTGGACAATTCTGGAATAATTTATCCATAGGGAAGAATTTATTCTGAACTAACATCTGTTATAAATTGGCTTATGCCCTGAAGCATGAAGACTTATATTCCTTATAAAAATATTTTCAAACCCAGTATAATTAATCATCTTTCATTATCTTTATATATTATTATTCTTTTCACTAATTTTTCCCTGTTTAATGTTTTAAAAGAATTATTGTATAGGTTAATTATGCATCAAGTAAAGGAAATATTTCCTTTTATCAATTTTTGACTTGTTGCCTTTAAATTTCATGAAATGTTTCCTGAATGGAAGTTTTACATCAGCACCAAAAATGGTACCTTCTATGACAGATTTGTTTTTTTAAAGCCATACCTATACTAATAATGGACCAGCCTGACTTCATATCACATTTGATGGTCTACGACAGAAGCTTAAAAGGTGAAAGAAACGTAGTATTCCTCTAGAAATATCTGCTGGTGGTGTTGTGTGTTAAATGATTAAAAATGACCATACAAAAAAACCCCACCTTTCCTGTCTTATTTAAAACAAAATGATTATTACATGAATTACTTTTCACAAACGTAAGCAGCAGCTCCCCTCCAAATTAAACACCTAAACAGCTAATTCATGTATACAATTAGGCAAACAAAATTACATACTCAATATATCTTTTGGATTTCCCATTTTTCAGCAGGAGCTTGAGAATGCAAGTATTCAGTTATTACTACTTAATAAAATTAGCATATGCAAGTATGTCAATGCTTTGTTTTGTGTGTGCTGTACCGGCCTAGTCATTTGAAAATGTGTGGTAATAAGCTAGACAATTAAATTGGTCTCTGAATAGCTATCCAGTGATCTGCATTTAGATTGCCTTGCATATATATTTTTGAAAAAGGATAATACAAGTTTAAAAGGCAGTTTGAAAAAATTGTTTGGGCCAAGCTTCAAAGTGACATTATCCCTTTCTTAAACAAAGGTAGACAGTTGGCATCTTTCCATGTACATGGATTTGTTCAAGGAACATTCCCCTTTCACTTTTAGGACTAAAGCCTGTTTCACTTTACATGCCTAAATTGTGAGTACATAGGCACATAACAGCAGTTTTTGTCACTTATACACAGTTTATGATTTAACATTGCCCATGCTAGTAGTTTGAGCATGCTCATTAGGGCTGCGCTCTGATCAAGGCAAATGCATCGGGAAACACATTTGCTTTACTAATATGCATAAACCTTGAGAAGTCCCAAAATGTTAGCCAGGCAAAAAATTGGGACAGGGAGTGGGAAGGTGGGAGGGAGCAGGGTGGGGGGGACTATCCCAATAGCTAGCCCAATAGGACTAGGATAAGGCACTTGGAGATGGGAGGGAGGGCTTAACTCTCCTTTACTACCCTTCTAGTGAGAAAGTTTTTCCTAATATCTAACCTAAACTTCCCTTGCTGCAACTTGAGACCATTGCTCCTTGTTCTATTATAGCCACCACTGAGAACAGTCTAGCTTAGGGACAGGTAACACGCATGCCAGAACATGGCAGCCAAAGACATTTTGCTTGGCATGTGTACCTTGGGGTGGACGGTGAGGGAGCTGTGAGAGGCCCAATCCTTTTTGTGGCAGTGCAGCCCCAGCCCCTTCTCTATTGGCCACCTCAAGGCATGTGTGCACCCACTGCTTGCAACCTCCCTGCCTCCTACTGTGTGTCCCAGGCTTCATGGTGGGTGGCAGGGGCCTGCCCAGAGATCAGGCTTGCTATGGCAGCAGCTGGGAGGCTGCAAGTGGTTTCACTGAGGTCTGCGGAGCCCTGACCTAGCTCATTGCTGGCTGTGGGTGCATGTACGCCTTGGGACAGATAGCAACAAAAGGGCTGGTGCTGTGCTGCCACAACAAGGATTGGGCCTCTCGCAGCTCCTCTGCTGTCCGCCCGAGCGTGCAAACATCTTACAAGTTGAGGTTGTGGGTGTTTTTGGCACTCTGCCCAAAAACGTTGCCAATCCCTGGTTTAGTTAGATCCTCTTTGTAATCAACCTTCAGGTAGCTGAAATCTCTTATTAAATCCTGCCTCAGCCTTCTTTTCTCTAGACTAAATATGCCCAGTTCCCTCGTCTTTGTTGCCTTCCACTAGAGTCTTTCCAATTTGTCCATATCCTTTCTGCAGTGCGGGCCCCAAAAGTGGACACAGTACTCCAGATATGGCCTCACCAGTGCCACACAGAAGGGAATAGTCACTTCCCTCAACCTGCTGGCAACACTCCTATTAATGCAACTCAGTATGTCGTTAGCCTTCTTTGCAACAAGGACACACTGTTGGCTCATATTCATTTTGACTTAACAGTAACCAGAAAGCAGATACTTCGAAATCCTCCCTTACCAGAGGGGGGCTTGAACCTCTACCTCCTGCTTCCTGGTAAAATGCTAACCACCCAGCCACAGAACAGGCATCACACAGAACCCTCTCAAGCCTTCCCTTTGAAGACAGCCCACATGGTAGCCAAGAGACAGATACGTGTGAAGCTAGGAAGAAAGTAACAAATGTGAGGGCAAGTGCCTCCATGAGATGCATGCTACCCTAGAAGAGAGCAGGAATTTCCCCAGTACTGTTAATCAATTTTAGCCACTGAGTATTCAAAATGCAAAATGCAGTGGCCCAGATTCAAGGTGTGGGCTGGAGAGGGGCCAGGGTAATGCCTGTCCTGAGGCATGGTGGCTAGAAAACTGCTGGAAGCAGAAGATACGGCTTCAAAAGCCCTCAGGGAAATTAGAACCTTGTTTTATTGTTCCATGGTACATATCCAGCTCACTAGGCTAAAGGGGGTGAGGGCTCTGTTTTTCACTCAAATATCACAATTTCCCTGCCTTTCTGCACATATCTCGCAATTCTATTTCCTGACACAAGTGCCCAGCTACAATACAGTCTTGCTAAACACACTCAGGAGGCTACCATGGGCAGTGCTGAAGTGCAAGCTGTGCATAAGTGCCAAAATTGCAGTTATACAGCTATGTACATTTCATCTAGGCATGTAATATGAAATGGGATTTAGTCTTTATTCTTTCCCTAAAGCCATATAATACCAAGAGGCCCCCTGTTGGTCCTGCCCCCTTTTAACTTTCTTTAATTTTTTCACTTGTCTTTATCCTTCATGTCACTAGGAAGAGCGTATGAAATCTTCTCTTTCTTCAGATAGGGAGGAATCTGAAGTCATATCTTCAGAGGCAAAGAAGCAAAATTAAAACATCATTCTTAAATTCTTCAACAACCTCCTTCCCTCCCCATCCACTCCAATCAAATTTTGACAATCTCAGTTTTTATTCTTCTCAAGTGATATTAATGAACTGGTTTGCTGGTATATGTTCAGAGGAAAAACACAAAACACACTTGTACTATGGCTGAAAAGTATTTAGTTGACCAATTTTTATAGGGCTAGAACCCCTATGAAAAGACTCAGTTCCATTTAAATTGTTTTGGAAAATAGGTTACTTCATATTTTGCATCAAATAAAGTAGTTTAGTGGTAGAGATATCACTATTATTTTCTCAACCCCAGGGATTCCTCTCATTAAATGAAGCAGAGGGTGTGTAGTGGCCAGAACCACTGCTCCCTGCTTTGGTTGGGAAAGGAACCACAACTGTTACAAGAGGTTAAGAGAGTACCACGAAGAAAAGACTGGAAGGAACACAAGGGAAAGTAAGAAATATATGTAAATTCTTGAAGGTAAAAAAAAAAAAAAAAAGCAGCCCAGAATCAAGCACAAAGGATCAGTACTGAACTGTTAAATTAAAACTGGCATTCCAAAATCCTTTCATCCAGCACATTGCAGACAGTTAATGCTTTTCTCACACAAGCTACATGGGAACTTTGTAACTTTAAATAGTACTTCAATCTGAGAACACTTACACATTTTGCTTAAAATGTTCATGTTCTTTTAAGTCAAGATATATTACTGTTAACAAATATAGATCCAATATTTCACTGTCACGCAGGTAATCTCAATGATGTACTCCCCCACTAACCTGCAATATCTTTGTCATAATAAAGATAGGAGAGTTCAGTGCTGTACTTGATGGGCCCCACGGGCGTACGCACATTACCACGGTGGCAGACTTGGGGCTCTATCTCCCCTACACCCTGTCCACTTTCCAACCATAGGTGTTGAAAATTCTCTGGCTTTCCTTCCTGCTCTAGGTCAGCAACCAGGCTCACTCAGAGATGGATGAAGGTGTGCAGTCTGGCTCCATGTTTGGCCACTTGATGCCACAGTGCAGCCAGGTCTGGGGCTTTCTTTACCAATGGCCTCTGGACCATTTCTCCAAGTTTGTTTCTTTGTGCCTCCCCTTGCTGGGGTAAAGGCCCTCCAATTGCCAATATGAAAGCCTGGCAGCTTGGAGAGCAGCATCCGGCTGGTAATTCTGTGGGGGGGATGGGGCACAGGGGAGGGAGGGGGCAGGGGAGGGTGGGCTGATTGAGGACCCCGCAGGGAGGAAGGGAGTGGGGCTGGGCCTGCCTTCATCTCACGCACAATTCTGGGAAGCACATGCCCCTGATGCCTCCCCCAGGGCTGTGTGCAGCAGAGGGAGCCGCCCCACGCTCTCCCCCAGACAAGCCATACCTCCATCCCATGCCTGCCCCACCCTGCCTGGACAGTGCCTGTCCCTGCCCCAACCCCACCACCTCCCTCACTGCAGAGGCCCCGATCTGCCCCCAGTGCCCCTTCCCTCCCCCACACCCCTAACCCCCAACAGACTTACCAGCCAGATGCTGCTCTCCAAACTGCCGGGTTGCATTCCTGGTCTTGTGCATGCTGTGGCTGTGCACATGCATGTGGCCTTTATCAGTGACATTATCAGCCACAACAGCCAAAAAAAGATGTTTGCTGATAATGTCAATTTTCATTTTATCGGTGCCGATAAAATATGAACCAATGTATCAGTGCACCTCTATTTGTGGGTTTTGTTTCTTTAATTGTAAATAACCCAAGTTTCTTTTACTTAATAGCTAATGTGATTTTATAACAGTGGTTTGCTTATGTTAAAATATCTCTCTAACTCCAATGACACAATTAGCATACATAACAGCAAGAATTGACCCTTTCTGCACTAACACCAATAGAACACCATTTTCTTTAGCATAGAAATTACAATGAATAGAATCACAGAAATTTCACCCAAAGATTCCTCAATTCATCACTTTCCCAAGTCCCTTATAGAAAAAGTACACGTTTTACATATTAAAGAACATTTCTGACATTGTTTTTATAATATAGCCACAGGGAGCTATGGATAGTAAATACACATTCCTTTTATGAGACTACATTAATTGTAAAATAATTGCATCGTACTGTAATTCAACACTAGCAGATTTTATATCTACAGAAGTTTCAAGACTTGTATTCCAAATGTTTACATAATCTAATTTTTCCTTATGTATATGCAAAACTTTAAAAATCTTTCCCCCCATCCCACCTCATAAGCTCTTACAAGACTTAAAGCTTGACAGGGCTTTAAACTAACCCCATCAATGGATGGGGGGACTACTAGCACAGCAAACCTACTGGACAACTTTTGCAAAGCCAGGAGGCTAAGGCACTCAAGAGAATCTACCCCTACCCCAGCCCTGGAAGACCTCCTAATCAGGAACAAGAGCTCAACCAGGAATTCACCCAAGCAACTGGCTGAGGCTGTATGCTCCCTGTGCATGGTTGTCATGGGAGACTTCAACTACCCAAACATCTCATGGGAAGAGTACTCAGCCAAATCTAAATGGTTGCAAAGCTACCTCACATGCGTGGAGGAGCTCTATCTAACTCAAGAAGTCTATGGACCAACAAGAGGCAAAGTGCTGCTTGACCTGGTACTGGCAAAGAGGGATGATCTAGTCAGTGACCTAATGATCGAAGGGAAAACTGGGAGATAGTGACCACAAGCTTTCACTATCCACCACAAATCTGGCAAGTCAGTCAGCAATGCAAAAGGCCTCAACTTCAGGAAAGCTGACTTTGACAAGCTCAAGAGGCTTGTTGGTGAGGCCCTAAGGGACCATGACTTCAAGGGGAGGGAAGTTCAGGATGAGTAGTTGCTCCTCAAGAGAGCAATCCTGAAAGCACAAGCAATGTCAATTCCATCTTAGAGGAAAAGGTAGCAAAAGGGCACAGCAACCCCCTTGGCTCTGAAGGGAACTTGTGGACCTACTGTATCTAAAAAGAAAGACCTATAAAGAGTGGAAGACTGGAATCACCTCAAAGGAGGAGTATTCTGCACAGGTCTGGACCTGTAGGGAGTGAACCAGGAAAGCCAAGGCTGTGACTGAACTCCAGCTGGTTACACATATCAAGAACAATAAAAAGTCCTTTTTTAAATATGTGGGAAGCCAAAAGAAAAGCAAGGGTAACACTGGACTCCTGCTAAACCAAATGAGACAAATGTCAACCGACACCCAGGAAAAAGCCAATATGCTTAATGTGTATTTTGCATCAGGTCTTTCACCAGACCCAAGGCACTGCCCTGCTCAACATGGTACAGGATGGCCAGGGTAAAGGTGAATTGTTACTCTACATCACTGTAGACCATGTAAAGGAACACCTTGAGAGGCTGGACAGCTTCAAGTCAGCCGGCCCAGACAGTTTACATCCCAGGGTACTTAAGGACCTGGCAGTCATCATACCTTAGCCACTGGCGTGGATCTTCAAGAACTCATGGCACTCAGGTGATGTGCCCGAAGATTGGGAGAAGGCCAATGTGGTGTCTATCTTCAAGAAAGGGAGGAAAGTAGATCCAGGGAATACAGGCCTATCAGCCTGACTTCTATCCCGGGGAAGATCTTGGAAAAAATGATCAAAGAGACCTGTCCCGGGGAGTGGGGTGACGCCAACTACTCACCCGCAGCCCAGAACGACGCTCCCGGGGAATCCGCACGGCTCGTGAGCCGTCTCTACGTGCAGCTGCGGCCGGCCAGTGACATCAGCACTAGACGCCAGCCGGCAAAGATAAAAATAGCGGCGGCTGCGGCAGAGGGGGCGGATGGCCCTGGAAAGGAGCTGCTACAGGCGCCGCGGGAGAAGCAGGTCCCAGGGAAGCATACTGAGTGGGCTGGAGAGCCGGAGCGCAGAGCATCGGGGAGAGAAATACCCCGTCGGTATCCGGCATCAGACACCGAGGAAGTGAGTGCTGGCCTGGATACCAGAGAGCACAGGCAGCCATGAGGACCTCACAAGACCCAGGTAGAAGGTTGGACTGGTGGGGAGTGGAGGACAGCATGTTGGGAGGCAAGAGGTTGGGAGGACCTGGACGAAGGGTTGGGATCAGGGCGCGGTCGCCGCCCAAGTCCGGGAAGCTAAGCAAGAACGGGCTCATGCTTAGGGGACTAGGTGGAGTAAATCACATGGGGAGCGGGGAGTAGCACTGTTGTCGGGGCTGTAGGTGATTGTCCCCACGTTGGGGGAAGTCTGGAGAAAGCACCCAGGGTACAAGGCATACAGAGACCAGAGAACTGGTCCCAGAGGTACCCTTTTAGGGAGCAGGGTTAGCGGCGAGCCTTGCCAGGAGTGGGCCCGAATCTGACCCCACGAGGTGACAGTACGCAAGTGGGAAAAGCTGGATCTGCTCGGTAGGCCACAAGACATCGCTAAGGCGGCCCGACAGAGGTGGCATGAGGCCGGGGTGCAGGGGTGGTGGAGCCCCATGTGCAACTGCCGGGTCGGATCCGGGCATTGAGGGACCCGCCAGGCGACCTGCCCGTTGCGGAACATCAAGACGTGGCAGGAAAGAGCGGGATCATTGACGCGGGAGGGAGAGCTGCCTCGACGCTTCTAAGGGCCCGGACGCAGAGTAACACCTGGCTGGAACATCAGAGCCACGTCCACGTGGATAGACAAAGCCCAGCGGGCACAAGACCATTCTAGACAAACTGGCTGATGGCAACATCCTGAGGGATGGCCAGCACAGGTTTGCTGTGGGTAGATCTTGCCTGACCAATCTCATCTCCTTCTATGACCAAGTGACATATCACCTGGACAAGGGAGAAGAGATTGACGTCATATCTGGACTTTAAAAAAGCCTTTGATCTGGTGTCCCACAATTTCTTCATGGAAAAATTGGCCAACTGCGGCCTTGGCCACATCACAATCCGATGGCTGGGGAATTGGCTCCGAAGTCAGACACAGAGAGTGGTAATCAATGGAAGTAAGTCATCATGGTGTGCTGTGACCAGTGGGCTCTCCAAAGGCTCTGCCCTTGGGCCAATACTCTTTAACATCTTTATTAATGATTTAGACATTGGTGTCAGAAGCAGCCTGGCCAAGTTCACCAATGACACCGAACTTTGAGAATAGGCTAGTGATCCAGGCTAACCTTGACAGGCTCAGAAAATGGGTGGGTGAAAACCTGATGGCATTCAATACCAAAAAATGCAAGGTACTCCAACTTGGGGAAGAAAACCCGCAGCACGCTTATAGGCTCGGCAGTGGTAAGTTTGCTAGCACCATGGCTGAAAGAGACTTGGGGGTCATGATTGACCAGAAGATGAATATGAGCCACCAATGCGATGTCGCAGCTGGTAAAATAAGCAAAACTCTGGCTTGCATCCCTAGATTCTTCTTAAGCAAATCCAAGGATGTCATCCTCCTACTGTACTCAGCCTTGGTGAGGCTGCGCCTGGAATACTGCATCGACTTCTGGGCTCCAGAATTTAAAAAGGACGTGGAAAAACTTGAGAGAGTCCAGAGGAGAGCCATGCATATGATCAGATGGCAGGAGAACAAGCCCTGTGATGAGAGGCTGTGAACCACAGGACTTCAGTCTTGAAAAGCGCAGGATCAGGGGAGACCTGGTGGCCACCTATAAGTATATAAGGGGTGTACATCAGGATCTAGGGGAAGACCTGTTCACCAGAGTGCCCCAAGGGATGACAAGGTCAAACAGTCACAAACTGCTCCAAGACCATTTCAGGCTGGACATGGTAACTTCTTTACTGTCCAAGCCCCCAAGGTCTGGAATAGACTACCTCCAGAGGTGGTACTCTGGACACTTTTAAGAAACATTTGCAAGTCTGTCTTGCTGGGATCATTTGACCCTAGCTGACTTCCTGCCCCTGGGGGAGGGGACTCAATGATCCTCCAAGGTCCCTTCCAGCCCTAATGTCTATGAAATATATATTTAATTTCCCATTTTCCTCAGGTTTTATGGAAAATAAGAGCACAAAGTCAAAAAGTCAGCATCCTGTTCTAATGGATCATCCTTGGTTTGATTAGCCTGAAGTCTTTCTCAGAATGTAAATTATAACCTCTGCTATAAATTATGTCTCATTTTAAGAAGATCCCCCATCTTAATATCCAAACATTCAGATATTCTAAGAATCAGACCATGGTTTTGCTCAAGTTAGAAAAAGTTTGGTAAGCTTTCCTATGAAAAATCCCAAGTGATCTCATACTGTGCAACAAGGACTTGAAACAACTGCCACCTCTTTCCAAATTTCAAAGATTTGCCACATTTTTGGCACCCAGGCTCCATCCTCTAGGTGCCCTTACCCCATGGCCCTCCACTTCGGGAAGCCAAAGAAATCACTTGTATGTAGCTTTCACTGGGAAGAGGGTTTTTATTGTAGGTGGGTGGGATAGGTGGTAGAGTGACTCTGTTTGTTGGGGAGGGAGGGAGGAGGGGGCTCTATATGTTCAGGAGGGAGAGGGGAGGAATGAGGGGTGTGATGTGAGGGGAATAAAGATTTCTTCTTTGGACACTTGTCTGCTGTGAGATGCTGCTGGGAGTGGGTAGGTGCAGGGGGGTTCTGTGGGTAGCAGGGCAGGCAGGCTACAGCAGGGAGTGCTGAAGGAGGCGGTCTGCTAAAGCCTCCCACAGCTGGTGCCCTGGCCCACACTGCCAGGTGCATGGATCTCCTGTTACTTTGCCAGGGAGGAGTGGGCCACCACTACTGCTGCCACCACAGGTGGTGCTCCTGCTGCTAGACTTCGTCCATGCATCACGCCTCCTCCACCCAGGCCTTGCATATGTTATTCAGCACACAGCCTGAAACAATGACCCAGGGAAGGTTCTCCTCAGTGACCTCAAGGAGAGCTGTGAGGGAGTGCCAGCAGCCTTGTGGTTGCTAAAAATGTGCTCAACCATGGTGCAGGTCCAGCCAAAGCAGAGGTTAAAATAGGCCTGGCAAGTGTCCAGGTGACCAGTGTAGGGCCACATCAGCCACGGCAGGAGTGGGTAGACAGGGTCCACAATGAGCAGGGGCAGGACCACAATGTCACTCAGCTGTAGAACCAGCACCCCCAGCATGAAATGCCTGCTCTCCACCAGTCCTGCCAGGCCAGAGTCTTGAAATACATGGGTGTCATGCATGCTGCCTGCCCAGCCAGCACAGACATGGGTGAATGTGCTGTAGTGGTCCATGATGGCCTGCTGGACCACAGAGTGTAATAGAGTCATTCTGCATGGGGTGGGCAGATGACTGGGATATGGGTCTTTGCCAGGGCCCTGATACACTGGGGGAATCCCCATGCATGGAATCCTGCCACCACCTCCAGGGGGTCATGTACATGTAGCACAGTGTGCCCCAGCATGTCCTGGAGGGCCCCGCATACCTCCAGGATGGCCTCCCCAGCAGTGGCCTTGCCTACACTAACCAGTTGTCTGATATACCAGAGGATGGCAGGCAAGGTCAGCTTCAGCAGTATGAGGACCAAGCAGGTGTCGATGAGAAGAGCCAGACCCATGTCAGTGTCCTGCTGCTCAAGGTGGGGCTAGAGCTGCTCAAGGTGCCAGAAAGTGACCCAGGTTAGTGGAAATGCATCCAGCTATTGCTCATTGTTCCAGCTCTTCTGGACGAGGTACACCCACAAGTGCTGGCTGGCATGACAGGCCCAGACACAGCAGAGCAGAAGGCCCAGGACAGTGACAGTGGTCCCAGCAGTGGCATCCAGAAACCCCTTATCGGTGGCCCTGGAATGGCATGCTGCAGGTGGGAAGGCAGTAGCTGGTAGTGGGAGAGCCGGCTGGGGTGAAACAGACATGGGCCAGACGGCAGTTTACACAGAGGGTCAGAAGGGTGATCATGGTGGCCAGCATGAGCCTGGGGCACTGGTCATCACTGCCAGAGCCAGGGGCTGGGGTAGCCATAGTGTGATCATGGAGAGAGATGCTGTGTGCTGCCTCTGTGTTTGGCACACTGCCCCTGAGTAAGGAAGAGGCTGGCCAGAAAGCAAAGAGCACGGCTGGCTTTTAGAAGATGGCTTCCAGGTGCTAGCACCTGCAGCTGGAGCCTGGACCTCCCCCCCCAGCGGCCACAGGGCTGCATTGCAGGACTGCAGGGAACTGGGTGCAAATCATCTCCCTAATCCCTACATGGGTAGACACCTACCCAAAAACACTTACTGTACAGTAGCTTACTGCACAGTAAATCTTGTCTGGAGTAAATGAACATGTAGACGTGCCCAGTCTTCCATTTATTAAGTTAGTACCCACATTGCCAAGTTATTTGTTACTCTGGAAGACAGAAAGCATGTTCTCCTATTGAAATTTCTCCACTTCGAAGAATATTTAAATATTCATTGGACCAGAAAGCAACTGAGACTGGTTCTATACCCCAATAGCCAGGGCAGTCACCTGAAGTGTAGGAGACAAAAGTTCAAGCCCCTGACCTCAAACAAGCAAAGAAATACAAGCCTAGTCTTCCTCATTACTCAACTAGTGGCTGTTCCTTCACACATGCAGCAAATGGTTTTGTTTTATCCCAATGTGAAAGTTTGAAAACTTTTGCAGGACAGAAAAACAGTTTCCCTTCCAGTTTTCCAAACAGTTAGTGTGACCAACTGTGAAAAGTTTAAATGACTTACTGAACATCACATAAGTACTCCAAGTCCAAGAGAAAACCAAATTCTTCAGAGACTTTAACTCTCTTAAAATACAAGACCAAACTTTGACAACAAATACATGAATCTTACAGATAGTAGTATCTTTTACTCAACTTCCCCGATTCATTCCCAGAGCAGACCCATTTCATGTACTGAATGGAGCAGGGGTGCCAAGAGGAAAAAACAGCATGTACTAATGTAATTAAAGACTGTCTCATAATGCATAAGCACCAGGGATCCAAATAAAGATAGGAAATACCAGAATGGTACATGCACAAACTAACACTTGCTTTGAGACCTTAATAGCTTTAACATAGTTTTGTGCATGTCAAATAGAGATATAGCATTCTCTCTCAGGATCATGGACATATTAACAACATTAATTATATTTTCAGAGGGACACAACAGTGATGAACTGAAAAAAACTGACTAGAAGCAGTTATAGTCGAAACAGGCACCTGCAAAATTCCCACAAAAATACATTTACTCTTGTTCCTGCAATTCTTCTACTTTTGCACTACTGTGAATGTAAAGAAAAAGTATTATGTTAAATTGTGCTAAGGAGGTTTGCAGTATACATTAATTTCCTCTAGGGACCAGAGGGTGACCACAAAGCTCATTTTCACTTGTATCATAAAGCCAAATCTGAAACCAGGTCTTCACAAATGAATACATCAACCTGCTGTGCCAACTATCCCATTCTGATGATTAATAAGATAAACTTGTTTTCTAAGAATTCCAACGACCTAATTAAACTCATAACTAATTGAACACCAATTCTAAACCTTTCATACAAAGGTCTAGAAACTAAATAAGCATTTAATCCTACTTTAGAATTGAAGATAAAATATTTTAATTAATTACTATAGATTCTAATATACTAAATATGGCCAGTAATGAAAAGGATTGTTCTAAACCTTACTTACTTTACTCTCCAACCTCCCTGTAAGAAACTCTCCAAGCTTCTTGGGGACACCATTAATCACTCAGAAAGCCTCGAGAAAGGCATCTATGAAACATGACACATCCCTAGGCTTCTCCACAAAGAAACACCGAGACTGGTTTGATGAGAATGAAAGGGAAAGTCAGGCTCTCATTAACATAAAAAGGAAAGCCTTCACAGTTTGGCAGAATGACATTAACCCCAAATAGAAGCAAGACAGTTATTGCCACATTAAATATGAGAGATCCAGAAGAATATTTGAGAGAGAAAGAATAAGTAGTGGGAGGACAAACCAAAACAGATTCAAAAGGTTGCTGACAGCCACAAGGTATCAAGGTATTAGCACAATCAAAGCTATTTATGGGCCAGCCACACAAGGAGACATCCCTCTGAGGGCAAGGATGGAATGACACTCTTTAAAGAGAACTCTGTGGAAGGAGAACTTTCAAGACTCCTGAACCAAATTTCTGAAGTCAAATAAAGTCATCAATGCCATTCCACAACACCCCATTAAGGACTACCTTGCAGATCCATCAACTTAGAGGCCTTGAAAGCCATTAAACACATGAAAAACAACAAAAAGTGATCCTGATAGAATACCAGCTGAAATCTATAAGCAAGGTGGAAAGAAGCTCTTACCAACAACACGTTATTATGAACATCTAGAAACATGAATATATTCGTAAAGACTTGAGACATGCCAACATTCTTACCTTACACAATAAAAGAGACAGAATGGTTCAAAGAAATTATCATGGTATTGTACTCCTGTCATAGATGGGAAGATCCTCACTTACAATCTCCTCAACACACTCATCTTCCTTACTAAGGAAATTCTATATACACCCCAATGTGGTTTCAGATCACTCAGAAGTACAACAAGTAATTTTTGTTACTAGACAGCTGCAGAAGGACCATGAGTAACACAAAGATGTTTACACAGCCTTCATTGACCAAAGGCCCTTGACTCAATCAACAGAGTATGGAAGATCCTGGTAAGATTCAAATGCCCGTTAAAATGTTTTACCATCATCCAACTTCATGTCAACATCACAGCAACCATCCTAAGCAATGGCTATGAAACAGACCCCTTCATCGTTAGAAGTGGAGTCAAATAAGGCTGTCTGATTGCACCAACACTCTTTTCCTTTCTACAGAATGCAAGAGTTATTACTAGATTCTGACATAGTAAACAAGGAGAGTATTTCGTGGAATGCATATATTGAACCACAGGTTTAGAAGGCTGTTCTCTCCTAAGCAACTGCCTACATATGCCAAACTTCTGCCAGCATTCAAGCAGCAAAGGACATTGCTCAAACTCTACATAAATGTGACTGCAGATGCTTGTTTCAACAAAGGAAAACAATGCCTCCTCAGAATCCACTTCTCAGAACAAAAGTAACTAAGCCCTGGTAGTATGAGTTCTGTAAGGGTCTTATCTATGCAATTTATAACAAAAAAAATGAATTAGAAACACTTTTAGATAAACCCTTGATAGATGCACCTTCAATATTTATCTTATCAACAAACAACCTTGGGGACACCCTGAACAATTTCATTCTTTCCAGATAAAGTTAATAAATCTATCAGTATATCAAAGGTACAAAGTTTATTTCTCCCATGATAGGAGTAGAATTTACAGAAGAAAACATGAAAATGGATCATCTAATTCAGATAGAAGCCACCGATTATTTTAAGCAAAAATGTACAATGAGTATTAAGAGTCACATTAAAAGACTCTTTTGCCATGAGGAGTTCATTGATTTGATGCTGGAGGAGACCTACATGACTGTGGAGGAAGAACTGCCAGAGGCAACACTAGAGAAGGGAAAGGACATGGACTCCCAGGGAAGTGGAAGCTTGTGACCTCTGGCAGCAAGCATAAACCTTCATCTCCACCTCTAGCAGTTTATCTAGAGAATAGATATGAAGCCCTAGCAACAAAGGGTAAGGAGCATGTTCCATGGGTAGAGGAAGACAGGCCAGGCTTCCCCAAGGCAGGGAGGATCAAGACCACTGCCACCAAGAAGAAGCAATGAGTGATACTGGTTGGAGGCTCCTTTCTTCAGGGGACTAAGCAATCCATCTGCTGACCTAACCTGTTGCCTTCGGAAGTCTGCTCCTTGCCCAGAGCCCAGATCCAACATGTCATGGAGGGATTACCAAGACTCATCCGTCCCTCTGACTACTACACCATGCTGCTCATCCATGCGGGCACCAATGATACTGCCAGGGGAGCAGATCAAAAGTGACTACAAAGTCACTTGAGTGCAAAGATGAAGAGGAGGGGGTCTAAGGTGGTGTTCTCAACAATCCCTCCAGTCAAAGGAAAGGGCCCAGGCAGGAGCAGGTGCATCCTGCAGATCAATGCCTGTCTGCACAGGTGGTATCGCCAGCAGGAATTCAGCTTCTTCAACCATAGGCTGTTGTTCTAAGAAGGATTGCTACGAAGAGATGAGATCCACTTGACAACGAGAGGGAAGAGCATCTTTACAGACAGGCTAACCTAGTGGGGAGGGCTTTAAACTAGGTTCACTGGGGGATGGAGATCAAAGCTCTGAGGTACGTGAGGAAGTAGGCGACTGGGAAAAAGAGCAAGCAAGATGGGGAAAACAGGGGAGATGTTCTAATTCTTTCTGAGAAATCAGGGCAAATACTAGTTACCTTGGGTGCCTGTACATAAATGCATGGAGCCTGGGAAACAAGCAGGAAGAACTAGAAGTCCTTGCACAACCACACAGCTATGATGTGATTGGAATAACAGACTTGGTGGGATAGCTTGCATGACTCAAGCACTGTCATGGATGGTCATAAACACTACAGGAAGGACAGGCAGGGGAGAAAAGGAGGAGTTGCACTTTATGTAAAAGAGCCATATGACTGCAAAGAGCTCCAGTATAAAACTGGAAATAGGCCTGTCGAAAATCTCTTGGTTAGGGTCAGATCAGAGAGCAACAAAGGTGATGTCATGGTGGGGGTCTGCTATAGACCACCAGAACAGGAGGATGAGGTGGCTGAGGCTTTCTTCAAACAACTAGAGGAAGTTTCCAGAACAGAGGCCCTGGTTCTCATGGGCGACTTCAATCACCCTGACATCTGCTGGAAGGGCAATACAGGAGTACACAGGCAATCCAGGAAGTTTTTGGAGAGTGTTGGGGACAACTTTATGGTGCAAGTCCTGAAGTAACCAACTAAGGGCCATGATCTTCTTGACCTGTTGCTCACAAACAGGGAAGAATTGGTAGGGATACTAGTACATACTAGTAGACAAAAACTTGGGCAGCAGCAGCCACAAGATGTTTGAGTTCAGGACCCTGAGGAGAAGAAAGATGGAGAGCAGCACAGTAAGGACCCTGGATTTCAGAAAAGCAGTACAGGATAGCTGGCTGTACTTTAAAGCTTTACTGAGAATGCAGAAACAAACCATCTCCATGTGAAGGAAGACTAGCTTGTTTGGCAGAAAGCCAGCTTGGCTTAGCAGGGAACTCTTCAGTAAACTAAAGAAGCTTATAAGAAGTGGAAACTTGGACAAACAACTAGGGAGAAGTATAAGAGTATTGGTCGGGTATACAGAGAGGAACTCAGGAAGGCTAAAGTGCAGTTGGAGTTGCAGCTCGCAAGGGACATGAAGGGTAGCAAGAAGGGCTTCTAAAAGTATGTTGGTAGCAAGGGGAGGATTGGGGAAAGTATGGGTACCTTTATGAATGGGGGAGGCAACCTAGTGACATAGGATGCAGAAAAGGCTGAAGTGCTCAATACTGTCTTCACCTCAGTCTTCACAGGCAAGGTCAGCTCCCAGACTACTGCACCAGGCAGCACAGCTTGCAGGGAAGGTGAGCAGCCCTCAGCGGTGAAAGAAAAGGTTACGGACTATTTAGAAAAGCTGGTGTATAGGGCTGGGTGCAATGCACCAAGTGTGCTGAGGGAGTTAGCTTATGAGATTGCAGAGCCACTGGCCACCATCTTTGAAAACTCATGGCAATCAGGAGAGGTCCCAGATGACTGGAAAAGGGCAATCATAGTGCCCATCTTTAAGAAAGGGAAAAAGGAGGATCCAGGGAACTACAGACCTGTCAGCCTCACCTCAGTCCCTGGAAAAATCATGGATCAGATCCTTATGGAATCCATTTCTAAACACTTGAAGGAGAAGAAGGTGATTAGGAACAGTTAGCCTCAATTCACCAAGCGCAGTCATGCCTGACTAACCTGACTGACTTCTATGATGGGATGACTGGCTCTGTGGATGTGGTATATCTTAATTTTAACAGGACTTTTGATATGATCTCTCACAACATTCTTGCAGGCAAGCTATGAAAGTATGGGCTGGATGAATGGACTGTAAGGTGGACACAAAACTGATTGGAGCATTGGGCCCAGAGGGTAGCAACCAATAGCTTAAGGTTTAGTTGGCAGCTGTTATCAAGTGAGTGCCCCAGGGGTCAGTCCTCCAACCTGAAGGTTGGTCCAGTTTTGTTCAATGTCTTCATCAAGGGCCTGGAAGATGGCATAGAGTGAACCCCCAGCAAGTCTGCAGATGACACCAAGCTGAAGGGAGTAGTAGATATGCTGGAGGGTAGGATTAGGATTCACAGTGACCTCGACAAATTAGAGGACTAAATGAAAAGAAATCTCATGAGGTTCAGCAAGGACAAGTGCAAAGCCCTGCACTTAGGATGGAACAATCCCATGCACCAGTACAGGCTGGGGGCTGACTAGCTGGGCAGCAGTTCTGCAGAAAAGCACCTGGGGGTTACAGTAAACAATAAGCTTAATATGAGCCAACAGAGTTTTCTGCCAAACAACAATCTGCTTTGGTAGGGGGTGTTCCCATCAGAGGAAGGGAAGTGACTATTCCCCTCTATTTAGCACTGGGGAGGCCACATCTGGAGTACTGGGCTCAATTTTGGGCCCCCCATTACAGAAACAATGTGGACAAATTGGAGAGACTCTAGCGGAGGACAGTGAAAATGCTGGGGGAGGCTGGGAGACATGATTTATGAAGACAGGCTGAGGAAACTGGTCTGATCTAGTCTGGGAAGGACAAGACTGAGAGGAGATTTAATAGCTGACTTCAACCACCTGAAACAGGGGTTCAAAAGAGGGTGGAGGTAGGCTGTTCTCAGTGGGTGACAGAACAAGGAGCAATTGTCTCAAGTTGCAGAAAGGGAAGTTTGGATTAGATATTAGGAAAAACTCTCACTAGAAGGGTACTAAAACATTGGAACAGGTTACCCAGAGAGGTTGTGGACTTTCCATCTTTGGAGGTTTTTAAGACCCGGCTAGACAAAGCTTTGGCTGGGATGATCTAAGTGGGATGGTCCTGCTTTGAGCAGGGGATTGGACTAGATGACCTCCTCAGGTCCCTTCCAACCCTAATTTTCTATGACTCTGAGATTCTGTGACAATGTACTGTGGACATGTTATGAGTACCTACATATCCCCTACCATCTAGGCCAGGGGTGGCCAACCCACGGCTCCGGAATCCAAACTTCCAAGTCCAAACTGAGTAATGTGCTCGTTGCAAGCAGTCGTGTCCCTGGAAGTTGGTCACCGTGTGCTTGTGCAAAGATTCAAGGAGATGCATATTAACTTCTGAAAAGCCGCATTGGGGCTCCGAAGCTGCGGGTTGGCCACCCCTATTCTAGGCTAATGTAATCATTTGGAAGACCATTTTCATGGACAGATGATACAGACAGCACAATGCTAAGATGTGAAAAAGGGGCCCAACACCCCAAATAGAACCACACTTTGATTCATAAGTGAGGTTGCTACTGTCAAATGAGAAACTACAGGGTACCCTCAGATAGGAGAATATTGGCCTGATATACAGTAAAAGCCCTGTTTTCCAGAATGAGTGGGGAATAGGGGGTGCCAGTAATCTAAAAATATCAGTTACCTGAGGCACAGGGGTTTCCGGCCACATGTGGGGGGGGGGGGGGGGGTGGCAGTGGCCATATGTGGAGCAGTGCAGGGTGATGGATAGTGGTGGCAGTGGCTGCTGCATGCCAGCTTTCTCCCGCCCCTGTATCTGGCCAGCTGGCCAGAAATTCCGGTTAATAGAAACACAGGTTAGTAAAATGCCAGATAACAAGACTTTTACTGTACTGTACTGGACGCATTTTTATAGGACACATGGATATTTGTGAATTACATAAAATTCTAGGTAGTCTACAAATAAAAATAACTCAAATCTCTATGGGAGAGTTCCTGTATTGCACTACTTTAAGCATACCCAAGATCTGTAACATAAATGCCTTTCTCCTAACGATGAAAATGGCCATGGAAAATGTAGCTGTATTGAAGGCATCAGCTGCAGCCTGTAAGGAAGTTCATGTCACTTAACTAACCGTCACAAAATGAAATAAACTTTTCTCTGGGGGCCTCATATGGCCCCTTAGGGTACAGCAAAATCAGTAGCCCCATATTTTGAGTGGTCATCACCAAAGAAAGGTCATCACCACACATTTTGAGACACTGCCCTTTTTGTGAAGTGGCTTTATTTAAATCCTAAAGAGTCAGGGTCAGTCATATTTCCTACCTGGTACTTGACTTTAGCCATAAAAAAAATCCCATAAATACTCCTTACACTTAGCAGCTAAATGTAACACTACCTACACTACAGAACCAAATATTCCACGTGCTTTCTGCAGTGCCTTAATGTGAATATTGCTATCACATCTGTCATGCAGCCACAGGTGGAAGGAAGGAACCAGGATAATTAGCCTTCTCCATAATATATGCTCAATGTCATAGAGCATGGAGGAGGGGCAAAGGCATATAGAGGCAATGCCCATTTGAAATAGCTGGTAAAAGGTTCCAATTTTGAGCAAATGAGCATGTATAGTAGAAATAGAATTATTATGGACATTTATACAAAGAAAAAACATGCTTTCAGTAGCAAACTGTGACAATGCCCTTAAGATATAAAGAAACACTACTCAGAGAAAGAGCGAGAGAGAATAGCTGAAGAATTTCTTCACCTTTTTGACAGTTTTTCCACACAATTTTTCGGTTCTTTTCATAATGTTTATTCAGCCATGTAAGGAGGATTCTTTCATATGAAGAATATATATTACTGGATGAAGGTTCAGTATTTATTCTTGGCATGCTTGGCATGGTTTCTGAGCCAGATAAATTACTGATATTAAGTGGTGAAACACGTGGAAGGACCAACACCTGAAATTAGAAAAATATTTGCAGTAAAAAATTCTATTAACTCAAAATTATAGTTACTACAATATAAAAATGAAGTAATGTTTTGAACACAGAACTACTTTCACTTTTAAAACTTTTATAGATTCCAAATTAGCATAAAGGCATTTTGCATAAGAAGGCAGAACTGTTGCCAGTTTCCATCATCCTAGAGAAAAATTTATCATTTTTACTACATTTAAGTTTTGTTTGCCCAGGAAAGCTTTGAAATCTTTCTCTGAAGGTTTTCCAGAAGAGGTTGGTTGACAAAGCATTTATTTGGGATGTTCAGGAATAGTCAATCCAGTATTTGTGCAGGGCATGAACTGGGTGACCCTTGAGGTACCTTGCAACCCTATGATTTTTTCATAATGTAGTTTCTAAACAGAGAAGAGTAAGAACATTAAATCACTTCTTCAAAATGCCAAGAAAAAAAGTATAAAATCAGGGGTACAAATTCATCTCTGCATACTGCTAGGTTGGTCAGGTGCTGCCAGATCCAGGCATCGGAATCAGAGTCTAGACACTTCTGGTCCGCTGTGATTGGATTCAAATCAGGTCAGACTCTGCCCCCTCCCAGACCTAAATTACACAGACCCAGTTCCCACCATACACGGACCTGCCATACCTACCATGTGATTCTACAGATAGAAATGTAATGTTTGCACACCCTTGGTTACCAGACAGCAAATGAAATATCAATATATTTTTTACAGCATACTTGCAAATTATACTATGACAGCCCTGACAATGAAGCTGGAGATGACAACAATGAATGTGTAATACTATCTCTTCCAGAATTTGCACAAGCACTAGAAACTGGGAAAGCATATGGTGAAGAGTCAGTCAGATGCCAATGACTTCACAGACACAGTTAGAAAGCCAGAACAGCTGATGTCAAAAAGAACATACTTTTACACAGCTAGCCATTAATAGTCAGTTTCTTCTATGCATGTGTTTTTAATACAGTGCTTATTTCCTCAATTTTGTAAACAGACAATGTCTGGACATACTGTACCATACGTACTCAAACATAAAACAATCCTGAATATAAGACAACCTCTCAATAATTAGATTCTATATATGGAATATTTATGCATTTGTTATAATTTCCCAGATACAGAATCTTATTCTTGCAAGTTTGCCTTGAATTTGTCCCCTTCCACTGCTACAGCAAGGAAAATAAATCTAGGGGGTCAAGTGGCCCCATTGCCCTCTGCTCCTCCCACATCCCCACTTCTTCCCCCACCCTTAATATCAGACCTGCTCTCTGCAAGCATATCAAAGTGAGAGGCAACTTTGAAAACAATGACTTTGAAATAAAGATGCCTGGAATTTGCATAAAAGCAAATTACTATGGGTACCAATAGACTTTGTTCATTCAGCATTGATGCACTTTACTTTTTTGAAACTACTACAACTTTTAGAACAGGTACTTCATAAACACAATTTTAAACAGCCCTCTTATACCTACTCATATACAGTACAAACTATGCATGATACTATTCCAAAGCCAAAACGCTTAATTTACCACATTAAGCTGGGCCCCAGCACTCAACAGCATTTCAAGCCATGGTGACCCCACTGCTCAGCATGTGTGTGTGTATTCCAGATGCCCTTCACAAAGAATCAATGTGCTAATTAGCCCCCCACTCATGACTGGAACTGGGCGTTCTTGTCATAAGCTCCGAGTTGTTCCAAAAATCTACATTCAAATGAGGTTAGAGCTTCCTAGTCTGACTTCACCTTAGGGAGGCTAGGGCACAATAATCATGTGCACCAGGCTGAGAGAGGGGGCAACAGAGGGATTCTGGGTGAACTGTTTGGGGCCCCATTTTTTTACCAGGCATTTAAGGCACATGAAAAAACCAGAATCATTGGAAATGGGAAAGAAAGGTGCAGCTCAGTTGTGAGAGAGAAAAGAAAGTAGAAATGTATTCCATGTAGTAGTTCACCATGACTTGAAAAACAGTCAGTGCTCAGGGGGACTGCATACAACAGGCACTACCATATATATTATTCAGGTAGACTGCACTAACATATCCTTGTTCCCATCAGTATGTGTGTCCAGAGATCTACAGTCTTGTATGGGCCATAAGTTTTATAATCACATTCAGTGCTGGCTACATTTAATCAACATCGTATTTGGTTTCCACTACTGAGCATGTGCTGCTTTTGGCAGCAGTTTAATGACAACCAGTGTATTGAGTAAGGTTTCCCTGTATGCAAAGGTATGATGAGGACCCTCCCTCCCCCTACCACCCTTGCTGTTTAGCGGGGGGAAACCTCATTTTGTATTTGAGTAAATACAGTACCTTGGTAATAATGTGCTTTTTTCACTGTAGAAAGTATGGTACATCTGAATTAAAATATACTGTGGGACCCAATAGCTTAGGAATTGGTAGTACTTTATTTGAACAATAGATATTTATAAATTGACATGGAGATCCTATAATGGTATGATAAGATCAGAAATGTTTTTGAATTGCTATTTCACGAAAGATGAATATTAGCATTATTGCATTACAAAAATATCTGTTTGCACCTGTGTCACAATCACCTACATAAAATACGTTGTGCACTCCATGACTCACTGTAACAGCTGATTGGGCATGGTTTAAGTATGGGAACTCAAAGCCTACTTTTCCCCCATGCTTGGGGGAAGTAGCTATCATTTAAGATCTGGTAAAACTTCTCAGTCTGGCTTTATCACCAAAGATGTAACCAAAGGCATTGAGACCAGTAATACAATCTTTAGGATCCACAACGCTCTCTTCATTGAGAAGGACTACCTTCTTTTGGCATGTGATAAAAAGTGAAACAATTTTTTGTGCATTTTTCTGTACATAGATGTGAGAAAATCTAATGTCTCCATATTGCCCCTATTACAGTAGTATCTGAACACCATACAACTATTATTGTATTATTATTTCCATTTTAGGGATGAGAAGCTGAGGTATTGACAGACTAAGTCCCAGACCAGGGTATAAACTTGGATTCCCCAAACAAAAGGTTTGTACTTTAATCACTGAACCATCTCTCATCTTGGGGTGACAATTAAATCTAGAAATCATGTAGTTCAAGTCACCTGAGGATGACTTATCCTCCCCAAAAGAGACTTTTTGTAGTCAGACTTTGGAAAAGATTTCATCTGACTTTAACAGAATTGAACTTTCACCATGTGAGGATCCTGGAGAATTTATGTGCAGTTTTACTTGTACTAAAAACAATGGTTGAGGAGAAACAGAAGAATAATTTATAAACCACTGTTCTCCAGATGGGGACAGACAACCATATATGCCAAGTCAAAGTCATCTTAGACATCTGATAGCATAAACAGAAAGCCATAATGCTTTTAACTGACACAGAAGCCCTGAGATCCCAGAAGATCTTGAAGAATGTAACAGAATAGACTATTGTTTTTGCTGCCAGTTTTAATGAGAACAATTAATGCTGGCAATGAGAATTAAGAGTGATATTAGGAACCCTCTTCTACTTTGAACACAGAAAATCTCAGTTAGCAGTTATCTTGAGACTGAGAAAGGATTACTTCAACGATACCATCCTCTGGTTTAAAAAAATTGAGTAGTTATCTATTTTTCCTAAGGATGTCCTAGAATGCTTGCTCTTGGCATTTTGAAGTTAGCCTTTAATAGAACCAAGTACACAGAATCCATGAAGGCAGAAAACTGAAATACTGCTGGATATAAAATGTGTGAATAAATCATAAAAATAAATAAAAGTTCCCAGCATATTTAAGTTCCTTAGTATCCACACCTACTGCATTAACAATTACTTGCACCCAAAACAATACTGCCCAGATGGAGATTTGGAAGATTTCAACCTTACAAGGAAAACAAGTTAACTCTCATTCTGCTAAAATAGAATTTCCAGATGCAAAAAGGCGGGTGAAGAGAAGAGGAGAATAAATGTAGTGTTGCCTGCTTTCCTCTAAAAAAAACACTGTCTGGACATATTCATATCACATGGTCCTAGATTAATGAAGATTGGTACTACACTGACATTACCAGCATAACAAATCATGGTAGCAAGTCCACTGAAGAGGTCTATTTGATTAGATCTGGACACACAGAAGTCATAAATGCTTATAATGTATTACTTAATTTCCTGTTACTAGGGGGAAAAAAGCAGGTTGCATATTCATTCTCTACTTCCTTTATTATATGCAACAAATATCTTAACCTCCATCTCAAATTTAATAAAAATGAAATGTGCTTCAAAAATACTGAATTCAAATCAGCACAAAAATGTGATAATGAAACAGATTTGAGGCACAATAGTAACTGTTGTTTTTGTATGATACATCCATATTAGAAGATTGTGGAATTAAGTCCAAAAATGCTCTAGTCCTTGTGCCAATAAAAAGCTGAATAATAACATTTATAATTATGAAGCTAAATATGATGTATATCCTAAAACCTTCATTCTCATTTCTGTAAACAGCATCACCTCTCCCCTTAAAACTTTCTTCGTCTCCTGTCATCTGATTTAATTACTCTTGTATACTGGTCCTTACAGTCTGGGTTCTATTCTTTCCTCAGAACATGCTTGAATTCATAAGACATGTGTATCATATCTTTCCCTGACAGCTTTGTTGCTATAGAAATTATTTCTACATCGAGAACTTCAGCTATTGGAGCATGTGAAAAGTATACTGGTTTGTATTTAGTGTAAAATAGTCTAAAGTAGCAATAGAATTCTTTAAAAATAAAAGTTGGACAACTCATTGAAGCTGAAGAAATTCCCTTTAGTATTTGTTGTAATATTTAGAGCTGCTCTTCAGTAAGGAATTATTGTATTTATTCTAATCTTGCTTGAATTCAAGTTCTTAAAAGGCTAGCACTGCCAATTATAATCTCTTTTCAGTTTAATTGGATTGTTTGGAAAGGAACTGAGCATACTTTCCCATCTTCAGAATTTATCAACATGGCATCAAAAACTAAATTATACACATTCATGTGTTCTTATAAGGGTATTAGTGTTGCTATGTTATCTTTACTTAGTCCCATGATGCTATGCATGGTGATTATGAAATTAAAATGTACCAAAGAACTCACAATTGAGATCAGACAGTAGATTAAACTGGGAAAGACGACAGAATGGAGGTCAGGAAAAGTTAATGAGAGAGGCATTTTATCGTGAGCAGCTTCTATGTTCTAATATTTTTTAAACTGAATGCTAGCTAGGGCAAAAAGGAAGGAACAAAATAAGAACATAGATCATACAAAACAAGTCATTCGCCTAGAATAGGGATATTGTTATAGCTTTAAAAATGAGAAGACCAAGGAAGCAAAAAGGCACAGGAGGTATAAGAGTACAAGGAACAAAATAGGCCAGGATACTGACAAGGGCAAAGTTTTAGAAGTGATAATAAGAAGATTGAACTTTATATGCAATAAGAGAGAAAGCCACTAAATAGTCTCAAAGATAGGGGAGACAAGGTTGCAAAAGCAGGAAAAGAAAATCTGAAATGCTGAACTTCATCCAGCTACATTTTGATATTTATACTATAAAAAACAAAAAACAAGTAATGGAGTATAACCATTCAGTTAGTTTATATAAATGCATGTTATTACTGCTACTATGAAATCTTGCGTCTCTGTGAAGCCATTAATATCTAAGGGCACTTTTACACATGCTCCGTGGGGGTAGGCTTTAAATAAAGCAGTTCCAAGAGCCGCTTTAATTACAGTGCCACTACATCTCCTGTATCAGCTTCCCTGTGCTTAAAAATGGCAGCAAGGGTGCTTGAACCAAAGCTCATTCGATGAGCTTTAGTTCAAGTGCCCCTGCTGCCATTTTTATGTGCAGGGATACACAAGATTCAGGAGGCTGCTTGAGCATGGTAATTGCCATGCTCCAGCAGACTTGATTAATAGAGTCTGTCCAGAGGTGGTGCAATCACCTACCCTGGAAATCTTCAAAAGGAGACTGGACAGTCATCTTGCTGGGGTCACCAGACCCCACCTGTCATTTTTTCTGCCTGGTGCGGGGGGGGGGCTGGACCCGATGGTCTTCTGGGGTCCCTTCCAGCCTTACAATCTATGAATTTGAGTCTGCTCCAACACGCTGGAATTCCAGCATTTCAAAGCAGCCTCTGCACTCCTCTATAGGCGCCCTAACGTGCGATCCTAATATGCCTTCT
>NW_017729032.1:198456208-198461805 GCF_001723915.1 Gavialis gangeticus
AAGAGATCTTTCCAGAGCCACCCATTCTAGCCTTCAAACAAGCACCAAACCTCGCTCAGATTATAATTGTTCAGGTTCAAAAAAACGAAAACCAAAACTACACACGTGTGCTTTGGCACCTAGAGAATGACAACTACTATGTAACAGACACACAACAATAAGTGTTTGGAACCAGGGCCAAAAAGCATAGTCAACATACCAAAATGAAAGACAGAAAAATGTAAATGATTTTTCATTTAGACTAGTGTCAAAAGAGAGGCCATTTGCTTGAGAAAGGAGAGAAACACAGTAAAAGGGAGACCTATCGATGAATAACATGAATATGCAAAGATGTTCTCAATACAAAGGTGAAACCACCAAACCTATTTATTTTAAAAGCTGACCAATAACCAATAGCATATTTATGATTTACCTTGTATACCTGGAGTAGTACATCCATCCATACACGTTTGCTCATGGTCTCAAAAACTCTGTCATCCAAAACAAGTAGATGCTTATCATTGGGTGGGTCAGAGCTTTTTACATTAGTTTTTTGCAACTCAGTCCTCTGAACCTTCAGATAAACAAAATGATATTTATGTTTAGATTATAAAATATTAAAATATGACATCTAGAAGGTAAGAAAACGATGAGCAACAGATTTCTCTGGCTTTAAAAAGTGTGTTAAACCAGTAAATGGAATTACAAATTTTATAAAAGAAAAGCAGTAGCTGTAATAAGACTGAGTTCCTCAGTTTGCCCAACTAGTACGTACACAGGAAAAGAACAGTTTAACAGTGACCCTGCTGGGTCCTACAGTTGCCTGTGTGCTGGATGGACAATATAAGATCACAGGATAGTAGGGCTGGAAAGGACCTCACAAGATCATTTAGTCCAGCACTCTGCTGATGGCAGAATCATCCTCAACTAACCCATCCGAGTCAACTGTCTGTCAAACATGCTTTTGAAAACTTCTAAGCGTGGAGATTCCACAATTTCTCTACATAGCTTGCTCCAATGCTTGGCCACCCACCTAGTCAGAAAGTCACTCCTAATTTCCAGCCTAAATTTCCCCTACAGGAGCTTAAGGCCATTACTCCTAGTCCTGTCCCCTACAGCCACAAAGAAAAGCCCATCTCCATCCACTCTATAATCATGCTTCAGGTATTTTAAGACTATTATCAAATCCCTCCTCAGTCTTCTCTTTTCCAAACTAAATAACCCTTCTTTCAGCCTTTCCTCGCAAGTCATGTTTTCCAGGCATCTAATCATTTTTGTCACTCTCTGCTGGACTCTCTGCAAGCTGTATATATCTTTCTTGAAATGTGGTGCCCAAAACTGAACACAGTACTCCAAATGAGGCCTCATCAGGGCTGAACAGACTTTAAGAATCACTTCCCTTGATTTTGCAAGTGACAGTCCTGTTAATACAACCCAATATGCAGTTGACCATTTTCACAACAAGAACACACTATTTGCTCATATTTAGCCTATGATCTACTCTAACCCTCTGGTCCTTCTCTGAAGTACTGCAGTCTAGCTACTCATTCCTCTATCTGTATTTGTGAATGCAATTATTCTGTCTTCAGGATTTCTCACTTGCCTTTGCTGAATTTCACATGGTTGATTGTGCACCATTTCTCCAGTCTATCCAAGTCATTCTGGATCCTAGCCCTACCCTCTACAGTGTACAATTCTGCTTAAGAGCTGGCATGAGACAGCTCAACAGAAAGTGTGGCTTGCAGGTAATGTTGATACAGAGGAGATAAGAGCCTGAGGGGCAAGACTGGGGCCAGCCAGGTATAAGAGGTAACATAACCTCCCTTAACACCATAAAAGTTTCATGAAGACATGGCAGGTGAGGATAAGGGATGGTACCCTGAGGAGCTGGAGCGGGGGCAGGAGTTGAACAGCCAAACAGGGGTGTCATGGCTGCCCCTGGGGTGTGAACCTGCTACCATGGCCTTTGCCCCAGTATCTGCCTTTTCTGAAGGAAGACAGAGTGCTTTCTGCTTGGAATATAGGGTGTACTCTATTCTCCTAAAAACAGGTAAAGTCCCTCTCTCAGGAGCTAAACTGGAAGGTTCAGCCTCTGAGGCAGGGCCACAGATTGCAAGAGAAGGTCAGAAAGCAAAAGGCCAATGTCTCAGAGTCAGAAGATGCCAGGGATTCCCCTGACTCTTGGGATTGCTTCAGGGAGTACTCAAAGACCAGAGATGGTCACAGAAGTTCTGAGCAAATACTCCCCTGGGGGATCCCATGAAAGGAACATGCTAAGAAGTACATAAAACATGCCATTTTACAACATTTTTTCCCCTCAAATTAAAGTTTAGCTACCCTGGATAGAACACCAGTTGAGAGTGAAAAATAAATTACTAGAAAAAAATGACCCTGGTGTAATGATAAAAGATGACATATGCCACATGGAATGACACAAGAAAATTGGCCTGCTCATCTCACTGGGACATCTCAAAGGGCACAACACATATGGACAAATATTTGAAGCGCTGAAGACATGGCAAACTGTTTGAACACCCGTATGCCTACTTTTTGTGGCTGTAAAAGAGCATACATCCTGGAATAAATGTAATGTCTGCTTATGGCCTATAAATGTTCAGATTAAAAAACTAAAACCAGCATACAGTCTTTGCTGCATCACAGTTACCTTCAATGCAATTTGCAGTCGGATCCAGTTCTTATAATCATCAAGTTCAAGTAGAAATTCAGGCATTACATGTGGAAGGCATGCTCCTTGGCTTCTAAAATGACACGCAAACAATGAAGAGAAATTACTACGTAACTACATTAAGAGATCACCTTGAATTTTCTGCCCAGTTTTGTCTACTAACTGTATGTTAAACTCCTGCTGCAAACAATTGACAGTGCAAACATAATGCAGGCACTTAGCTAGCTGTCTGTGCAAAATGTGAATGATACAATTTGCTACAGCAATTAATTGTGGGCAGTAAATTATAGGCTGTATTATGGCCCTTTAGAAATTTAGCAGAGTAAGTTCTACAGTTTGAAAAAGGTCAATTTGTGGAAAAATGAGCAAAGAATATTACAAAGGTTTTGTCAATAAGCTCTGTATAATGCATTGAAAACATTCTATAAACTTACTAAAAATTGTTTATTAGCACTACAATTAATTTCTCTCAATATAAGCTCTGGCCAAATAGGAAATATCATTTATCATACTGCATAATAAGTAGCATTTGGCACTGTGAAAAAATGCATATTTTATAACAAATGGAAATCGACCAAAATTGAAGTGAGAAGCAGCCACTGAAACAAAAAAAAAAATGCATTCTACTCCTGAGAGAGCGCTATAATTTTAAAAGATGCAGAACTACTGTATCATCAGATGAATGCACTTTAGCACATTGCTGGTATGAAAATTAAAATAAGAGAAGAAGGAAAATGCAGCATTAGCAAGACAAAGTATAAAAAGGAAGCAATAGGAAGAAGGCAATGGGTATCAAGAAGTAGTGGCCAGTGCTCATTAAATGGTCTCTGATTTGACTGCCCTACAGATTGTTTTGCAGTTAGTTTCTTCCAATATTTTCAGGTCTAGATTGTTTCTACCAGATAGAAGTGCAGAGTTTACAGTGCATACTGCTAAGGTGAATCAAAACAATTTTGCCAGTTTATATATTTTGATTATAAAAGAACTTCTGAAATAAACCATACATCAAAGGGAAGGTTTGCTTACTGAGGTTTCTGTGCACCTTTTCTCTGGTCTTTACATAAGACATCTCCTTACCTAAGGTAAGGGCTGTAAAAACAGTTTTAGGCAGTATAAGAGAATTTCCCTAGTCAACAAGTCAAAGTGGTGTAAGGGGCAATCCTTTTTTAATGCTTCTGCAGCAAGAAAATAGATCTGGGTGATATTTTTCTGACATCTTTTTTTCTTGATCTATACCAGAGCTGCCAAAGGCTGCATGCCAAACCCAGTCACCTTAAGACAGTGACCAAAGGAGCACTGATATCACACCTGACTTCAATACATATTCTACGGACAAGTTGGAGAATCAGGTTATTTAGTTTCTTGTCTAAGACAAATGGGAATCTTTTTAAATTCCATATTAGCAGCAGGATACAATATGTCTTTATAATGATATTTTATTTCCCAGCTACTGATGCCAAGAATTTAGAGAATGTTCAGTAAAGAAGCTACAACTAACTTAAACATTCCAATGTTATACTACCTAGTTAACTTTGAAGATTATTTCACAATTTGGCTATTCTAAAAAGTATTTCTCACTTTGTTTCCAAACTTCCTAACAGAATATGCATAGTTTTCTTTTGAAAGGAATAACTGTTTAATGTCAAATTCTTCTATCTAATCAGGCACATTGTCACATTTCTAATTGAGCATACACAAAAAGTTCTAACCAGGGTCATTTTATAATCTAGCTTTATGGCTTTTTTTAATTCTTTTGTCTGCATTTTGGGGTAATGAGCAAATTTTATTAACTATGCTATTTGAGAAGAGCCAATATGGCCTAAAAATTGTTTGATGCTAAAAGTACATATACATCTGGGAAGATTGCTAGAACTGTTCCTCAATATTAAATTTCTTAGACCTTGAAGCATCAAAACATATGCTGCCTATTTCAGTTTCAGAGCCACAGGAATCAAAGCCAAAAATAATGTAATAAACATCACAACGTTGACAGGATTAAAACTTAATCATGCTATTATCTGCCTGAAGATACAGTACTGGAAATCTTACTTAGGAGTTCAAGACCTGACATTTTGTAGCCCTTTAAACAACTATATAGCTGAATTGCTATCTGCTCTCATGAGCCAAGGTGAATAAAAAGATAGGAGAAGTAAGCACAGTAGTTAAGGTAACCATAGTATACTTAGTCTGATTTAAAACAAAATTTGTCTGCTAATTGAAAAAAAATCTATTCTTTATGTCAAAGCACGGGATTTAAAGAAGCATTGAATGGAAGTGAAGATTTAAAAAAAAAAAAAAAAAATCAAAGTCTACTTTCTTCAGGAGAGTACAAAAGCCACCTAACTGCTTTTTCAGAAATAGTTTCTTAAGATATTTAGTTTTAAATTCCTGTTACCAATTTCATCTCTAGCATTAAGAGCTGTAATCAGATGAGTTTGCTAAGTATATATCTAGTGTCTCATTTTAAACTGGATGACTGTACATTTTCAATACTGAAGTATACAACTTCAACTTTACTTTGTAAATTGAAATTTCTAGGTTTTCATTTTTTTCTCTTGCAGCAGATAGCAATCAAAAATAAACAGAGAAAACAGACATAAAATATTTTGAATCCATGGTTTCCAGAATCTACACAATAGTACACACCTCAGATGATCCAGTTCTGAAATTTGACACAGTCAACTCCAATTGTTTTAAAAAAATGTCTTTTAATCTAGATCCACAAATATCATCATAAAGCTATTGTCCCTGTAAATTTGTACCAACTTTGGGACTCAAGAAATTGTGTTCTCCATAAATTCCCAGGCTCATCCCCATAACAAAACCCTATAACTCTCTCCTCCTTACAGAAATATGACAAAGAAAGCTACATAAATTTCCTCTCTCTCCAAAGTTTCTCTGTCATCTTTCCAGGGTCCCACCATCCCACACT
>NW_017729032.1:198461992-198472493 GCF_001723915.1 Gavialis gangeticus
CCCCCCCCCCCCCCCCCCCCCCCCCCGCATCTCCACACCAATTGGTTTCACCCTCAGACAAATGACAAAAATGAATGTCAAGATGATGATTGGATTTTTTTTTTTTATTGAGGATGGTATTGACATTATGTTTGTAATACACTGATTCTTCTCTATTAGGGTTATTACTGTAACAGTACATAACAAAACAGATGTCCCTCTGCATACACCAGGAAGTTGGCTCTATTGCAATCACATACTTGCAACAATCTGGTCAATATTTAGCTGAAATGGCTAAGTTTATTACAATTGCTGAGGTGAAATGAGCCAAGGAAACCTTGCAGCAAGACATCCTGGTATCCTGAACGTTGGCAACAGAGGTAAACTTTTTCGTGGAATGTTCAAAACTGATAAAGTCACCCTTCTTGTTGAACAGATTGGAAATCTGAATATTGGTATCAACCTCCTATGTGTAGTACACCAACCATAAAGTGACGAAAAGGAAGCTGAAGTCCATATGCTTCTATTCACAGGGTGGTCTCAGAAGCTTCAGCAAATTGAACATTTATTTCATGCCCTATGGGCATTACAGTGATACCAGTCAATTCTTAAATGACTCATTAGCTTTCAACTCCATAGTGTCTGTGAACATCTTACTATCACTGCTGTATATAGTTCCAACACCGCTAAGGTTAACTGCACATAATTGTTATGAACAACTTCTGGTTGTCCTTAATCATATCCAAACAACAATTATCATGATATTTGGTGACCTGTAAATGCACAGGAAGAAAAGGATAGCAATACCTAGACAAGAAAACAACTTTGAAGCAGAAGAACTGGAACAGGCAGAGTTTATTGGACATCGACCTTGCCAATGATATGTTAATATCTGACTTGTTTTTCCCAAAGATTTTCAAGCAGGCATGGCATGGCCTGGATGTTCTCTCAAGGGCTGTATTGATCAAGTCCTCATTAATAATCAGGAAAGGTCAATCATTACAGGTGTTGAATTTGACAATGACTATCAGTTTCTACTGATAAATTGCCACTTCACTTCAATGTCAACCAACAATAGTCCAATTTATTCAAAAGCTCTTGCTGTAGCTAAGCTATCAAATGGTCTTCAGTTCCATATTGTTCAAGGCTGTTGAGGCACAGAAACATAAATCTTGATTCCTTTTTCATCTAATAGGAATGGCATTGTTTCAATTAATGAATATGTACTATTGCCAGGTTGGTGCTGGGGCTATTATGGATGCTTCTTCAAACATCCATAATAGTTTAGAAAAGAGATATTCACAGTTGGCACTAAGGAAAACAAATAAAGCTACACTTTGGGTATTCCAAGGATACGTTTGTCAAAAGCAAAAGCAAAGGCTATACAGATTTGTCTTCAAAACATTTTGAAATTATTGTATTAGAAAGATAAGACATTCAGTTGATCTACAGAGGCAGCAACTAGACATGTTTTCCACAACTTTTAATTGCATTTGTAGTGAAAGGCAACCCTAACCCGCCAAGGAAAAAATGAGGATGGCAGCATTAGCCAGAATTTGCAATATCAGTAGTATTGATAGGAATATTACTTTTAAGACATTGTTCAATTGTTCACTGCCTACTGTCTCTCTTCCATTTGAAGAGAGGTGGGAAGTATCAGTAGAACCCCATTTTTTCAACCAAGAACAGATTCAAAATGTAGTCTACAAATTTATGTCTGGGAAGACATCATGAATTTGAACCATCAACCCTGCCTTGCTGAAGGCTGTCAAGAGCACTGTTATGCCACTACTGTATGGGCTATTCCATGCCATCTAGCATTCCATGAGAAGAAAGGTGCTACTCTGCCTCTAAGAAAAGATGATAAGGCTACATCTATGAAACCATATTATTATTGTTAGGTCCAAAAAAGTCTGTTTCCAGGTGAATCTCCTGTGTACTTCATAGCAGTGGCCAGGATCTTCAGTGCAGCATTAGTCCTAGTTCTTCCTTTATCAATGTGGTATTACCATATGTTACTGAAATCTATGATGACCCTGAATTTAGGACAAACCCCCTTCCCCCTCCCAATAATAAGATTCTATATATGCAAAATTTATAAATGAGTTATATATTTTAGGTATAGAATCTAATTATCAGAAGTTTGTCTTGAATTTGTCCCCCTCCCACTGCTACAGCAGGGGACATAGTTGGGGCGGCTGGGAGACGGGGATCAGGAGGAATACATTTGTAATGCAAGGAACCAAAAAAATACTGCCTTTGAAATAAACATACTGTAGTAAACTGCATTTAGGCAAGTTACTATGGGTACCTAGAGACTTGGGTCATCCAGCATTGATGCATTTTACCTATTTTACAAACTGCTGCAAGGTTCAGCACAGGTACTCCATAAACACACTTCTGAGCAGCACTTTGGCACCTAATCATATGTAGTATGAGTACTACATACACATACACAGAAAATTTTAGATTTAATATGTGTATATGTACATATACATTTAAAATTTTCTGTATTCCAAGCCACATTAGCCATAACAAATTCCAAACCCAAGAGAGTCAGTCCAGAACCATACATGGCCCTACTACCGGCAAGCATCCTCCACCCCCATCTGGGGCTTCTGATGTTTTCAAAACCTTTGGTGGGCATCCTACTTGCAGGTCCAAGCCTGGAGGCTTGGGGTTAAGATGCCCCCAAGTTTTGCTTGTTCTCAGCCATAAGGCCCCAGGGGCAAGCCAGGGAGGAGTCTCCCACGTCCATAAAGTGGGGTTAAAGGCAAGACCTTCCCACTCCAGCAGCTAAGTGGAAGGTTTACTATACATTACCTTGGCAGGTACTACCCATGCCAGGAGAGCAGTCTTCCCCAGTGGGACTAGGAAGACCACCTCCGTGGTCACGGTGTTTCCCTAGCCAGGTAAACATAGACTACACTTAATCTGAGCCGTCAAGAAGTACTACATATGAAGTATGCATGATATTAGTCCAAAGCCAAAAGGTTAATGATTTCTCATATAGTTCACTGAGTTGTGCCTCAGTAGAGTCAATAGTGTTTCAACCCATGGCAACCCACAGCCCAGCACTGCTCAGGATGTGTGTATATTCCAGATACCAGTCCACAAAGGATCTATATACTAATAAGCCTCCCTCCCCTCCCCCCATTCACAACTGGAACTGGGTGTTCTTGTCACATGTCCTGAGATCCTCCAAAAATTTATATGGAGGATCTCAGGAGCAACAGAGCCTCACATCTACATAAATGCCTAGCAACCATAAGCAAATATCTAAGGCTGGTGAAGAAACAAGTCATTAAAAACAGAAAAGGAAGGTGTTGCTCAGCTTTGGGAGTAAAGAGCAAGTTGAAATGTATTGAATGTAGTGGTTCACCATGAGTTGAAAAAGATTTGGTGCTGAAGGAGACTGTACACACTGGGCAACAGATCTTATTGAAATGGGCTGTACTAATCTATCCTTGTGGTAGGTTCCCATTAGCATTTTGGGCCTTTTGACTACAATCAAGCATTTCTGGCACCATGGGGAAGGTGTCAGGGTTGGCTCTGGCCCTCCCACTGCTGGCTTGGTATTGCAGTACCTCCAAGCCAAGTGCCAATTCCCTGTGGAGGGGAACACTCACCCATTGCTTTTTAAGGGCCAAAAAAAATAAATAAAAATAGTTCCCATCAGTATGTTTGCCCAATATTGGCCATGTGTTTTACAGACATGTTTAGTCCGAGCTGCATTCAATCAATTTCATAGTTGATTTCCATTACTGAGCAAATGCTGCTTCTGGCAGAAGTTTAACAATAGGCAATATATTAATTGAGGGAGGTTTTCTTGTATGCTAATACAATATGAAGGGCTTTTTTCCCCAAGCTGACTAGGAGGTAAAAAAAGCCTTGCCTTATATTTGAGAAAATACAGTATGTTTGACCAGCTTTTTGTGAAAATGAGTAAATGTAACAAGCTGTGTAAAACACTTTTTATAAACGTCCATCAAGCTTTTGATTGAGTGCTTGACTAAGTTTATAGAATCTACTGAAGCAACTCAGCCTCTCTGGGAAAATAAAGTATTGAAAGAACAGGTCTATAATGGAACAGAAATACTTGAATTAATGGCACATAAACAACACAATTTTCTATTTTTACAAAGCTTCATCTCGCAAACAACACTGCTTAGTACTGTGTGGCTGATGGATTAGGATAGTTATGCAAATATTACTAGATGGCCATGTATGGGTCCCAACAGATGCTAAAGAACACTGGACTGCATTTTTCAGTTCTTGCCATCTGTATCACAAGATTTTGACATCATCATGACAGGATAAGATTAGTAATGAGGATATTCACAGGTAAGCCACCCATTGGGATGGGTTCAGTTCTAGTATCTTTTCTTGGTATAGACATATTATTGACATGGAAACACAATGGATCAGCAAGCTATCCCATGATACAGTCAGTAACCTTAAGGTCAACAAAAGCTTCTCTGGCATGATAAAATGATCCGTGCCCAAGTCTGCAATGGTACACTCTACGGTAAGGGCTTACCTGTACTTTGATTTGATTTGCTTTCATGGCAGCTATATTCCTTTAGGATTTATTTGCCTTGAGCATGATGATAATGAACATAATCCTCTCTGCAGCTGCAGGTATAAGAACGGTATTGTCCTGGCTGAGCCAATTGATTGCCTCCCCTCAACCATCTATGCTATGAAATCCGCATTCTCCTTTCCCTTTGTAACCTTCAGGCTAGATTAGTACCATGAGCTCAACCTGGGGCTACACTTGATAACCTAGCTGCAGCTGGTTAGAACAAGAATGGAGGGTCATCAAGAGCATATAACTCCAGTGTTCCACAGTCTGCACTGGATTCCAGTGGTTTTCAGAGCACAATTTGAGGTGCTGGCTGACCTATGGTCTGGTCCCTATATACCCAAAGGATTCCCTTCATCATGATTCCTAAGGTCAGCAAAGAACAGGCTCTCCTGCAAGTACCATCAGTGCACCAAGTTCATTTGGGAAAAACAAATGGAAGGTTGTTCTCAGCAGAATACATCAGTAACAAGTTCACTGTACCTAATTATAAACAAAACTTTGATGACATGAGCAAAAAGTTACTGTCAAAATACAGTTCTAAAATAGCATATTATTCATCTGAAAAAGGTATCTGAACTACTAAAACAACAAGAGACATGTAAGCAATTAAGTATTTATCATTCATACATATATTCTTACTTGAGGAAAGTGAGCATTGTAGAATGCTGCCAGTGGAGCTGTACCACTCGCTCAAGAGGATCAGAGGGTAATGACTGACTTGTAGTAATTCCTGGTAATAGCTGTCCACTCAGATGGAGAAGCATGTCATAAATAGTCTTAGTGTCTTTGCCAAGATTTTGTTTAAAACCCTTTTCTTGGGATGAGGTCATCTGAACTTTACATATATCACTAAGGAAGGGAAAAACAACTCTATTTTTTTATTTACATAAAACAGACTTACATTAAAGCAATTATAGAACTGGCAGTGGTGAATTCCTTAATAAGTCATTTAGGAAAGAACAGAGGAATGCAGTATAAAATATGCAGTACTTTAGTTTTTATAGAGCTGTTATGATAACCCAGTATTTTTAAATTGGATAGACTACTAATAACCACTAAATTTATATTAGTCTTCACTTCCTGCCAAGTACAAATTAAAGTTCTGATTTTCACCAAGTTCATAAACCTGTATGCATTTATTTCCTAACTGCATAAGAAAGTGCCCCTTTCCTTATGTATTAGCAAAATAGCTAGGACCTGCTGAAGTGATTTAGCCAATGACTGAATGACGTGACATTTCAGGGATGATGACCAGGCCCTTTTCTTGGGAATGTGTTTGGTTTTATTTATATGTTAAGATTTTATAAAAAGCCTTTCTCTACTAAAACTGTAACATGCATGCATTATAGAGCATTCTCATTAAAAGGGACATACAGTAAGTCTCACCCACTTCAATTAGTTATTCATATACCAAAGATAACTTATTACATGGTATATAACATGGACACTCAAGATTGTCCAATTGCTATTACAAAATAGAGCTGCTTCTAAATACAATCTATATATAATGGTTTTTAGCCTATGCAATGATCATTTGTTAATATGAAATTGTTTAAAACTGCATCCAAAAAGGGTCAGATATAATACTTTATTCTGTAGAATTTTCCTAAGGAAGGTTTTTAATGAGAATTATGATTACCGTCTTAGTGAACAGGGAATAGAAATAGGATTCGGCCCCTTAGACCAGCCGAAGAGAGTAAACCAGTTCTGAACAGCAGTTAGGACTTTCTGAAAGAAGACAGATTCCACTCTATCCTCATCAGGAAAAAGAGATTGTTCAAATGTATTCTCTCTCCCCTTTCTTTGGCTGGCATCTTCATCATTCTTCTCCCTTCCATTTTCAAATGCATTTTCCAATTCTGAATAACATAAAAAACTATTCAAAAGATTTCCCACCATTTTCTAGTACCAAAACAGTATTTTTTAAAAATATAAATGTTGTTCATGCAGTAAGGGAATAAAATAAAATAAAATTTGACTTATATTTTCAATCCTGATACAAGTGAAAAGGATACAAGTTTTTGCAAACATAAAATAGATTTCTTTATTTTATCCTTATTTTAAAAAGCAAAACATTTTTATTGTACAACCAGGAAAAGTTAAATACAGACCATTCAAGCAAGACACACACATTTGTGCATAGTAATACTTCAGAAAGATTTTGATTTACAATCCAGGAAAGTTCCATATACCCCTCCTCCCTAATGGTATACTAATGCAAAATCAACCAATTCACTTTTTCACTTTGGAATAATATCAATAAGACTATTTCATATCTGCTTACTGCATATGGCTACTGAACTCCCCTACTTCCCTAAAAACCAGATGTAGCTGGTTTATATAGCATTGCTATATTGCACTGGTGCTCAACTTTTTGGCCCTGCAGGCTAAGTGGCACAAGATCAGAGTGCAGGTCAGATCAGACCCTGTCCACCAGGATCAGGTCCTCACTGTCTTGACTAGCACACAGCCTCCATCATGCCTCAAGAGTTGGGATCAAGGTCCCGTGCTGCCCTGTGTGCCAGACCTAGTACACAAGACCATAGCCTGTGAGTTTTCCCTGTGGACTAATGGAGAACTCTACAGCCCAGATGACATGGTGTTGGGGGCTAGATGTTGCATATTCTTATTTTGGTTCACATTTTGCATATTTTTACTTTGGTGCTTCAGAAAATCATTTGAAATGTGATAGCTGATGGCTAGAAAATGATATTTTGATGATTTGCTTTTAGAAATTGGCTTGTAGGCAGAATAGATATATATTAGAACAATAGTTCAGGGTAACAGCAAGGGTTAACTGGTTTCTTAAACGTCTGTTTGTGACAAAGTTTCACATTCTCAACCACTGTGTCTGAAGCTAGCAGACAAACAGGCTGGGAAATTGAAGACATCCAACACACTGTTCCCTGAAAAGCCATAAAGATACATAATAATGCTGACTCTGCAGCATTGGCATTAGGTCACAGTGACCAGCTGCAAAGCCCCTTGAATTTCAGGTTTTGGTGGACAGACCAAATTAGGAGATCGGGGATGCCCAAATTAAGACACTGATAAATGCCCAAATTAAGATGTATGCATATGATGGGTTTGTGGAAGCAAAGAAATATACTGACAGAACAGAAAGTATGACAAGCATAGGGAAACTAATAAATGGTACCCAAAAATGAAGACTCATCAGGAGGAAAAGAATACAGAAGGAAAGATTTTCAGAGCAGCAAGGGGGATCTGGAGGCCACCATGGAAGGACACACCACCAGCCTGTCTCCCCCACTCTGTTGGGAGGTGGAGAAGGTCCTGAGAGGAACCTGAGGCCACCATGGGCAGAGGACAAACCACAGGCCCATCTTGCCTACCCCATGGGGGGAGGGAGGGATGGGCCTCCACCCTTGAGCTCCAATCTGCTGATATCTGACATTCAAGAAAGAACCACAGGGTCAAGCTAGCATACTGGCTAGGCATAGCTTTCCCTCTGTGAGCCCTGGCCTGGTAAATAAGTAGAATCAGAGGGATTGTTTTGTTTGCTTTGCCTGCATTACTCTTATCTATCACTGTGTATCAATAAAATATGCCTATTATCAACTGAAAGAAATTCTGGTTGGTCTTAGGGTTTGGGTCTAGCTGGAACAGGGTATCTGGGTCATAAATCCAGTGCCAACAATTGCTAGTGACACGGTAATAGACATTTTCTTTGCTACACTACTTACTGCAGTGTTTCTTTAAATACAAGTATTTTATCATCATCATCTTAATCTTCATACTTCATAAATAATCCATTTATACTTTTCATATGAAGGATATAAATATCCACTGTGTAGTTTTTGTTTTGATGTACACTAGTTTTGATTTATATTAGTTTTAAATATGTTTAGGAAATCTTGTCATATGATTTAGTTAAAACCTTAAGTTAGCCACATGTGAAGTTCTACTACACTGTAAATGCATTTTGCACTGGGGAATATTCAGGAATTTCTAACTTTTAGAACTCGTTTGCACAATAACCTTACAAGGGGCCAATGCCTGTCTCTCATCTATAACGAATAGGACTTTACCTCTAATATCAGTGGAAGAGCTCCAGCCATGCAGTACTACCCAATGTGAATAAGAACATCATCCAAAATTTTCAACCAGTTGTTGGCACAATATCACCACACATCACAAATATAGTATTAGTTTACTAACTACAGCAGCTAATGTTCCTCTCTCAATCTTGCCTAGGAAATGGCTATCATTCTGAAAACAGTTATGTAAACAGGGAGTATTATTTTGTACAAACAAGACCCCTAGACGTGCTGTGTAATTTGTTAGCCTGATGTTTATCTCAAAGAAATTTCAGCAAGACAGGAAAGTCCAATATGTATTCTCCCTTCCAGGCATCAGTCTCCGGCTAAGGCAGTACAGGCTAGTTTCCTAAATAGTCACAGGCTACATACATACAAAAAGTTTTGGGCAAAATAAAAGAAACATTCCTAAGAAAAGTCTTTCATATAAGCATTAAAATAATGAGCAGAAAAACTGTAGTGAGAACTACATGTATACAGATAGACATTCAGTGTCATTGTACCTGAAGGGGAATCTTCATAGGTTGAGCTAGTAATTGCGCCAAAGGAACTGGAGGAGGTACTGTGGGAAACTGATCCTGGATCATAACAGGGATGCAAAATAGTTTCTGCACTGTTGTGTGTTATCCCATTGTGGTCTACAAAATACAGAATTTTGGGTAGTTTAATATTAAGGTACAATAAAATGCAAATTGCCAGGCACTTATTAGCAGTTTACAAACATAGTTAGCTGCTATTAAACCTTTGTTTCTTTTGTGGTTCAGTTAAACCGTCAAATAACAGAACTGCCTGTGCCAAAGGTAAACACCTCACTTCTCTAAAAAGTAACTGAAAAAACTGCCTGCAATTTTCTTCACTACCTGTATGCTCTACCTCTTGTACCTCCACACCTCCTAAGGAAGCCATCAAGGAATTGTCCTAGCTCTAGACTCCTAAGCCCAGAAAAATACTAGGCTTGTTGGGGGAAGGGGGACGATGAGGGCGGAGGAAGCCTTGGACCACTAAACCAAGCGGCACCCACAAGCACAGCCCAACCTAGGCCAACGAGCAGAACAAATACCCAGATAAGCAACAGGGGCCAGGGCAATGCTGAGATTAGGGGGCCAGTGCACACATCTTCAGGAAGCCTCAAATGCCTCTACACAAACGCTCGTAGTATGGGAAACAAGCAGGAGGAACTTACCTCCTGCTAGCTGACACCAACCCAGACACAGTGGGACTCACTGAAACATGGTAGGACCCAATGCACGACTGGGTGGTGAATATCAAGGGCTATAGACTGTACAGGAGGGACAGGACAGGGAGGAAAAGTAGGGGTGTGGTGCTCTACATTAAGGAGGAATACACATCCTCATCAAGTAGCACAGGGTCAGAGGAGGGGCACACGGAAGCGCTCTGGGTTAGAATACAAGACAGGCAAGGGGAAAGAGACTTAATGGTGGGGGTCTACTACAGACCACCCAACCAAGGGGAAGAGCTGGACCAGGAATTCTTCAGTCAGCTTACAAACGTAGTTAGGTCAAAAGACATGGTCATCATGGGTGACCTGAACTTTCCAGACATCTGCTGGGAAGAGCAGTCAGCCACGTCTGACTGCTCATGTAGGTTCCTAGCCAAAATGCAGGACCTACATCTAACCCAGGAGGTGCACAGCCCCACCAGGGAGACACCCTATTGGACCTGGTGCTGGCCACAGGCGACGACCTGGTGAGGGCACTGCAGGTGCTAGACCACCTGGGCGACAGCAATCATCGCCTGCTGGAATTCACCATCCAGCGCAAGGTGGCAAAGGCCTACAGCAAGGCAGCAGCCCTAGATTTCAGGAAAGCAGACTTCAATGAGCTAAGGAGAATAGTTGGAGAAGCACTGAGGTCCT
>NW_017729032.1:198472696-198472995 GCF_001723915.1 Gavialis gangeticus
AAGGCCAAGGTGGAGATGGAACTGGGACTAGCTTCCCGGATCAAGGACAACACGAAGTCCTTTTTTAAATACATAGGGGGCAAAAAGAAGGTACCAGGTAACATGGGGTGCCTGCAAGACATGCTAGGAAATCTGATTGTCACACCTGACGACAAAACTAACTTATTTAACAACTCCTTTGCCTCCATTTTCCTGAGCACTGGATCAGCCCCCCCATCGCCCCCCCCAGGTCCCAGGGGAGGCACACCTAGGCCAAGGGTCAGTGAGGATCTAGTTAGGGAACTTCTGGAGGGACTGGA
>NW_017729032.1:198473465-198473820 GCF_001723915.1 Gavialis gangeticus
CAGATAAGCAACAGGGGCCAGGGCAATGCTGAGATTAGGGGGCCAGTGCACACATCTTCAGGAAGCCTCAAATGCCTCTACACAAACGCTCGTAGTATGGGAAACAAGCAGGAGGAACTTACCTCCTGCTAGCTGACACCAACCCAGACACAGTGGGACTCACTGAAACATGGTAGGACCCAATGCACGACTGGGTGGTGAATATCAAGGGCTATAGACTGTACAGGAGGGACAGGACAGGGAGGAAAAGTAGGGGTGTGGTGCTCTACATTAAGGAGGAATACACATCCTCATCAAGTAGCACAGGGTCAGAGGAGGGGCACACGGAAGCGCTCTGGGTTAGAATACAAGGCAG
>NW_017729032.1:198474119-198493537 GCF_001723915.1 Gavialis gangeticus
GGGGGGATCTAGTGGCCTGTTATAAATTAGTCAGAGGAGACCAGCAGGCATTGGGGGAGTCACTGTTCCCCTGAGCACCGCCAGGAGTGACCAGAAATAACAGTCACAAGCTGGCAGAAGATAGATTCAGATTAGACATCAGGAGGTGCTACTTCACTGTCAGGGCAGCTAGGATCTGGAACCAACTTCCAAGCAAAGTGATGCTGGCTCTTACCCTGGGGGTCTTTAAAACAAGGCTAGATGAACACCTTGCTGGGGTCACTTGACCCCAGTACTTTTTCCTGCCAAGGCAGGGGGTCGGACTTGGTGATCTGCTCAAGTCCCTTCCGACCCTACAAACTATGAAACTATGAATATAGAATCATAGAAAATTAGGGTTGGAAGGGACCTCAGGAGGTCATCTGGTCCAACCTCCTGCTCAAATCAGGGCCATCCCCAAATAGATCATTCCAGCCAGGGCTTTGTCTAGCCAGGCCTTAAAATCCTCCAAGGATGGATATTCTACCATCTCTCTAGGCAACCCATTTCAGTGCTTTACCACCCTCCTAGTAAAAAAGTATTTTCCTAATTTCCAAACTAATCCTCTCTTGCTGCAACTTGAGATCATTGCTCCTTGCTCTGTCACCTGTCACCACTGAGAACAGTCTAACTCCATCCTCTGGAACCCCACTTCAAGCAGTTAAAGGCTGCTATCAAATCCCTCCTCAGTCTTCTCTTCTGCAGGCTTCTCTTCTCCCAGTTCCCTCAGGGTCTCCTCTTAACAGGTGCCTTATTTCAGTCAGTCAAACTGAGAAGTGAAAATACACTCAATCCCATACACTTTACAAACCAAAGCAAATTACAAAGTAATTTACACAATCCTCTGCTCTGCTGAGGATAAGTAGGAGTCATAACAGTAAGATACATATCTGTGGAGAACATGAATTACATCTGGAAAAACAATCCAAAGAACCTTTTTGCAGAACACTTCTCCTCTCTTAAGACAGCAATAGGAAACAGGTTGGTAGTAGAAACAAAGCTGTAGTAGAGGAATACAAGCAAATGTGGTTGGGAAAGGTAATGGAGATGGAGCAAAGGCCCTCATGGCCTACTTGTCTATGACAGGTTACGGTACTTGCTGTTGGTGTCTCTGGGCACTATGACTTTTAGCTGTGCAAAAGGCTGATTGCGTACTTTTAGAAACAGGTTAAACAAAAAGTCTTAAGATATACTCTTTTAGGCTATACAAAGAGCTATTAACACTTGACTGTCCACATATTAAAATGTGAAATCTAGTTTTAAGAACCCCTTAGTCAACTTAAAGTTGTGCCACTCCAAGGTAGGTTTATCTGTGATCTGTGTTACCCATCTCACATTACAGTGGGACTGTTCCGCAGCAATAAGGCAACCAAATTTTACTCCAGCATCCCAGGCTGCAATACCCCTGGATGGGGTGGGGGGGCATCCTAGACTGAGGCAGAAACAGGGGCAGGGCACCCAGAGCTCATTGTGTTGGGCCAGTCTCAGAATACTGACCATTGTCCCTTCTAGCAACATGGTGGGTGGTGAGCTGGGGAAGAAATCCAGTCCCTCCACTAAGCTGCCTGAGCAAGCTCCCCCAAAAATGCTTTCCCTCAATGCTCCCAGTTCCCAGCTCCTCCCCACCTTCAGTCACATGACCAGTTCCACACACACACAACCCAATCCCAATTTATTAAATCATCAGAGGTTGGGGGGGGTTATTTTGCTTATTTTTTAATTTTTATTTTACCCTTCAGCTGCTGACTGACTTCATTTCACCACCAAACCCTCAGCTATCATCCCTATTCCATCTCTACCTCCTGTTTCACTACCCAGTCCCCATCTCATTAAATTCCTGCCTTCCCAAACCCATCTCTCCAACCAACCTCCACCTAAACCAGGGGTAGACTCCTGTCCTGCCTCGCCAGCCCTCTAGTGGCAAATCACAGTTGTGCAGTTTGGGGATGATCAGAGATAGTTTGTATCCTTAACCTGTGACTGCTCTAAACTTAATCTAACATTAGCACTAATCAACATCGTGCAGCACTTAGTATAGCCTAAGGGTAATGTGTAAAAGAATGAAAAATAAAGCCATGCTGCATTTAGAGTATAATTCTATGTATAGCACATTACAAACCTTAGATTTATTTCTGAACGTTTCCTGGACTGTTTTGAATACTTTTGAGTATAACTTCACCATTGTGCAGATTCTCATTACTTGCCTTTCCTTGACCATTCCACACAGAGAATGTCAATGGCCAACATAAATGATGTATCTAGATTCTCAAGTAAAGACTTCCCTTTGACAGTATAAGTCCCATCCACATAACTAGGACTTAAAATTTGACATCATACTAATGAAATATGTTTTTAATCAGTACTTCCATAGTATTCCAGAATTTTTTAATGAAACTTTGAGGAGGAAATTATTTTTCTGGAAAATAATTATTAAACATGCTTAAACTGTTTCCAACAATTGTGTAATTATTTTATCATTAAATTATGCTACCTACTTTTTTGCTCCTTCTTCATAACTTATCTGATAGAAACTGGCATGGAAAATCAATCATAGCTCTCTGTTTGCCTAACTTTAATTATTATTTTTTTCTCCGTATTGGTTATGTTAATCTTTCAACTGATATTCTAAAATGTGTTCAACTGTTCTGGGAGTTAGTTGGTCTAGTAAAAGGTATAATTTGGAGCCAAGAGTTCTAGTTTTTTGTAGTTCAACTGTTCTGTAAACACATTTTTTCAATAAACTACATCTGACTGATGTTTGTATATACTTCCTTTACCTTTCAGCAAGGACACATATACACTTTAAGTCCCCATGCATTACAAAAATTTAATTCTTAATATTCCCTTGTAACAGCTAAGGAAAAATAATTTCCCTGAAAAAAATCACTATAGCTATGATAGTGTTGAAAAACCTAATAGACTACTGTAGCTAACTGTTTGCAAAAGAGATTAAATGGTGAAATGTTCACAGCTTACCACTTCTCAGGATAATTTGTTGGTCCGTGCGGTGAAATGCCAAGTACGGGTATGCAGTAAGTAGACAGTTCTCTGCTGTTGCAGCAACTTGAAGTGAGAACCTTAAAAAAATCCATTCCTTCAATTAAATGAAAATCTCCCTTTCAGTTTTTTCTAGCAATTATGGCTATTTTCCAGCTATGTTTATCAGATGTTTCATGGAAAAGATTACAGAAGTTTCCTAACTGTCCGATGAGTTTCTAAGTTCAAGAAAAGAGTTAAGGGAAGAATTATATTTCCTTTTGTTCACCTAAATAGCAACTTTCCAACTATGCAAGTCAGGGGTTGGCAACTGATAGTACTGAAAAGTGGGTAAGATGGGTAGTGGAGATGAAGCAAAGGAACCCTCATGCCCCTGCTTGACCTATGGCAAGTTAGGGTGCTTGCTGTTGGTGTGTCTGGGTATTATGGCAGGTTAGGGTGCCATAGAACCACTGGATCCAGCCCACTGGATCCCAGGGACATTAGGAGTGAGACTTCAGCTGCAGGCACTCTCCTTGTGCCTTTGTCAGATATCAGGTAGCAGTAGATTGCAGCCTACTAAAGGTCATGCCTCCCTAAACTAGTTAGTCTCCAAGGTCCCACCCTACCCTACCTTCTGCCTGATTTCGAACTAACACAGTAAAACCAACTTTCTCTCAGCACAAATGAGGCATTACCTAGACCTTTCTCCAGCATTTTTTTAAGCTGGCTTCCAGGCAGCCAAGAATGGAAGATATATGGGGCCAGGAAGAAAAGCACAAACTAGAGGTTGTATGCTTCAATGAGATGGCTGGTTGACGTGGCTGCTGGCACTCTCAAAAACAGAAAGCCTGGACCCATGTTCCCACTGGAGTTAAAACTTGTTCACCCATGAAAGGTGCCGTGGATCAGTTTCAAAAGAAGGGCTGGACGAGAGTGGATAAAGCTTAATCTGTTGTTTTATGGGTGAAACACTATGCTAGGAAGTCAGAGACATGAAGATTCAATATGCATTGGGCAAGAGAAGCCTAGAATCTGGGTCTGCTGCTTCCTGGGTCCTAACAACTGAGCCACTGGGGCTAACAAATTGGAGGGCTCTACCACTTGCCTTTTCAGATGTATGTGGATAGCCCGCATGTAGCATGTTTTGTGAACTTACACATCCATAGTGCTAAGACAGGGCCACAGAAAAACAGGTATATAGCTGTAGGATAGCCACTGGGGGGTCAAAAAGGAGAACTGAATTTCTCCCTTAAAAGTAGTAGTGAAATCTCACCTTGGAAAATTTACACTTTTAATAAGCTTCAAAGAGCAGAGGCTAAAATACTGTTTTTCCCACATCCAAAAGTGTTTTACACTAAATATGCAAGAATCATTAATCTGAAGATTCAAGAGGTAGAAAGGATTTGTCAAAATAAATTAACTGTGTCCCTCTGAACACAAAAGCAATTAAAATTACAGTTGATATTTATAAGCATACTAAATAAGACTGCTATCTTGCTAAATGTATTTTATAAATTTTGACACTGGGAGCTTTATTGCAAACCAACTTCTATTTTGATTTAATGCTTGTTCTATAAGCAGATAAAGAAATTTCAGAATCAATAGTTAAAAATAAGAGGTTCAATTTTAAAGCTGAGATAGCGACCATCGGGCATTTTATACACATGCTCTGGGAGGTGGGGGGGGGGAAGTGCTTTAATTAGAGCCGTTCTAATTAAAGTGCCTGGAGCACCATGTATATAAGCATCTCCATGCTGAAAAAGTGGCAAGGGTACTTTAACTAAAGCTCAAATGAGCTTTAACAAAAAAGTGCCCCCACCACCATGGAGACACTAATACACATAACGCTAGAATCTGCTAAAGTGTGGTAATTACCATGCTTCAGCAGACTCGATTAATCAAGTCTGCTCTGAAGCACTGTAGTTACAGTACATCAGAACAGCCTCAATGTATGTGTATAGACACCCATAATTATTAAAGTCTAGCAGAAATTAATTTATAAAACTCCTATATTCAGTATGGTTCCTATGTTGCATCTAGCAGTTATGTCTGAGGTATGGAAAATTAACATGCCAACTTGTCTGAAATTCGCACATCTATACAAGGTATTTTTAAAGAAGCAGTTATCAGAAAAATGTTCTGACAGGTATCTCACCTGAGCATGCTGAGAATTACAAAAATATATCTTTCACTAAAATGACTGAAAATATTCCCTACTTTTTTAAATTACATATGAAAAGAGAACTTCTGCACTTTATGTCAGTTTTAAAAAATGTAACAGTTTTAAAACACATGTATGAAAAAAATAAACATGCTACAAATATAGAACCTGTTACAAGCAGCTTTGGTTAGAAATCAGCAAAATTTTTCACCAATAATATACAGCCATCATTAACTTCTTTGCTATATGGTAGTCTTCTTAAGCATAGTCTGAATGTCTTGATGGAACAGAAACAAAAGGAACCAACAATTTTTGCCGTCTTCCAAAAACTTAACATCCTTAACTCTACTTCCAAAGTGGCCCTAACAAATAGATAGGACGCCAAATTAGAAAGCCAGATCTACTACCCCAATCATAAATATTCAGGATCTGGATTCCCATTTCATAGTTAAATACAATTCTCTAAACCATTATATTTTACAATACTTTGCTATGTTCTCAGGCTGTTCCAACACAATGGATTTTTAAAGAAAAACTATATTTCATTTGTTTCATTTTAAGAATTCAGGTTTAAATAAGTTAAGTGGTATATGGAATCACAGAAAAATAGGGTTCAGAGGCACCTCAGGAGATCATTCCATTTAATTCCTTGCTCAAGGCAGGATGATCTTCAGACCAGATACAATAGCTCTGCAAGCTGAATGTGGCCTGTGGGCCAGGGGTTGAGCATCCTGACATAAACCACACTTTAAAAATATTCAACTATACATTCATCACTAGACAGAAACCCAACCCTCATCTGCCTTCACCTCCTACCAGTCCTCATTGAAATCAACAGGCTTTGCCATCTGTTCAGAAGGTATCCTTTAGCCTACAAGAACAATCAAAACAAGTCTCTTGCCTCACCAGTGAAATGCAGGAGTTAAAGGTCAGTTCATAGCAAGAATCTACTTTCAAACTGCCCAACTGCAAATTCCTTCAAAAATACTATATCAAGGCATGTTAAGATCTTGATAGTTAAAAGCCATTTACCACCACATAAGGCCTTTTAATTTAGGTGATATAAATAAACTAAATAGTTATCCTTACAATAGCTGCATTTATGGATATCCACAATAAGAAAACTTGTGAAATGCATAAGAACAGGACTCCTATAAATTAATTATTGTTCAAATGTATTGCTTCCACTGATCTGCATTGTGGGATTCCATGCCTTGATGGACAGCAACAAAACATATTTCTAAACAGTTTCCTCTTGTGAGGGGAATGCATCCCTGTTTCTGAATTTTAGAATTAAGGACATAAACAACTCCAACCCCTACATGTCCTTTGTTCCCTTCTGAAGCTGCGTTCTAATAAAGCATGTAAGATCGTGAGTAGTCCCATGGTTTCAGTGAACTACTCACATGCCTAAATGCTTTCCACTGAAGTGCTTGATCAGAGTTGAAGTCTGTGCACATCCTTTATACTCCCAAACAGAGGGAGCTGTAAGTAGAAATGGTTTAAAATTTTAGGAAGTCTATAGGGTGATGTATCTCTTCTTTTATCAGTTGTTCATTTCTTTTTCTTGGTAATGGATGGTTTTTGCGATGCCTTGCTACACATTGTAAGAATACTGATCATTCTTACACTGGAGAGTGAACTGCTAAGACAGTTGCCAGCTCAACCTTTACTGAGCTCAGAAGGCCTCATGTATTCTAGTTCTAGCAAATATTTTCAAATATAATGAATTTTGTTTGAAAACAGTAGATGAACTCAGGTGGAAAATGCATTTACCCAAATTTTCTATTTAAATCTTTTCCACTGCTAATAAGGATGTTTTAATATACTAAGAATAGATTCTCTGATGCAATTAGCCACTCAGCTTCTGCCAGACTACGGGGTCTCGAGAGCAGTATCGAAGCAAAAAGCTAAGTCATCTGATGCTAATTTAACTGGAGCTCCAGTCTTCAAACCTATGTTGCCTTAGCCAAGCGAGAATTATCAATGATTTTCTGATGTGCTGTTTTTTCATTTTTTGATAAGCTTGGGAATCAATGAGTCTGGAAAGATTACATATAGCAACTCTCCCCAGGGCAACAGAAATACTGTATTTATTTGTATAGCACATGCATCTTTTCCCCAAAAAATAGCCCTTCAAAATTGCGGTACATATTTTGAGTGCAGAAATGATTTGAAGAGAAGCAAGAAGGTGCAGTATGGCCGCCAAAGGCTCTGCTTTTCTCCAACCAGCAGTTTGCAGGGGCAGACTCCAGTTTTAACACTGCAGTAGCTTTTGGCAGTAGCTTTGGCTAACTTTTGGCAGCCAAAAGCTGCTCCCAATTCGACAGTGGCTGTGGGAGGGTGAAAACTAGCTTTTAACTGAAGTAGCAAGTAAGCTGTTTGACAGTGATTGAATTGTTCCATGAGGTCCTCTCTCTCTCTCTCTCCTTCCGAAAACAAGATACACATCTCATTTGCAGATGTATTTGGTAGTTGTGTTGGTCATGATACAAAAAGAAATGCAAAACTCTAGAACTCTTTGTTCGGAGATGATACCTTTTATTAAACCAACTAAGAAATTCCAAAAAAAGTATCTTTTTCTGCAAGCTTTCAGAAACACACACCCTTCCTCAGGCTCAGGGAAAATTAAGGATGGTAAAAAGTCCCCATAGGTAGAAAATTTCATTTTTGCACAGAGGAAGCTGAGGTTTTCCTGAAACAAGGAAGATGCCAAATTTTAGCTGATTTGGGATTTTAAAATCCAATTCCCAAACCCATGAGGAGTCCTATAGGTCAGATGTCATGGCTCCATGTACTGGATTGTGCACATTGGACAGGGTCAACATTTGTAACTGGTGTCCATGGATGGATCTGGCATACAGGGTTAGTGTTCACAGCCAGATCTAACACAGGGAGCTGGACCAGTGGAAGAGGTTGGCACCTGTGGACCAACCCTGCAGAACAACTACATGCTGAACCCCATGCATAGGAACTGGCCTGCATATTAGCCATCTGCCACTCATCCAGCCCACAGGACTAGAAGTTTGAGCACCACTAATATACACAATAAAAGTCCCTGACAGCAAAGGATAGCCTGAGGGCACAAGTCAGATCCCATGTGAGAGGGCCAACGAACAGAGTGGCCCTGTGAGTGTGGGCAAGTGAGGAGGCCCAAGTGGGGGCATAGTGACCCAGCGAGGGGCTAGGAGTGAAATAGGCCTACAGTTGTATAATCACTCAGTCATTGCTCAGGTGAGGGTAGCAGAAGATACTGAACAGACTGTGCTGGGGCTGACTGAGAAGAGGAGAGCTAAGCCCGAAGCCAGGTGAGGCTGAGCGGCATGGGTATGGCCCCTGAGAGAAGGCAATATAAAAGAGGCTGGGTGAGAGCCAGCAGAGCGAGTGGGATCCTAGTGAGAGGGGTAGCATGCAAGTGGCTCTCCAGGGCTATAGAAAAGATCTACAACTGTGTGCCCAGTTTGCTCCAGCCATAGGTTGGAGAAGTAACAACTCTCATATCTTTCCATCAAGGCATGGCAGGAGAGTGAAGCAAGGGGTTACCCCAGGAGCAGGGCGGCCAGCAAAGACCTGATGAGAAGGCCACCCTGTTACACAGGCCAACATTATTATTTTCATGTCCTCTAAAGCAGAATACACAACAGTCATCCTAGGATGCTTTGACAACCCTAAGCATGAATTTGCTTTTGGGAGCTTAGATGTTCCTTAATGTTAGTTTAAAGCTAGTCTTTATTTGATTTCTTTTTGAGAAAACATTACATTCCCTTTTAAGTGAATGGTGGTATCCTTTATTTCATTTTAATAGCAGTATAGATAGCAAAGTTTATTATGTAGTAAAAATGCTTATTCCTCCATAACAAGGTTTGATAAGCTGCTACTGCATCATATAAAAACAGTTATTAAAACTAACTATTGTGCCTGCTCAGCAACTATTTTTCACAATTCAACATTCTCTTGTTCTACATGACCCTTTTTTCATACCCACTAAAAGGTTTAGTGCACATTTATGAATCACATCCCAAGTAATAGTTTATTTTAAAAGTAAGTAAAATGGGGCTTAAGAGAAAATTCTTAGTGGATTATTTATATTGATCAAGGCAGAGAAAAGCCCACTAGCACAACAACTGAAATATTTATACAGTCTTTGCATAAAAATAATTAACTTTTATGTTTTGGATAAATCTAATGTTGAATTGTTACTCACAGTGATTTGAGATTACAGTGGAAGTAGTGACTGGAATTTAATTCTGACAGTAAGTAGCTGTGAATCATCATAGCACTTATCTGCTCTTGGTACAATTGTTATTTTAAGATAAAAGGCAATTTCCACTGAAAAGGGTAGGAGTAAAATTATTTTAATCCCTTGTGTTACAGTATTATGCTACAAGATGTAAACAGATAGTGCTGCTTACACACACACAGCACTGTTGATTTGTTAGCAATAAATCACCAATAAGTACCTCATCTTTCATCCTACAAAACACAGCAAAAATAAAGTTAATCTATATTTATTCATTTGGAAATTACATATCTGCAATTCTTCCTCTAAAATTAATATGTTGGGTTAAAGTTATATACAAGAGTACCAGTCCCCATAAAATCCAAAACAGACACCAGAGACACAATTAGATAAAATATTTCTTATTCATTTTTAAACAAGCAGTTATTAAAAAGACAAAAATAGAGTTCATAAAGTAACATTCACATACATCTAGTCCTCATTTGTTGCTGTACTAGCTTTCTAATAAAATATCATTTGTACTGTTTTTCCAAGATACTGTGAGTCAGCTCAATTGCCAGATCTAGGGATCAAAAAGAAATGATACCACTTGGTCCAAGACTGGAAAGTTGCTTGGTAAGTTTCTTCACCTGTCTCAAGGATGCTATGAGGCTTGGTTTTAAGTACAAGGAGAAAAGCTATAACAAGATTTATCTTAAATTTTGAATAATTTAAAATGCTGGGCAGCAGGACAAATGGTTAAATATTGGGTAAAAATTTGGGTAAGTAAATTTGGGCTAGAAATAAGATTTCTATTCTGCTTGATGTGGCTCTAAAAAAAACAAAACAAAACAAAACAAACCTCCCAATATGAGTGATGAGGACAAATAAACATAATGAGCTTTAAGACAGAGATTGATAAGATAGAGATTTATGAAAGGGATGATATGACATAATTGTTTGCAATAACAAGGGAGGGGAATAACTGACCCAGGAGGAACATTTCCAGTCCTCTGTTTTAAAAGCGTGTAATTTGTCACAGCTTGGCCTCCATCAAGTGCAGACAAAAGACTACTCAGGCCAGCTCCCTGAGACAAGAAAGAAATCTGGGAGATAACTAGTAAACCCTCCTAGGAAGAATGTCTTTGCAGACCAAGACACCCTGGATGTTATTATGAAAAGAGGATTCAATTTTTTTATTAAATATAGTTTGTACTGTAAAGGCATAGTCTCACTAAAATTCTGAGATACAGGCTCTCATGCAGCAAATCAATTCGGTGTCTCAGAAACTTTCCTCTAAATGCTTTGTAATGTAGGACCTGCATTCCCAAATCATACTCTTCTTAATATTCATCAGGGCTTTCCAACTTCCAAGTACCTGGAGGCCATACAACCCATGAACTGCACCAGTGGGGAGTCATGGGCTAACATGCTGCATGGGTGCAACACACACCAGCACCACCTCCCGCCCATACTGCGCCACACCCACCAACTGCAGTACACACAGGCACCCACCACTGAACAGGAATAGAGAGATTTTCTAGCTGCTATTTCTCTTTCTGTGGAAGCTCTTGATAGCTTCCATGTATTCCCTGAAGATCTGCAGAGAGAAAGTGGGGCCATCAGGATGCCACATGGACCATGAAAAGGAAGGAGGGATTATGAAGCATAAATGACAGGAGACCAGACCGTTCCACACCCAGAAATATCTTGTAAAAAAGAGGGGATCAAAGGAGTGAAGATTTTACTGAGATTTTTTTTGAAACACAGTAAAATAATTATGAAAGCCAGCCAGTTGTAATTTCTTGTCAACAACTACAGACCTGACACACACAGGAAACACTAAAAAGGTTCATGCATCCCTGTACTTAGTTGAATTTCCTCCAATACACTAAAAACCAGTGTGAATAATGCAATAAAGAAATAATGTTAGACCCATAAGGGGCCTTAATTCTGAAATACCACAAAGCACTACACAAACCTCAGCTGATAGAAATACTACATTTTATATACAAATGCTTCCCCTTGGAAGACTTGAACAGCACAAAAAAAATTGTTTATTTTTTTTAAGTTGCAAAAAGCAGTATGGAGCAGAAACATTACGATTAATTTACTCAAGAACCCATTTTTCTAAGGCAATCTGGGGGAAATGTAAAGAGTTACATACACAAAACCTAATGGTGAAAAGGAATGGAATACAAGATTTTTAAATTGGTAACTTTAGATGACTTGAACCTGCATAGCAAAGCTCAACAATGTACTTTGGTACTAGAATCTAGCAGGGAAAAAAAAGGGTATTATTTTATATTAGGGATTTTTTTCCCCAGAATTAACTCAAAACCTGAGGCTTATACCTCACTCACTTCTGCTCAACATGATACTATGCTTGAAGGAACTTGCACAGAGTACGGTACCTGTTTTCATCTTCATCAATGAAGAATATATTCCCCAAAAACGACAGTGGCTTAGATGACCTGAAGCTGATATGACAAGTGAGTCCTACATTTGAGCCATCTGAAGAGACAGCAATAACTTGGCCTTGTGGGAACTCCACAGAAAGGGGATTAATCCCATTACCACCTTCAGGTTCAAGTTCTGGAATTTCAACTCGCAGTGCTGATTGCCTGTGTGAAAAACAGCAACAATTATGTTTAAATCCTACAAGACAAGAGTAGCAAAGTTGATTTACACACTTGCTTTTCTCATATAGATACAGAAACTATGATCATAAAACAATTTTGGCTCAGCAGTTCTGGTTACCTGAAATTAAATGAAAAAAAAAATTACGTCTTTCAACACTGGGGAGGCCAATTTGTTTATTGATGTACTGAGGTTTTCAGTAGTGACCCACTGTAGTTCAGCATTCAAGGGAGAACAATTTCTACAAACCACTGTGATAAAAAAGACTTAAGACTTCTTAGCCTAAGAACCACAGATATCTGTTATTGCAGAAAGTTTTGACTTTTATTTAATTAAACTTTATTAATACAACAAACTGTTTTTCTTCACAGTTTTCATGAACTTTCCAGAAGAGAAAAAATTTGATACAATAACCTGTAATAAGGATGACAACATTTCTGAAGAACAAAGCTCAAAGAAATGATGCACCACAAGCACAACAACGTTTGATCAGGACGAAGAGGTGTTAATTGCAATGCTTTTCTCATAAACATTACATTTTCCCCAACTGAGATGAAAGTAATATGAATATCAACCCATCTACCCAATTATCAGGCATTATCTTTGGTGACAAAAAAGGAAGCATATCATTAACCTCACTATAACTGGTACATTTAGCTGAAGATTTACCTTGGGTAGTCTAGTGGAATAATATTCACATCTGTCCCTGTTTTCATATCCAGAGGAACAGGCATCAGTATCAAAAGTGGAGGGTCAAAGCTTATCTTGGGTGACTTGACAGTACCAGAGAGAGAGAGCTTGTATTGAGATAGGCTATCATTCAGAAATACTGCCACTTCAGCTGTATATATCCCAGGAAAAGCTGACAGAAATTGGGGAGAAAAAAAAACCTACTCAAATATGTTACTCTCAATATATGGATCATTTAAAGTAACAAGTTGGACAAGGATATTTTTTAATCAAGCATACTACTTTAATATTCAAAATACAGCCTAACATGTAGACTAATCATTATTTACTGAAATGAGCATTAAGAAGTGACTTTTCCCAAGCACACAGAAACCTTTTCCTATATTTCTTGTCAACAGTAAAAAGTCCTTTTTGACATTCTGAAGTTTCTACAAAATTACTGGAACACGTAGTGTTTTACTCAGTGAGAATTATAGGCATATTCACACAATAATCACTTTTTATACAAAGGAATAATAGCTATAAGCAACCAGAAGTGACTGAATAACGATAAATCATCAGAAAAATGGTGTATTTGGTGAATGTATGTTGCTTAATAGTAATAGCAGTCACCTATTAGTAACTTGCATACAATGGATAATTCTAACACTAATATTTTATGACATACAACAGTTACCTTGCTCCTAAAATTTAGCCTTCTAAAATTGGGCTGCATCTTAAGTAGGGAGGCCAAGTTTTCTGCCCAGAATAAAAGCATGGAGACACTGTACAATGCCTGTTGCTTCTTTTCCTTCTCTCTCTCCAGCAGCTGTATGGAGGGAGAGGTGGAGCACAACAGGAGCAAACTGGAGGCAGGGGGTTGTACCCTCCCCCACTTTGATTCCTGCTCCACCCAAAGCTTAAAACCAACTGCATGGCAGCAAAAGTGGCATTTCTGATGGAATCAACTGACTTCATGGCTCAGTCGAATCTACCTGGCTCCTGCCTCTTCACTCCATAAGTTTTAATCACCATCTCTCTTTTTTAATAGTCCTGATATTCAATTCTGCAAGTTATCCTTACTTCAGCAATTTTGCTGTCTGTTACCTACTCCTAGTCTCTCTTCTCCTATTTCATAACCCAGCCAACTGTTTTTAGCTCTTTTCAAAATCCTAGGTCTGCCCATGGAGTTCAGCTACAGTTTCAGCTTCTGGCTGAGGAGCCAAGAGCCACTGACAATTCAGCTGTGAAGGAGTTAGAACCGTAGCTTCTGCTTGAGCAGAAAGGTCAGGTGAGCAAGCTGAATATTAGGCTCTGTACACGCTCTATGCAGCTATAGCTCTGGAAAAATCTCTTCTTTTTCATTCTGTTTTCTCAAAAACAAGGTCTGTGTTTATTTGAGGACATGTGGTATGTAAGAAAGTATGGTACTTTGCTCTCAAAGTGTCCTAACACTTGCTTCACCCTGCATCCTTCACCATCGTTGCCTTCACAAATTCTCCCTTACCTCCTCCCTTTCTATGCATTTTCTACCCTTCCTTTCTCTACAGTGCTTAGCAGCAGGAGGCGGCCTACTTTCTGCTGGATAGCAATAGTCTCTTCAGCAACACTGTCATCAGCTTCTGTCCCCATCATGCACTGGAGCTTAAAAAGTTTTTAGCCATCCCCATATGCTGGAGAATTAACAAAGACAGCAATTTTGAGGTCTTCCCAGTTCATGACTTTCGTAACTAAAAACAACCCCTCCCTCTCCCCCTGCCCACAAAAAAACCAAAAAAAACCCCAAAAACCCAAAAAACTGCATGCCACATGTTTTGGTAGTTTTGCATTCCTGGGCACTTGAGCTTCATTGTAGGAAAAATAAATAAATAAAGCACCCTTCCCTGTTAAAAAAAAAAAAATGCACAAACTAACTCTTCTTTTATACCCACAACATGCACCAAAGAGTAACTGAGAGCTGGAAACATCCACAGTCTGATTTCATGAGGCATAAATGCAAAAAAATGTGGCAGAATGAATAATTTTATGTTCTGAATCTATACATGAACATGCATGCACTCCAACCAAATACAACGCCAAGGAGTCCTGAGCTGACCCTTATCTCAAACAATTCACCACCATAGTCTCAGAAGCAAGTGGTATTATCTGTACCTGCAAAAGAAAAAGGAGGCTGTCTGCCTCTTTACAACAGCTTACCCCACACTAAAAAAAACAAACCAATTTCCTCATGAAAGAGGAGGCAGGAGTTCTGTGGAAGCCCATGGCATACATGCAACACACAAAGGGGTAATATGCCATATCATTATAATCTGGCTGACATTACAGGGCAGAGCAGCATGTGAGATGACTACCAGGAGGAAACTCAGAATAAGCATAGTATTGTCAGTTTCCAATAAGGGTCCAGTTCCCTGTTAAACTGGAACTGGATTTAAGGATAGGACCATCCCTTAAGAAGCTGGGAAAGAGATTAGGGCTCCTAACTTTGGTCAGTAAAACATCTCCCTTTTTTCCATTCCTTAACCTTCATGAGGGGAAGGTAGTGAAGTCTCAATACAGAGCTTGCACCAAGCCTATACTGTGAGGAAGCTGATGACAGCTCTCCCATAGGTAAGATGTTCTTCAATCTTTAATAATTAAAAAATTGCACAGAAATAGCCAACCAGGAAACAATACGAAGTATACATGCTTTTATGCTACTGCTAGAAGTCTAAGATCAGAGGTGGGGGAACTTAAACGTTTAGCAGTAAATAATGATATTGACATAACATGTATCTCTAAAACATGGTGCAATGAAGAAAATCAGAGAGAAGCTGTAATACCAGGGTACAAATTATATAGAAACAACAGAATAGGTCATACGGTGGAGGAATGGCACTCTACATCAAAGACTGCATAGCATCAAATCGGGTAGATCTTTCAACAGATAAGAGAAGTACTACAGAATCTTTCTGGATAAAAATTCCAGGTTTCAACAGAAAAACAAAAATACATCTGGGAATATTATTGATTCTCAGACCAGGACAGCAGCAGCAAACTAGAAATGCTAACGGAGATGAGAGAGACTGCAAAAGTAGAAAACACAGTAATAATGGGTTACTTCAGGTATCCATAAATAGACTAGGTCAATCTAAAAATCAGGCCAGGATGCAGAGACCAAATATCTTGAATTTATAAAAGACAACTTCCTGGAGCAGTTGGTACTGGAACCCACATGAGGAAAAGCCATTCTTGACCTACTCCTAGGTAGTACACAGAATTTGGTGGAAAGGGGAAGTGCTACTGAGCTGCTCTACATTAGTGACCACAATGCCATTGGACTTGACATCCATGTGGGATGAGAAATGACCAGAATATTTATCACAGTAACCTTTAAAAGGGAGACTACACCAAAATCAGAAAGCTAATTAGACAGAAGTTAAAAGGGGCCCCTAAGGATGTGAAGAAAATATAAGCAGCATGGGAACTACTTAAGAACACCATATTGGAGGCACAGGACAAATGCATGCCACAAATAAAATAAAAAAAAAATAAAAAAATGGAAAGCAGATCAAAAGAAAACACAGTTTAATGGCAGAATTACAGAGGCAATAAATGGAAAAAAAGGTTCCTTTCAAAGAGTCAAATCCCCTGGATCCCTCTTAGCTGACCCGGTAGGGAGCCGCGCTCCTGAGCCGCACTGCGTGAACAGAGCGCACAAACAGAGTGTGCTGGCGTTTGCATCAGTGTTCGCGCCGGCAGGCGAGCAGGAAGGGCCAGGAGGGAGACTCCTGCTAGGACAGGCCTAAGGCACTGCACTAAGCCATAAACAAGCAGCAACTCCTACGATGGTGTCGACACAGAGTGCTGCCAGGGCCCCTGCCCGGGGGGCACAGCCTACCTGGGGCTTGTCTGAGGCCTCCACCCAGACAGAGCCCATGGTGGGGCTGGCATCCCCCCACACCCTGGCCTGCGGGGAGTTTCCCAGCAAGGTCCGGGGGGGGGGCAGGGATTGGGAAACCCCACACCTGTCCTGCAGGCGCCCGCCTTAAGGCCCTGGAAGCGCAGGTGAGGTAGCTCCAGGAGGAGGTTAGCAGGCTGAGGGGATTTAACAGGGGAGGTCTACTACAGACCATCCAACCAAGGGGAAGAGCTAGACCAGGAATTCTTCAGTCAGCTCACGGAAGTAGTTAGGTAAAAGGACTTGGTCATCATGGGTGACCTGAACTTTCCAGACATCTACTGGGAAGAGCAGTCAGCCACGTCTGACAGTTCACGTAGCTTCCCCACCAGGGGAGACACCTTGTTGGACCTGGTGCTGGCCACAGGTGACGACCTGGTGAGGGGGCTTCGGGTGCTCAACCACCTGGGCTACCTTGATCATTGCCTGCTAGAATTCGCCATGCAGCGCAAGGTGGCAAAGGCCTGCAGCAAGACAGCAGCCCTAGATTTCAGGAAGGCAGACTTCAATGAGCTAAGGAGAATATTCAGGGAAGCGCTGAGGTCCCGGAGGGGAGGGAAGCCAGATGTCCAAGAAGAGTGGTTGCTCCTTAAGGAGACGATCCTTCAAGCCCAGAGGGAAGCAATCCCAACATGGATCAAAGGGGGCAGGAGGGCGCAAAAGACCCCATGGCTCACCACAAGCATCTGGGAATGTCTCCTAGCTAAAAGGGCGGCGCAAACCCAATGGATGGGAGGGGCCATCACCATGGACGGCTATACCTCGGTTGCTCAGGGATGCAGGGGGGCAGTCAGGAAGGCCAAGGCAGAGATGGAACTAGGACTAGCTTCCTGGATCAAGGACAACAAGAAGTCCTTTTTTAAATACATAGGGGGCAAAAAGAAGGTACTGGGTAAGGTGAAGCCCCTGCAAGACACGCTAGGAAATTTGGTCGTCACACCAGATGACAAAGCTAACCTATTTAATGACTTCTTTGCCTCCATTTTCCTGAGCAGAGACCGGAAGAGCCACCCCCCCTCAGGCCCCCCTTTGACCCCAGGGGAGGTGCACCTAGGCCAAGGGTTAGTGAGGAACTAGTCAGGGAACTTCTGGAGGAACTGGATGTATTCAAATAAGCTGTTCTGGATGATCTCCACCCTAGAGTACTGAGGGAATTAGCTGAGGTCATTACAGGACCCCTGGCACAGCTTTACGAGCACTCGTGGTGCTCTAGTGCGGTGCCAGAGGACTGGAAGAGGGCCAATGTGGTTCCCATCTTCAAAAAGGGGAGGAAGGAGGACCCGGGAAACTATAGGCGAGTTAGTCTTACCTCAATCCTGGGCAAGTGTGACAGGAGTATTGCTATCGGACCCTTTCTAGGAGTGACTCTGCCCTCCTGTTATGGGCCAACCGCCTGCTTACTCGCCTACCATGCCTTGATCTTAATTGATTGATGCAATTAGCGAGAGGCTGTCCATTTTATGTGCCCCGGTGCCAGGGGGTGCTACCTGCAGCTCCATTTCCTCCCCTACACCACAGCCCAAGCCTCACAGATGGTACTGATGTGGTTTGACTTGGGCCCTGTTATGCCTTGGCTCTCTCCTTTACTTCTGGGGCTCCTCACTGCCCCCTCTTGTTCTGGGGCTGGGGTCAGTGCCCCCCAAACACTATGCCCTTTCTGGCGCCAGGGTCCCCACGCTACTGTGGAGCTCCTATGAGGCCTTCTCCGTCCCCTAATAGCCTCACCCAGTACTCCAGTAAACAGTAAACAGAAGGACACAAAGCCCCTAGTCTACAACATAAAAGCTAGACCGTCAGGTCAAACAACATTCAATCCCTACCAGAGAGAGAGAGCACTCCAACCCCAGCAGTGACCAGGGGATGTCCCCACCATCAGAGTTCTCCCCTTTGTCTGTACTAGCCAAGTTCCTCCTCCCTCAGTCGCTGGAAGGGAACTGCCCTCCTGGCCTCCTGCCTGGGCTTAAGAAGGGCTAAGCCCTGCCTCTTCCTGTCAGCTGGTTTCACTGTTTGCCCTAGCAACCAGCACCTGTGTTGCCCTGGTGCCTGACAGCTAAGCCTCCCCCTTCTCACCACTAGGGGTCTCTCCCGCTGCTTTCAGGCGCAGGGCAGCTAAGTGCTCCGTGACAGTAAGCTTTTTGAGAGAATTATTCTGGCACATGTCCACGAGGGGCCAGGGGGGGAGATTATGCTTAGGGGCAACCAACACGGGTTCATTAGAGGCAGGTCCTGTCAGACCAACCTGGTGGCCTTCTATGACCTGATCACCAAATCATTAGATGCAGGGGTAGCAGTAGACGTAGTCTTTCTGGACTTTCGGAAAGCCTTCGACACTATCTCTCACCCCGTTCTCATTAAGAAACTTAGGGACTGTGGTGTCGACACCTACACAGTCAAATGGATCACCAACTGGCTAGAGGGCTGCACCCAGAGAGTGGTAGTGGATGGGTCATTTTTGCCTGGAGGGATGTGGGCAGTGCGGTTCCACAGGACTCGGTCCTCGGGCCTACACTGTTCAACATCTTCATCAGTGACTTGGACAAGGGGGTAAAAAGCACCCTGCTCAAATTTGCAGATGACACTAAGATGTGGGGGGATATAGGCATGCTAGAAGGAAGGAATTGGCTACAATCAGACCTAGACAGGTTACAGGGGTGGGTGGATGAGAACAGGGTGGGATTCAAGACTGACAAGTGCAAGGTGCTACACCTAGGGAGGAAGAACCAGCACCACACCTACAGGCCGGGGAACTCCCTTCTCATCAGTGCAGAGGCAGAAAAGGATCTTGGAGTCATCAC
>NW_017729032.1:198493699-198495007 GCF_001723915.1 Gavialis gangeticus
TAGGATCTGGAACCAACTTCCAAGAGAAGTGGTGCTGGCTCCTACCCTAGGGGTCTTTAAGAGGAGGCTAGATGAACACCTTGCTGGGGTCGTTTGACCCCAGTACTCTTTCCCGCCATGGCAGGGGGTCGGACTTGATGATCTGCTGAGGTCCCTTCCGACCCTACTAACTATGAAACTATGAAACTAATGAAGAAAGAAAAAAACAAATTCTTGCATATCATATGTAAAACTAATACAGCAAGATAAGAAAGAACGTGAGGAGAAACTTCAGAGACACAAAAGTTAACAAGAAAAAATTCTTTAAGTACAATAAAAGCCAAAGTCTTGCCAGGGAATTAGTTGGGCCTTTGGATGATCATGATGTATAAAGGACACTGAAGGAAGACAGGGGCATTGCCAAAAAACTAAATGTATTTTTTGCATCCATCTTCACTGAAGATGTTAGGGAAGTTCCCTCACCAGATCCACTCCTCTCCAGGGACAAGCCAGTGGAACTGACCCAAAATTAAGGTTTCAATAGATGCAGTTGTAGAGAAAATTGATAAACTAAACAGTAGCAAACCAAAGGCATTTGATGACACAGGGTCCCAAAGGAGCGCAGATAGGAAACTGCTGAGCTACTAACTGTAGTATGCAACTTATCACTAAAAACAGCCTTGGTACCAGGAACTGGATGGTTCCCAATGTGACTCCAATATTTAAAAAAGGCTCTAGAATGGATACAGGGAGCCACAGGCCAGTGAACCTAACTTCTGTTCCTGGAATACTGGTAGAAACAAATAAAAAAAATGGACTAAATGACCTCCTGAGGTCCCTTCCAACCCTTATTTTCTATGATTCTATGAAATTAATAAAGATAGGGTCCTGTGGAGAAAAAAAAAACTAAGGGATTACAGAACTTAGATATTCCTAAAGAGAACAGATATCATGTGCACTTTGCAGATCACTGTGAACAATAGGTTTAAAATATATTTCCTAGTTAAAACTTTCTATTACTCTGTTCACTTCTTTCCTTGCTATTACTCACTTTTTTCCCTCAACAATTTAGACAAAGGTTTTAGAATTTGTAGGTATGTGGGCTACCACTATCTTTTCTCTTTTAGAGGGAATGAGATATTCTCCAGAAATGCTGTCATATCCTATCACCTTTATGGTAATGTAGCAAAACCCCCAATGTTTTCATTTTTTTAAATTTATTTTAAAATGCATTCCCTCCTTCCTCTTCCCCAACCATTTCGGACTTTTTCTCTCTCTCTCTCTCTCTCTTCCCTATAGAGAAGTATAAGTAAGCTAAGATGTAGGATA
>NW_017729032.1:198496691-198496920 GCF_001723915.1 Gavialis gangeticus
TAAATCCCAGTCCCTTCCTTATCTTAAATTCCAGCCTCATTTCTCACTCTTTCTCTTTCAGCTCCAGTTCCCACCCTCTCTGCTAGTTTCCCACTCTTCTCCCAATTCCATCTCTCCTATTCTCCCACCTCTCAGCCTCCCCTGCTCCTACTGCCTTTTCCCTGTGACTTTCTGCTGTCTCTCTCTGCTTTCCTGCTGCCCTGCTACCTGCTGCTCTTCCTGTGATTTT
>NW_017729032.1:198497270-198498882 GCF_001723915.1 Gavialis gangeticus
TATATATATATAGATGGCATTGTGTGCATGATATACAAATTAGTGATCTGTGTCTAATTTCTGGGGTGTATAGTGTATGTGCTTTAATTGGTAATAGGTATGCATGTGCCTAGGCTGGTTTGGATGTGTATGTCCCTGAGCTGGTAGTGTGCATGTGTATGCACCTGACTGATTTGTGTGTTTGTATATGTGCAATCGTGTTATACCCTCCTGTCTAACAATGCAATACTGAGATCCTGAGAGCTGGCCTGACCCCACAGGGCAACAGTAAGCTTATCAAGCTTTGCTCCATTCCTAATGGCATGATTAACAAAAATAACAAGAAATTGTTACTGCACAACAATACTAGCCACACAAACTGCGTAATTACAGGTATCATGTAAATCCAGATTCCTGTCTGATTTCACATAATTATGCAGAAAAATTAGGCAGCAGAAACTACATATATAGAATAGGGTGTGAAATATTTGATATGTTAATTATGCCATTAGCAGCACAGCCAAAACAGTGCTACACTCCTACCCATATGCACCATCTTCATTTTCTATACAGCAGTCAACAAGCTGTCCAGCAGATGTGAGAGTTTTCCTTGGGGATATCTAATATTATTTACAAATCTGTCCATCTAAATTTACTCAGGGCTGTTGGAATCTCTGGAATTAATTAAGTAATTTCTTCTCTTGTTTACACTGGACATACTAGGGGAAATTAAGTAATCATCATCCTAATTTACAAGTAAACACCCTGAAGGTAAGCAACACAGGAGGGTTTACTAATGTTTAAAAAAAATTATATCCATGGTAACACACAGTGGCAGACTAGCATGCTCTGGGGGGCATGCTAAAGGAGATAGGTACACAGGTGGTATTCTCTTCTGTTCTACCAGCAAGTGGACATGGAAGACAGCATGAGACGTGCATCGCAGAGACCAACTGGCAGCTTAGGGAATGGTGTCTTGAGGTGGGCTTTGGCTTCCTTGACAACAATCTGCACATCACAACGAGAGACATGCTCGGGTGGGATGGGCTCCACCTTTCCCCTAAAGGTAAGTGTGTGTTCTCTTCTAGGCTGGTGGATCTCCTCCGGCAGGCTTTAAACTAGGCGCATCAGGGGAAGTTGAAGATGAGGGCGGAGGAAGCCATGGACTGCCAAGCCAAGCAACACCCACAAGGACAACCTAGCCTAGACCGACGAGCGGAACATATACACAGGTAAGCAACAGAGGCCAGAGCAATACTGTGATTAGGGCACCAGTGCACACACCTACAGGAGGCCTCAAATGCCTCTACACAAATGCTCGTAGTATGGGAAACAAGCAGGAGGAACTTACCCTCCTGCTAGCTGACACTAATCCAGATAGTGGGGCTCACTGAAACGTGGTGGGACCCAATGTACAACTGGGTGGTGAATATCAAGGGCTATAGGCCGTACAGCAGGGACAGGACAGTGACGAAAGGCGGGGGTGTGGCGCTGTACATTAAGGAGAAGTACACATCCTGATCAGGTAGCATAGAGTCAGAGGGACACACAGAAGTGCTCTGGGTTAGAATACAAGGCAGTTGAGGGAAAAGAGACTTAACAGTGGGGGTCTACTACAGACCTCCCAACCAAG
>NW_017729032.1:198503882-198504423 GCF_001723915.1 Gavialis gangeticus
TCAGTCAGCACACAGAGGTAGTTATGTCAAAGGAAGTGGTCATCATGGGTGACCTGAGCTTTCCAGACATCTGCTGGGAAGAGCAGTCAGCCACGTCTGGCCACCCATGTAGGTTTCCAGCCAGAATGCAGGACCTACATCTAACCCAAGAGGTGCACAGCTCCACCAGGGGAGATGCCTTGTTGGACCTGGTGCTGGCCACAGGTGATGACCTGGTGAGTGGGCTGTGGGTGCTTGACCACCTACTCAACAGTGATCATCGCCTGCTGGAATTCACCATGCAGTGCAAGGTGGCAAAGGCCTGCAGCAAGGCAGCAGCCCTAGATTTCAGGAGGGCGGACTTTAATGAGCTAAGAAGAATAGTTGGGGAAGCACTGAGGGCCCGGAGAGGAGGGGAGCAGAGCCAGAAGTCCAACAAGAGTGGTTGTTCCTTAAGGATATGATCCTCCAAGCCCAAAGGGAGATAATCCCAGCATGGATCAAAGGGAGCAGGAGGGCAGAAAAGACCCCATGGCTCACCAAAAGCATCCGGGAATGTCTC
>NW_017729032.1:198507519-198508419 GCF_001723915.1 Gavialis gangeticus
AAAAAAAAAAAAAAAAAAAAAAAGAATTTCAGAACAAAAAAGTTATCAAGCTGTATCTGAAGCTATGCCCTAGAAAAAGGAAAATCAATAATAAACCAATCATTTTTTTCACACAGAATCTCCTAGAGGGCACGGTTATCTTACTCTTAATGTTGTAAAAAAAAAAAGGGAAACATAGTTGGAGGTTGTGGTGTCACCTGTGCCTTTGGTCATACAATAAGTAACCCTCCCAAGGGTTCTGAATTCTTTATAACCTGTCAAGCCATTAATTACTGCAGGACTGTCCAATTGGAGCCTCCAGGCTCCTACATGGTCACCATTCCCTCTTCAATTGATGCTTCAGCCAGGGTCCCTAGGCTCCCCTCTCTCTCTAGGTTTCACTTCCTGCTCCCACCCCATGGGGCAAGGAAGTGCAGCCCACAACATCAGGGGAGCTTGCAAGTTGATGCAGTGAGGAAGCTGTGGTGAGGGCCACTGGGTGAGAGGGACCCCTCCACACAGTGCAACAGCTGCCCATGTGGTACAACAGCCACTTGGCCATGCAGTGCAGAAGTGGGACAGCCCCCACTAGTGCATCCTGCAGAGTATATGGCCTCTAGCTGCTTGGAAGCTGGACAGCACTGAGTTACTGCATTTCTCAATATACAGGAGGATAACCTGCTATTGGGGCATGATGGCAAAGGATTCAAAGTATCTTGTAGCTGTTCCAGAGATACGAGCTTGAGCCACTTACACCACAGACCACCCCCCCACTTGACCCAACTGTAAATGGGGAGATGGTCACTCAAGCTGTGTAGTCAAAGGTGGCTTATTGTGATACTGGTCACATCTTTTCATTATAAGCCATTGGCTACAGAAACCCATGTGTCTTAAACAGGCTAACATGATGCGCTACTCTTC
>NW_017729032.1:198513419-198516832 GCF_001723915.1 Gavialis gangeticus
TGTGTCTTAAACAGGCTAACATGATGCGCTACTCTTCTTCATAGATTTCATAGACATTGGGGCTGGAAGGGACCTCAGAAAATCATTGAGTCCAGCCCCCTGCCCAAAGGCCAGGAAGTCAGCTGGGGTCATAGGATCCCAGCAAGATAAACATCCAATTTTCTCTTGAATATAGGTGTTTGAACCACCTCCGATGGCAGCCTGTTCCAGACCTTGGGGGCTCGAACAGTAAAGAAATTCTTCCTTTATGTCCAGCCTGAAATGGTCCTGCAGGAGTTTATAACCATTCTACCTCATCATCCCTTGGGGCACTCTGGTGAACAAACGTTTCCCCAAATCCTGGTTGTCACCCCTGATAAACTTACAGGTGGCCATCAGATCACCCCTGAGCCTGCGCTTTTCCAGGCTAAAGAGCCCCATGGCTCTCAGCCTGTCGTCATAAGGTCTGTTTTCCTGACCTCTGATCATGTGCGTGGCTCTTCTCTGGACTCTCTCAAGCTTCTCCACATCCTTTTTGAATTGTGGAGCCCAAAACTGGACGCAGTACTCCAGCTGCGGCCTCACCAAGGCCGAGTACAAGGGGAGAATGACGTCCCGGGATTTGCTTGAGAAGCATCTATGGATGCAAGCCAGCGTTTTGGTCGCTTTACTAGCTGCAGCATCACATTGCAGGCTCATGTTCATCTTGTGGTCAATGATGACCCCCAAGTCTCTTTCTTCCATAGTGCTAGCCAGCGTAGCACTGCCGAGCCTATAAGGATGCTGCAGGTTTTTCTTCCCAAGGTGGAGAACCTTGCATTTTTCGGTGTTAAACACCATCAGGTTCTCGTCCGCCCATTTGCTGAGCCTGTCCAGGTCAGCCTGGATCACCCGCCTGTCTTCTGGTGTGGATGCTTTGCCCCAAAGTTTGGTGTCATCGGCGAACTTGGCCAGTCCGCTTCTGACTCCAATGTCCACATCATTAATGAAGATGTTGAACAATATGGGTCCAAGGACAGAGCCTTGGGGGACCCCATTGGTCACAGGGCACCATGATGAGTGACTGCCATCAATTACAACCCTCTGGGTCTGACCATGGAGCCAATTTCCCAGCCAGCGGATCATGGTGGACCCAAGGCCACAATTGGCCAGTTTCACCAAGAGGTGATCATAGGACACCAGATCGAAGGCTTTTTTGAAGTCAAGATATATGACATCAATCTCTTCTCCCTTGTCCAGGTGATAGGTCACCAGGACATAGAAGGAAATGAGATTGGTCAAGCAAGACCTACCCACAACAAACCCGTGCTGACTGTCCCTTAGGATTTTGGGTGGACCTTTGATTTTTTCCCACAATAGGTAACCACATACTCACCTTAAGAATCTTTTGTGCTTAGCCATATTTTTTCATAGTAGAAAAAAAGGTATTGTATTACCATAGGTTATGCAAACTTTTTGTTTAAGTTAAATTCAACACCAAAAAAAATACCAACACAATTTACCATAGGATACAAAACATCTTTATTTAGTATTACCACAACAAACAGATTAGCTCATTGAAATAATTCATTCTAATTTTTACTTTAAGGCTAGTTAAACTTGCATTCTGTTCACACAAACTTCTCTAGATCAAACCCAACATTCTCTTTAGAATTTTTGCAAGGATTTCTTTGGGTAATCTCTTCTTTTGGACCAACTGCATAGCTGGGATAGTTAGACAAGCTTTCAACTGCAAGGCACTCTTCATCAACAACTATGCAGTTGGACCAATAAAAGATATCACCGTAAGAAATCCTTGCATTTTACATAATTCTTGAACCATCACAGCTACAATATCACAATATCACTCTAACACTTCAATAATCAGTAAGTTACTTCAAGACTTGTGCGTGAGTTTTGTTATATTTGATCAGCAAATCATATTGAAATAGAGTTGGAAGAGATTTCAAGAGGTAAGTTAGTCCAATCCCTTGCTTAAGGCATGATCTTCCCTGTCTTAGTCATCCCAAAGATTACTAGAAAAATAAATTTAAAACTTACTATTCTATTTTGAGAGTTGTTTTTTTTTTTTTTTTTACAAAAAACCTAACACAAATAGGCTGCAAATAGCAGGAAAATTATTCAAAATATGAAATTATGAAGTCAACTTTTTTTTTTAGAAAGCTTAATTATCCACAAGAGAAGTCTGAGAGGGGATCTGGTGGCTGTTTACAAACCCACCAGGGGGGACCAGTGAAAATTGGGGGAGGCTCTGTTGCCCCGGGAACCCCCAAGGTTACTAGGAATAATGGCCACAAATTGTTAAAGAGAAGGTTCAGACTGGACATCAGTAGGCATTACTTTACAGTTAAGGCTTCCAGTCTCTGGAATGGACTCCCAAGGGAGTTGGTGCTCTCTCCTACCTTGGGGGTGTTCAAGAGGCGGCTGGACACATATTTGGCTGGGGTGATATGACCCTGGCACCTGTTCCTGCCCAGGGCAGGGAGTTGGACCTGATGATCTGTTTAGGTCCCTTCCGACACTAAGTACTATGACAGTATGATTATTTTTATGTATACATGTCAGATTTGGGAATACATCAACATATAAATAATCAATTTTAAATTAAAATTATGTTGTTCATTAAAAATCATTCCATATATGTGTGTGCACATGTACACCGCTATAGTATATTTATAGACAGAGGGTGCATACAGCCATTACATTTAGATCACCCCAACTGAGATATGGGAGACCCAAACACTTGAGCATGCAAGCATTCACAAGACTTAGGTCACCCTAAAAATGGCACGCCCATTCTAAAGTTAGTTCTTGTCAGACTATAACTAACATGAGATCAGCAAATATTAACTTGACCTAATGGGTTAAAAACCAAGCTAACAAATACTTGTCTGGGACTGTAGCATAGTCCCAGGGCTGGGAAAGCCTAGCGACTCTCCACAGCTCTGGGGCAGGGCTGTTTTAACCCACTATGGCAAGCACCAAATGCTCACACAACTAAGTCATCTAAACCTGAGCCAGATGCCGTGAACACTTGTTTACACCCAAACACAACCACATAAACACATATAATCTATTCAGACAATCAAATGTTATTTGGTATCTGCATTTTATTCTCTGAAGGGGGAGGTCTGACTTCATAAAACTACTGTTTTATAGGATGAGTTCTTGCACTTTTTCATAGTGCAAAACCCTCACTAGGAAACTTACGTTATATCCTTCCATTCACAAATACTTGATGCCTCCTTGACTGCTGCTACTACAACTGCTTATATGAAAAGTAACATTAGGAAAGCATTTAATATATTTTTAAGGTTCTTAATATACTGTGACAACTGGAAGCAGATGTCATTGGACTACCTGTCATTCACAGACCCTACTTCAGGAGGTGTGGCATTATCTTATTTGTAAGTATCAATAAAAATATTTCTCTC
>NW_017729032.1:198521832-198530108 GCF_001723915.1 Gavialis gangeticus
AAAGTAACATTAGGAAAGCATTTAATATATTTTTAAGGTTCTTAATATACTGTGACAACTGGAAGCAGATGTCATTGGACTACCTGTCATTCACAGACCCTACTTCAGGAGGTGTGGCATTATCTTATTTGTAAGTATCAATAAAAATATTTCTCTCTCCATTTTATTACCACTTACTTTTGTAAGAATAATACTGCCTTGAGCATCCCTAAAAACAAATCCAGCTGATCTAATGGTATACCTTTTCAGCAGTCATTCACATTCTCGCCATCTATTAAGCTGTTTTCCTTCCTCAGTCTAAACATACTAACACCCTGAGACAGGGCCGTAACATCTAACAATAAAATAACAATCTTCGCAAAATAAAAAACAAATGAGTTGTCTGAATATTTATTTTCTCTGAATACAATACTATCAGGATTAATTTGTGTAGTTATATACGTTCTCTAAAAAACTGATAATTAAAACTGTCTCTCCATGAAGTAAAGTGACAACCCTCTATTTTGTGCTTCTATACTATTTGAATGACAATAGAAATATCAGGATACCTAATAAAAAAGTAAAAGAAAAAAAGAAAGAAATTCAGAATCACTATTTCTAAATCACATATAGAATCTTTTTTTTATAAAGTTCTGAATGACACCATCCCCTTCTCCTCAGCTCCCACTACAAAATCCTCGGGTCATGCCATGTTTCCCTTGCCTGGTTTCCATAACCTCTTTTTCTCTGACTCATCTCATTAGCTTTTCCAACATTCAGTAGATAAAATTACCTAACCTCTCTGCTGTTTTTACCCAGACATGCCATTCATGACTCCACGCTGCGGTTTTTCTCTCTCCAAAGAAAAATCAAATATCATGTTCTCATTCTTACAGCACTGGATTGCTCAGCATCTGCCAAACTGTGACCCCTTTGCTCCTGTCAGTCCTCTCCTACCCTTTTGTGTCTTCATTCCCTTCTTGCTCCCTTTGTCTCTCCCTCCCACCTTTGTTTTTCTACATATTTTCCTTGCTACCTGGAACAACATTTCTAATTCTTCCAATTCAGTGATCATTCTTGTTTTCCTGTGTCTAATCACTCCCCAAAGTCACTGTTAGTATGATTATCATGACTGACTTCCATTCAAGTATATTTTATATGAGCCATGCCCAAGTCTCCGAAGTCATCACAGACCCCTAACCAGTGTCCTGAATCAATAAAAGCTGGAAAAAGGAACATGGCATCAAGTTCCAAAACTAGTATAGAAAAAACATTATTCATAAGAATCAGATGGATAAAGACATTTTGCACTCAGTTTCACTAAACAAATATATTTTTGTTGCCAAATTAAAATATATGGCACAGGGCCCAAACAGGATTTTATGTTTATTTGTTCAGGGCGGGGGGTTGTTTTTTGTTACAGAAAACAGCCTTATGTTTAACAAATAGACTGATAAGCATCAAACGATTTTAAATTAGCTTGCTGTCCCAGTCTTTCAGAAGTAAAATGGCATTCCAGAATTTTCTCTTAGTAGTTGATATTACTACTGTATTTTTAATTCCAAATATACAGGACTGTTTACACTGACATCTTTGAGAAATCTCTGACAGTGACCGCATATTATTAAATGTCCCAGTAATTTCCAGTCAGCACACAAATATTACAGAATAGTTATTTCAGAAATACTGAAATCATGTCACCCAAATCAAAACTGATAAACAGTGAACTGAGACTTTTTAAAACAATCCTCTTTCCAGGGAATTCTGTCAAAATCATCAAATATCTGTAAATGGCCTTTTCATGAAAAAAAAATTATGGTGACATTAAAATTTTCTTAAAAAAATGGAAACCATCCACACCCATTGGGTACAGGGTTCAAACAAGGAGAAAGTGATGTTGGAAAGCATACACATATACATAAAAAAAAATTCCAGCCATTTAAGTTGATCTAATAAAATGCATCATATTCACCCAAAGAACCTTGTCTACACATATACATATGTTTTCCAAGGTCAGTTTTATAGAAATATTTCCTATGTTGATGGAAATGAGTAGCTTAATATTTTGTTTCAATAGAAAAATAAAAAAAAGATTACCTTTGTATTTCACGGTAAGCATATGAATAGCTAAACAGAATTCTGTGACCTAGGACAGTGTTTAAATGTTGCCCTAGGGTAAGAGAAGCCCAGAGAAACTCTTAAATTAGATTCTGTTCATATGTCTTTCTGCTTTTTGCCAAAAAATGTCTTGGGCATCCCCTCTTTTGAAGTCTTTTACATTGGAAGACACACTTCCATTTCAACTGATTCCCCCTTCCTGTGCTGTCATGTCTGTAACAATCAGTTCTCTGAAGCTCAGGTTACTTTCCAGTGGCACAGTGCCAGAGGCTGTAACACTAGGTAATATCAAGATAATGAAATACCACTTTTGTCTGCCTTGCTTCAACATATAAGTTAGGAGTTCAAGAAGTTGTTTTTTAATTATAATTTTAATTTCAGACTTTGCTTCATATGGCCATTTAGACATGGTAGTTCTTCAAACAAAATTCAGCAAAGAAAATGTGTTATTCATGAAGCACAGTGAAAAGGGGCTTAAGTAAACCTACAGAGACAGAGACTTGAACAAAGTAAATGTGAAAAAAATATTTATACAACAGTTACCAAATTCAGAAAAATACTTACAAGGGCAGAAGCTTACAGTGACACTAGTTTTCTGTCTTGGAACAAGAACGCCAGTGCATAGACTAAATTTAAAAACACCATCCTCAACAGCTTTGCCTGCACTCTCAAGATCTAATTTCCATGTCAGCTGTTGCCTTGAGGTATTCTTTAGGCCAAGCTTCTGTCAAGAGTTGTAGAGAAACAAAGACATTATGCAAGATGATGGAAAACAATAACCATTATGATATTTTTCACATAGTCTTACATTAAGCTTTTTCTATTGCAAACAGGTCAGGCTACTATATGAATTGTTCTTTTCAACAGATAAGAATCAACTGACTCAACATTTCCCAGAAAGCACTACAAAGCAATAAAGTAAGAATTGTTTGTTGATGTATGGCAAGAAAAAAAGCATGTCTATTGGTTAACAGAGAGCACATTTACCAGTCACTTTACACAAAAATCAGTTTTCCCTGCTGGGAGGAAAACCCAGTTCATATTATCAAATCCCAAATAGGATACTGACTTCTGCAGTACTTAAGAGTAACCTAGATAAGGGCTGTCCAACTTCTGAGACATTGTGAGCTGCATGCCACATAGGCCACAGGCCCTCCTGGGCCACAAGCCACATGGGGCCACATCCTGCTTCACAGATGGCATGGACTCCCAGAGCCCCCCTGCTTCACAGGATGCATAGACTTCTCCAGCCCCCTTGCCGCAAAGACTACTCAGACTCCTAGGTCCTCCAAGCTGCACAAGCTCCCCCACCACACAGGCTGTGCAGGCTCCTCAGGCTCCCCCCGTTATGTGGGCTCTCGCCAGGATCAAAATGTGCAAACTCTCCAGGCGTCTCTGCTACATGGGCTCCACAAATTCCACTATTCCACCCACAGGAACAGGGGCAAGAAGAGAAAGCTGGAGAAGGAAGAGGGCAGCTTGGAGACATGGGCAGCAGCAGAAGGAGCAGTAAGGGGAGTGGAGCCCAGGAAGGAGCCCACAGGCTCCAAGATAACTCACATGGGCCCCACAGGTCATGTATTGGACAACCCTGACCTAGAGTACTAGGTCAACCACAAGGGGTTCAGAATAACTGAATTGCTAACTCTCTGTCTCTCTCATCTATGAAACTTGGGCCAGTATGAGATCAATACTGTACATTAACTCCTGTAATGTTAATACTGGTGGGGGGTGGAGATAATGAGGCAAACCCATTTTTTCCAGTGAAACACTGCAAGATACAAATGTACTACCTGTGGGATTTGGAACTACAATTACCAGCGATACTATATACACTGATCCTTTAGATATATTTGTTGAGACTATGAAAGTTGTTAACTTCCTCTTTCATCTATATATTGCCCGCAGGCAAAGGAGGTTTATACCTTCCTACCTCAACAAATTCTGATGAAGATATGTGAAGAGGTTTCGATGAAAGAACTAAGAATAAGGTGTGCCACTGCTGTGATAAGAAAAGCTCTTGTACATAAATATCAGTATATGTTATATTCCACAGCCAAAAGCATACAGGAAAAAATGGTATAAATGGTTCCCTGAGAGCACACTATACCTACATCCTAAGAGTAGTCAAAGGAGAAACAAGAGAAGAGACAGCATTTCAGAAGCATCACAGTCAGTTCACAATGCAATCCCAGATTAAAGTTGTGTCCCTAATGAAAGCTAATCCTGACCATCTCAGAGAATATCCATTAGAAAGGAGCTTACTCCATAGATTTCTATTACATCACACTTATTTGCTGTCAGTTCATACTGTCATAAGGAAAAAATGGGAAAGATATAATGAAGATGACATCTGGTGAAATGAGCATAGAGGGAAGTCCTTCCATTTTCTGCTTCTCTTTGGTTTTATAACACTCTTCCCATAGACAGATTCAGGGTACCTCCTAGGAGATAATTTTTCAATTATCTGTTTAGAATACCTATGAAAAAGACAATTGTGGTCATTTCTTCCAAGACTCCAGAGGAACACCCTCAAGAAACTTGCAAAAGAATTAACCAAGTCTGCATGGAATATAGCTCCCAAAAGCAATAAGTATTGATGTGCCTATTTTGGTTCTGATCTGGTATTCTTACATCTCCAGATGCCTGAGAAAATAAGTAAGTCCAGCACTGATCTCTAACAAGTACTTAAGATTACCTCTTCTCTAAATTTGAATTAACCAAAGAGGTCATTATTTGAGGCATTCTATTACAGCATGGACAATTTTAAAACTTTGAATGATTTTCTGGTTCCAAAATAATAGAATTCTAAGAACACTATTTAAAAAATGGAAATTACTACATATAAACAAGATCCAAACTATCATTTACTAGAAATGTCAAAACATAAAACCCTACTAACTATGCAGTGAAGTATGAAGGAAATTATTTCACACCACTACCACCAGCAGAAACAAAGATGAAGAAGACTAAAGGGTAAAGGTTGGAACTTGTTAAACCACCCTTGGAACTTTGGATCTATGGATCAATGGGAACATGCCACCTAAATTGTCTTCCCTTGTTTCAAGAACCATGAAGCACAATATACAATACCCATGTCTGCAAAGGAACCAGATATGCAAAGGTCATTTCAAGAAGGAATACACATACACATTATATGCATGTGAAATCCCCTGAAAAAGACTTTCAGGGGAAAAAACTCAGACATCATCTATATATACTACACGTTATCACTGTGCATCTTTGAAAATCAAATATTACTCATGTATTGCAAAAGTCAGTTTCATGAATCAGAAAGTAAAACCAAGTGCAACTCAGAAATGGTGCAAAAGCTATAACATTTAGACATTAACATGAAACCCACAATAATAAAAACATTTAGGAATCTACTAAAAAAAACTTTGGAAAATATTTATGTAGTTATTTAAATTACAATTTGAGTTTCTACCTTGTACCTCAATTTTACAGTGAAGTAAAATAGATTCAGTCAAGAACAGTCATAAAAACAGTTGTGTTTATATACCTGAGTACTCTGACTTTCATCAACAATATCTAAATTTATATTTCTTGAATGAAGTGAAAATATAAGCTCTGCAGTGGAGAATTGCAATGGTGGCTTAAGTACTGTGGGAGAAAAAACAAACAAATAAGTTTATCCAGCATAATCCTGACAAATATTTCTACATCTTCTCTCATCAAAACCATGTTTTCACGTTACAGATTTTTAGGCTGACAGATTTCACCTTTATTTTAGAACTTAAGCTTTCCTTTCATTGCCAAAAAACTACAGGCAGATATAATATCATGTAGATTCCTACTGCATTGTGACCCCTTGGTAGAAAGAGGCATCTATATGACTTTATTTTTAAATTCACCAAAGCAACAGGTACCAAAAGGGAGGTGAAGTTAAAAACTGTTAAGCAATGAGACTCGTATCATCTTCCATTTATACCACAGACATTACAAACAGAGAAAAATGTATAAACTTCTTATTTTAGATTAATGCAAAGAGTGGCAGTTTATGTAGAAGTATTATAAAGACCCAAGAAAAATCTTTTAACAAGTGAAATGGAGTAGCTTCAGGAACATCTGTTTTAGGTATCATCAAAAATTACTTTTCCTTAATGATGGAAAATTCAAATAGTATTAGCGTCATTGTTTTCAAAATGGGTACTAAACATTTAACAAAACTATTAGTGCCTCCTTTACATTTTAATAGATTTTATTTATATTTATGACAATATATGTAGATTTTGCTATTCATCAGAGAATATTTATAGATCTATCATAATCATAGTTATTTTATTTAATATAGTCATTGCTTCTCCCTAGTGATAGAATAAAGGATGACAAAGGATTGAGAAGAAATTAAATATGTGCCCCACCACGATTCTTAGCTTTGCATTTGTACTAGACAAAACTGCCATAAGTAAACTAGTTAGGCCACAAGAAATTTTACTAAAATGTATGCACTGCTCTCACAGTGCAGCAAAGCCACTTGATTAGAACATTTTGTTCTCTCCAGAGAACACTAATGCCTAAGCTCATTTCTCATTTTAGATAGCCACCAACAATATTTTTTGTCATTAAAATAAATGGTGGACATCTGTCTGTAAGGGCAAGTATGCAACCTCCACAATAAATGGTATGTACAGATATTAACCTAGCTAGTGTACTCAGTACAAATATATAAATGGATTCTCTGGTGCACACAGAACCAGCTGGTGACGTGCTATGGTGCCAATGATAAGCCAGTGGTGTCGACAGCACAGCCTGAAAGCTTACTGGCTGATACTTCTGACATTTGGTTAATTTCCTTGAAAGAAAAGGTGCCTCTTGAATTTAAAAAGCTCTTAAATGTCTGGGGAAACTTCTCTGTTTAGGATATTTTATTCCAAATGGTATGACCTCTAAAACCTTCATCTCCATTAAGCTTCTCTTGGAATCACAAGAGTTTGATGCATATACATATTTACAAAAACAGCTATGTCCAGAAATCATTTGATAAGAAAGTAATCCATAATTAGACATAGCAAGATAATGCCACAGCTTGGAAAGAGTTATGGGACACCTGTTTATCACAGGGCTCCATAGGACATGTAAAGAAGAAGATTGATTCAAAAGACAAATCAAAAGGGAAGGGCATAGTACTGTGAATTCCAAGTAATGAGTTTGGCCTAAAAATACTTTGAGGGTTTGGCAGGACTGGAAGGGCTAGCAGGGTCTTCAGAGGGCTTGGAGGCATCCACAGGGCTATCAAGGTCCATGGGGAGTTGCAGGGTTCCAGAAGGGTTTGGCAGGATCAGGGAGCTAGCAGGGTCTATGCAGAGCTTGAGGGGAATTGAGGGGTTTGGCTCATGGAGTTGCTGGCTGGTCTGTGCAGGGGTTCTTCATCCGGGGGTGGGGCCAGGGGCCTAAGTGCCAGGGGGTTAAGGGGTACAAGTGCAGCCTCAGGGCTGGGGTCAGAAGCTGGTCTTCCCTAGTCCCAGGGCTGGGCTGGGCACATGTACAGAAATGCAGCTAGATTAGTCTCGCCAAACTATATCCAACTTAGACTACCTCCAAAGTAGGGTTAACTTGGATCATGTCGGCCATTTTTAGACCAATGTAACCTTCCTCAACTTCTGTATGGTTCACACTTAGATTGACCCTAAGTGTAAGGTCTGCACCTGGGCAAACTAAGTTACATCAGGTGGCTGTTTTTAATGCAATCTAACCTCCCCAAGCTTCCTGAATGTCTGTACCTAGCTTACAAGTAGCAATATTAATACTCAAAAATCTTCAGATGCACAGTAACACCAAAAGAACTAGCGATAGAGTAGGTGTCTTCTCTTTCCTCCTGATTGGTTGAGGTGGGATACTTGGCCCAGCATTTTTCATTATTTTTTGTTTGTTAAGTCCTTTTTTACTTTTAACAACAACATTTTTTAAAAGAGAAGAGTTTAAAGTAGTACTTAATTGTAAAATTTGCTTTCCTTTAAAGATTCATAGATTCATAGATTCATAGATTAAGGGTCGGAAGGGACCTAGTAGATCTTCTAGCCCGACCCCCCGCCAGGGCGGGAGAACAACAAAAACCCCAAAAAGAGAAATGGGACTCAAACGAGTCCAGCTAGGTGGGCATCCAGCCTCTTCTTAAAGACCCCCAGGGTAGGGGCCAGCACCACTTCCCTTGGAAG
>NW_017729032.1:198530129-198530814 GCF_001723915.1 Gavialis gangeticus
ATAGATTCATAGATTCATAGATTAAGGGTCGGAAGGGACCTAGTAGATCTTCTAGCCCGACCCCCCGCCAGGGCGGGAGAACAACAAAAACCCCAAAAAGAGAAATGGGACTCAAACGAGTCCAGCTAGGTGGGCATCCAGCCTCTTCTTAAAGACCCCCAGGGTAGGGGCCAGCACCACTTCCCTTGGAAGATGAAGAAAGACCCCATATGATTTCTGGTAACACAATATAAAAATATCCAGAAGACTTTAAAAAAGTAGTAGCTACATGCAAGTTTGAAAAACATGACTACAGCATGGCTGAAGCTGGTAATATTCTGCTCTTAGAGTGATCCATTCAGGGAACAAATCAGCTTCAGACCTATTTTGTACACATCACAGACAAGACCACTTTTAAATCAGCCTAGTGGGCATGTTCATCTCTAAATAGTAATATTCAACGGCATAGCAGTGAATTGAATCAGATGAATAACATTTTTACAGTACAATATTCATTGTTATTTATGGGTGCAAGAGAGGCAAGAAAGTTTGCAAAGACTTAAGATTAAATTTCAAAATATTTCCATTCTGCCCAACATGCTAGCCTGTCTAGGTCTGCTTGTATCTGCAGCTTGTCTGCGGGTGTGTCTGCACAACCCCATATCTTAGGGAGGAACAACTGGCACCATACCTACAGGCTGGGGAA
>NW_017729032.1:198531355-198551982 GCF_001723915.1 Gavialis gangeticus
GATGATCTACTAAGGTCCCTTCTGACCCTAGAAACTATGAAACTCCCCAGCTGTATGTGGCAGCCACTAGTTTATAGGAATAGTCAATTGTCACTTGACAGTCTACCCACTTACCAGGCAGGAGAGAGGCCAGAGGGTCAATCACCAGGTTCCCATAAGAGCAGAGTGGCCTAGGGGGCAGCCCTCTAGTCCTCCTAACAGGAGAGCTCACCTAAGAAGCTCTCCAGCCATAGGGCTGGAGGAATGTATGTGCAGGCAAGGTCCCAAACTATTTTTCTACTGGAAGAAATTTCTGCCAGTACAAATGAACATCTTTATACAGCCTGAGACAACCATATGTGCACTTAAGCCTCAATTCAGGCAACCAATGCATATATAAATATCTCCAGAAGAGGAATATTAGCAGTGTCAGTAGGTGTTTGCAGGGTAAAGGTAAGCAAGACAGTTGAGACAAGCAAAAAATACAGTTAATTTTTTCTAATAAAGCAGAACAAGACTGTACAAGCTACCAGGTTGCTCCTGGAGGCATAATGCTTGTAAATTTAGGCAACAATCTGCCTTTTAAAGGCCAGCAAAGATACATTTGCATATAAGCATGTACAAAAACAAATGAACCAAACACTTGTAATTCTGTTCAGATTAGATTAGGGCCATTCTTGAGGAGCCAAGTTTTTAACTGTTATACACAACACCAATCCCTCATTTTGATGGAGCCTCGCAGGAAAGACACATAATGAGAGCTGTGTCACTTTTCCATACTGCTCACTAACTACTCCAGATGATAGGACTAGTATACCAACTGATAGGGCTATCCATCAGGAGCTAGATAAGAAACTGGATTGTAGGTAAATTAAAAGATACAAATAATGACTTAGAAATGACAGAATTAAAATAAGCATTTTTCCCATACTTTTTTTCCCCCCAGCATTTTGGTGTTGACTATACCATATTTCTTGTTAGAAATAAGGGCAACACAGTATAATTTTAGCTCCAAAGATATTAAGATGTATACAACTTGAGTGAAGAGATTCAGCAATATTTTTTTTACATTTCTGAATTATTTATTAGAGTAAATGCTACAATAATTACCTAGAAAATTCCACCCACCTCAGTTCTTTAGCTTGAATACTTACTTTGGTAAATAACTAATAAATGCTTTCAAAGGCAATATAGAGAATAACATGTACCTATTGATATAAATACCGAGCACTTGTGTACATCTACAGCTTACATACCAGTTGCTTGAACTGTACATAAAGGAACAGCCACAGTCACCATTTGGGGACGAGGAACAATGATGTGTTTTACAGATCCAGAAGGAGTTGTAGGTTCAGAGCTTTGTTGTGAAGGTGGAACCTCATTACAATTAATGCTTATTGGAAGACTAAAGTCATATGCTGCCACCTAAAGGACAAAAAAAAATAGTTGTGGTCAGTTTCTCATAGAGCGAAATAGCAGGTACATACTCACACTATTTTACCTTTTTATGTTTATGCCAAAGAAAATAATTTGCATATAAAAGAATATATGCAAAACTGCATAAGGCTCAGCTCAAAATCAGGTTTACTGCATTTTCTTATTGCTTCCTCATCTGAACTGAAGTCAAAGCTGTAATCCATCTCATACAGGAAAGGGAGAAAATAAAATTAAAGCTGTAGGTTAAGAATACCCATCTCATGCTCAAGAGAAGAGGTTGGCTTTTACAGTTTTCCTGGAACATTAGCAAAATGGTTCTTGTGGGCCAATGGGGAGTAAGTGTCAAAATAAAGAACCCTTCACAGAAAATGCCTTGGCAACCAACCATTATTTAAACTGATTGAAATCACTTCCTACTTGTGTGCTTTCACTGATGTCAACTGCAGTAGTATTGCATGGGGAGAAAGTCATGTCAGGGAGTCATGTCTCAAAACATATATGTTTTTATAAGTTACAGCTAACTGAACTTTATCCAGAAGCCTATTTAGTAGCATCTGATCCATTTAGCAGAATACTGGTATAATGTGATTCTATCAAAAGGCACATTTTAACAAATGCCAGCATTCTTTCTTGCCCTCTATTTCCAAATGACTTTTCAATGAGCGTCCCAAAGACAGCACATTAAAGTAGTGAACTCTCAAGGTGGCAAAAGTATGAACTGCAAAGCAAAGTCAAAAGAAGAAATGAATGCATTACTTTTACAGTAAAATATGTTCAAAGGCAAAACTCGCATCCTTCCGATTGTCTGATTCTGCATTCAGATTCAGCTGTCTGAATGCTTCAGAATGTGTGCTCAAAGTTTGTGCATTCTTTAATACGAGAAGCTTCTTTTGAACAAACACAGATGTGAATAGGGTGTTTGGGAGGTCAGTGCGTGTATGTGTGCGTGTGTGTGTGTGCATGCGTGCCTGTGTACACACACACACACACACACACACACACACACACACACTTGCTACAGGGGTGGGAAAAGGAAAAAGAAAAGCAGATTAGATGGATTTTCTTTAAAATCACTAGAGTCCATTGGAACATACTAATGTTTTGAGTTTGGCAATGAGTAATTTCTAAAATCTGAAACTTCACTTGTTTAAACCTATTAAAGGCAGTAAATACAGTCCCCTATTGTCTTTTAATTATACCAAGTTTTAGTTTCTCCATCAAATATGCCTGAGGTATATTATAAAAAAAAACCTGCATAAAAAAATCTTGAACATGATCTATACATTTTTCTATTTTCAACATCCAAGAGACTGCCTGCATGATTTTACTTCAAATCTCACCTTTGAATTCAACTGGCCTAAGACCAGGTATTTGAAATCTAAAATGAAAAGGGCCTTTTTCAGCATATCAGAAGTTCCCCTCCCCTCTAACTATGCTAAAAATGCATACTTTAAGGTCACAGTTATAATGGAAAGCTAACTGCTGCCTTAGCTATGGAGAGATTACTGCCTCTCCATAAATTTGAGGCTAATAAGGCCATTTTATTTTGAAATTTGGAAGCTTTCTAAAAACTTTTAAGACCCTCTTCCAAAAGCATCACCCATTATACCCAACAGAGAAAACAATAAAATTGTCCAGTGTCCGCCTTTTTATCGAAGTTTTAAAGGACACATTTTGGTCAAGTACCTTTTTTTAAATAAAAGAACACACAAGCAGGATGGCTTTGTGACATTGCTGGACATTGTGGCTTTGCTGGACATTGTGGCAAGATGGCTTTGTGACACTGGTTAAATGTCTCTGCAGGTCTTACTTTTAATATAGGGCATCTTCAGTAATGAAATTAGTATTCTAATATTATAAAAAATGTAGTCTGTCTGTCCATAACACTTTATTCGCACTCTGGTTAGTTGACAGAAACAACCAGAGTGCAAATACAGCGTTTGGACAAAAAGTGGCGGTGCAGCAGAGCACCACCATAATGGTGAGGACACAGGGGACGGTGCTCCCTGGAGGTGGCAGCAACCAAGTGGATGAAATGTGGGGGCTGAGGCCAACAGAGCTGGCCTTGACCCCTCCCCCCACCCTTGCCCCTTGGAGGTGAGGCGGAGGCACAGGGGAGAGCAGGAGCGGGATGCTGCAGGGGCAGGAGGGTGAGCAGCACTGGCCTCACTCCCCCACCCCCATGGTCCCTGCAGGTGGTGAGTACAGAAGGAGGGGCAAGCCCAGCAGGTGGCAAGGCGGATGGTGGGGGTGCTGTGAGGGGGCTACTGTGAATTTTGGGGTGGCTGTGGCCCCCCCCAAACACTCAACACCCCCAGCACCACTGTCCACCTGCCCTGAGTGTAGCATGGCCTAACCCCCAGCCAGGAAGTGCCCAGCACCACCCCAGCCCCAGCCCACAGTAGCAGCCCACCCTCACCCCACACGTAGATCCAGGGGCTCATGCCCCCATGCCCTCCTGGGGCATGCAGCGACAGAAACCACCCCCCGTCCCACGCCTTCCAAACAAGTCACTCACAGCTCCATCCCATGCCCCACCCCAGCTGCGCAGCACCTGCCTCTGCCTCAGCCTCAGCCCCACTCCCTTCATCACTGCAGAGGCCTTGATCTGCCATCCCCATGCCCCTTCCCGCACAACAAATTTACCAACCAGATGCTGCTCTACAAGCTTTCTGGCTGCATATCAGCAATCAGATCAGTATCAGCCAATATGGCTCATTAAGAAATGGCCATTTGTATCGGCTCAAAAAAATCTATCAGTGCACCCCTATTATAAACTATAGTGTAGCATTTCTCAACCCATGGGTTAGAGCCCAAAAGTGGGTCACAAGAATATTTCAAAGGGTTATGAGCAAGTCCTGGGAAATCACAAGTTTCCCCTTGCAGGTTGGCAACATTCCAGCCTGCAAGCAGCTGCTTGGGGCATGATCAGCACACAGCCAGGCTGGGTTGTGGAAGCTGGATGAAGGTAAGTGTATAGGGAGCAGGGGTTGGAGGGGCAGAGGTTGGGGATTGTAGTGGGGGTGATGTGTATGTGTGTGGAGGGCTTGGGGTGGGGGGGCAGGTGCCTGCCAGCACTAGGGTAAAGCAGCTGGGTGGCCAGATGCTGAGGCTGTGGAAGGGGGGGGGGGGGCAGGGCAGTGGCGGATGGACACCGGCAGGGACAGGTGAGTGTAGGTTTGGACGAGCCATCTTTGCAAATGGTCCCAGTACAAAAAAGGCTGAGAACCACTGCTAGTGTATTTTTATACTGGACCCTCCATAGACACAGACCTACCTAAGTATTGTTGCTCTAGTTAAGGTATCATAGATATTCTTCTTTTATATCTTTTTACTTCACAACCTGAGTTTACAAATATTCTTTCAACAAATTTTTGTAATGTGTGGAAGCAAAGCGTATGTTAAAAAAATATGAAGATTGAAAACCAAATCACTTAAAGGTAAAATACATAACAACCTTATTTGTGACTGCTTATAGCTATCCATAGCAATACTGTCTCTAAGACAATGATTTTTTTGCTTTAGGATTGGTTTTATATTTAGTTTATTTCAGTTGAAAGAAGCAGCTACGCATTTTTTATTTTTTAATTCTTATAGTTCACTGACACTTTCATGTACTGCATACTATCCAACCAGCAATTAAAGACAAGCTGTGCAATACCTTTGCCTCTCTTGCTACATATAAGCCATCCTGCTCAATGACTGGGCAAATTTAATCTCACGTACAATGATAAAAAATTACACCAAATCCATTAACCTGTTTTTATGTAAAATAATTACATATAATTACAAAATAAAATACATATTTTCTTGTTCCACTCCCTTTGTGTCTTTGACTTATTAGCTGTGCAATACCCAACCTATATAATGAAATCAATAGAGGTTTTGCATGAAAAAGTCATGTACTTAAAGACTACAATATAATATATAAGAAAATAGACCAAAATAAAGACTGCATTTTATTATTTTTGAACATTTCTTTCTCTATAGTCAATTTGTTACTGTATACGACATGTTTTCCCGAACAAAAAATTACAAGTACCCAAACTCAGTTGGACATGCCAAGGAAAATCTTTGATACCTAGAGTCCTGCAGCCCAGAGCCTAGCATAAGGATCCAGGAATTGTCAGTAACTGCTCTTCTTTTGGAAGAGGATAACACCCAACAGCTAAAGGAGTGCACTCACAAGAAAAGTTAACAGAGATGGAATTGCCACATGCAGCACCCACGACAACTGCAATGATACATTATGAAGTTACTTCTAAAAATAGGTTAAATTTAAGTGAAGATCTCAAGCTTTAAAAACCCAGACAGAAGTATGCATGACCAATAAGTAAATGACTGGTTTCTTTAAATCATTTGCTAATAATTCCTAAAGCAGTTACGTCAACCCTAACTTTTTTCAGTCTTCCAATGGAAGAATATATTCCATACTTCATAAAAGCAAAAGCTAACTAATCAGGGCAAGATTGTTTCATTAATGAAGCACTGCTTGTAGTTCTAGGGTTAAGGCAGTTTATGTATGAATCAAGTCTCTTCCTAAAATTAAAACACTTGTTCCTTGAGTATAAAATTCATTTTTTAGGACTGTAATTACTTTCTGATTTTGAGTTAATTTTAAAAATGTTTTAAAAAAATTAACACCCTATCTTAGAAAATACCTTTGTTCCTAATATAGATTCTTCAAATATCCCTTTTATTTATAGTGTATGGCAACTTTGCACAAAAGCTGATTTTGACCATTTTCTTTTTTTAATTAATGGCAACTTTTTCATCATTTAATGTTTCCCCTTCAGCAGAGGTTGAAAAATAATGTTCTTTTGCAGAAGATTTTTGGGATGTTCCAAAGGCATGCTACTTCTGAAACTAATGCTATTTTCAGCAAAAATATTGTTCATCGATATGGCTGCCCTGGAAGCAACCTTACTTTCACCTATATTAGAAATAATAGGAAGTAGCAGTCATTTTTCAAGATGGCATTCTTCTGTGGAATCTGTGTACAAACGTTAGTTGTCACTACCTATTAATGGGGAAACATTTAGTTATGAAAAATAAAGGCAAAAGTCACTAGTAACCCTCCAATTTTCTTCTCAAAGTATACCTGTTGCACCAGATTCACCCAACAGGAAGAACATGAAGAAGGTAGAACTTGATATCTGTATAGGCATATAAGTACGATGGAGTTTACAATCAGAGGAAGACAGAAATTAGCAGTTGGTGCAAGAAAACAGCCACAACATTCAGATTGCTTTGTACGGTTCCATGGTAAGATAAAAATAATACACAGGGGAATTTGCCCCTAAATAAATTAATTAAACCAAATAAGGTCAATACTAAAAAATCACCTGTTATTCTCCTAGAGTTTCCTGTTTAGGGGTAATGCACAAAATTTTAAGTTTCAACAAAAAAGAAAATAGGAAGTCTCCAGGGAAAAAAAACAAACCCGAAATTATATTGGACTTCAAGTTGAGAATATATCAGTAACTTAAAAGAAAAAAATATTACAGGGATATTAACAACTCTGGAACTTCAGAGTTGTAGGTAATATATATTAATAAAATTCAAACATGTTCAGGTACGATTTATGAAAATGCACATTTAATGCATCCAAACAACTTAACTCTTATGTCTAATGACACCATATGGGAAAATCCTTCAGTGAATCTGTGGAAAATCTGTTTAGCTGAATTCAGGATTACAAATTAAATTGTGTGTTAAACATAACTTCATGGTTATTGCTTGTTATCGCTAGAGGACAGAAGAGCCGTGCTACCTGTGCTGCAAGGGGTGATGGGGCTGGGAGTGGGTGTGTGGGTACAGGGGGATGAGGAGTTGCCTGCACTGAGAACATGGCCAAGAAGATGGGGGTTGCCCATATGACTGGCTGCGTATACTGGGGGAGCACTAGACACCCCTTGTGTTCAGGGGTTGCTGCCCCCAGGTCTGTGGCCTGACCAGTGCAAACCTCCCAGGTCTGCAAGCGCCAAGCTGCCCAAAAGTTGAACTATCATGAGTATTAAGTTCTGCTTACTAGCACATATGGGCCAGGAAAGGGATTTGCTTAGACTAGGGGTGCTAGACATGGTCCCCAGGGCTCCCCATGAGTCCAGAAAGTTGGTGGAAGATGGACAGTGACAGTGCTCCCCTGCAGACAAACTTCTAAGTCTGTGTTCTATCAGGTGCCCAATCCCAGCACACAGGGCCAGCGGGGTGTGGTGCAGGCTGGCAGGACCCAATCCCAACATGAAGGAGTGGTGCCAGGCTCCAGGGCCCTATCTCAGCACACAACGGTCAAGAGGCAGCAGGACTAGGACCCAGAGCCAGCCAAGACCCCCAAGGGCCCAATCTGAGTGTTCAGACCCGTTTTGGTACAAGGGGTCCAATTTGGCCCACTGGCGAGACCTGCATGATTCATCTGGCCTGCCAAAAGCTTGAGCATCACTAGTTTAGACCAAAGGTCAGCAACATTTTATCAAGCTTAGTTAGAGCATGGTGCTAGTGGGCGCATCTACACAGGATGCCACGTCACCATAGTGACGTGCTATGGCAATGTAGCTTGTTGCTACAGTGACATAGCATCAGCAAGCACAAACCATGATAAATAAATATAATAACTGTGCACTGCCAGGATTGAGTACCAAAGCAAGTACTAAATGACACAGTAAGAACTGTACCATGGGGCTCATGCATAGACATTCCCAATGACACCAAGGTCACAGGTTTGATCCCCAGATGGACTAGATGATCTCTTGAAGTCCCTTCAAGCCTTATTTCTCCATGATAAGTATGGTAAGATCAGGTCAAAATAATGCACTTCACCTGTAAAGCAAGCTGCTGCTTGCAACTCAGCCACTTCCCTTGCCATCCCCCTGCCACCACATTCCACCAAATGTTGTCCTGAACCACCATTTCCCAAACCTATTGGGCATCCTCATGTCCTCTACTAAAACTGCTGCTGCCACTCACCCCCATTTTTGGATGCTGCCAATAGCCATCGCCAGCAGCAATATGCAATGATGGACTAGGTAGCAAGACTGCAGTATGACAGTATGGCAGCACAGACTCCCCAGAGGGCCTCCATTCTGGAAACCATGGCACCAATTCCCCCAAAGCAGGATGATGCTGGGTGCCGCTGATCCCCCCTGACTGCTGATTACTACTATAAGATAGATCAAACCTTCATGGGCCAGATCACGTATCTTTACAAGCCAGATATGGCCTGCAGGTCACTGGGTAGTGTCTCGTGGCTTAGGCATATGGTAGTTAGGTATGCCTGTTGGGGATTTGCCAAGGGGAGGAGGTAAAAGTTAATCCAAGGATTCCATCACCTAGCTGCCTATTGGTTGACTCGTTTATAGCATTCAAGGCTGCTTTTTAGAAACTGCATAACATCTTGCATTATTTTTTAATCACACAATAAAAAATACAGTACTTTATTATAAACTGCAGTATGGAATCAATGGGCTTGGTTATTGTGACCATGCTTGTAATCTTAGGCCAGTCCGGGGGGGGAGTTGTTTGGGTTTTTTTAAGATGGCATTCCTAATGCCTTCTTTCTTAGGATGTTAAACTAAAACCAGTTTGGCTATTTCAGAGGTCAGTGTTGTCAATAAGTAATGATGACTATATTAAAATCAGGAAGAACTGGGTGTAGTTCTTGCCAAAAGAAGGCAGTAAGAAGAAGAGTCTCTAGAGGATAAGTGAAGATTTCTGGCGCACAGGATGTAAATTGGGTAGGAGCAGATGTCCAAAAAGTGGCTATAAGATCAGGGTAACAGATGTTCAAATAGAGAAGTAGTGGATGGAACCAGCAGCTAGGAAGAATATCAAAGCTGGCTTTCATCCAGGGAAAGAATTGGAAGGACAGAACAGATTAGATGTTTTTCAGTGTGAGAGAGTTGGCAGTCTCAGATGAGAGGAGTAAAGGAGAATGAGATGAGATGAGATGACTCTGTCAGTATGTGAGGGGTGCTACGAAAGAAGAACAGTATATTTGCATTAAAAAGACAGAGAGAAATGACAAAAAAAAAATAATATGATGTAGAGCAATAATGATGACCAAGAAACATTAGTTTCTGAATGTTTTAAGGTCAACAAGGACTTGAAGCCTGAGAGTTTCTGATTACAAATGAGAGATGCTGGTACTTGGGCCTGTTTTCAACTTCGCAGAAGTAGACTTTTTATTAGTATTTTACTTTGCAGGAGTTAAATTAAAGAAAAGATAGAGCATGCTGAGGGGTGCCTACAAATCCAGATGCTGCCTTCAGTTCTGCTGTACTGGGCAACACATTTAGTTTTCAAAACAGTCTTCATTTAACATTAGTCAGTGCTATTGCTTCAAGCTATCAGTTGTTGCATTAACTCTCGGTGATGTTAGCTTGTGACCACCAGAGGGTAGTTAGTTGTAAGCACATTTTGGCATGTCTTCCCTTGTAATGAGTGAGCTGCCCCCTGCCAGGCAAACAATAATGCACTCACAGCAGAATAGCTGCACTGGTGGTACAGCACGTTTACCCAGAAGAACTAAGAAAGTTAAAAAATAAAGGCAAACTGAAAAAAAGAAAACCCTAAAAGTAAAGTTTAGCTCACAAAAGCAGCACCAGGTAATTGTTTACAAACCCAGGGCTCCTGTGGATGTTTTCCTTTAAAATAATTAAAAATTGAACAATGATTAAATTCACCATTCCTTTAATTTATTCCTAAGAGAATCATTATCTTACATCACCCCTGGGTTTTTTCAGTGTTAAACCCCATTTTTGCAAACATTCAGCTCAACTGTTTAAATGTGCACAAGGCTAGAAGCACTTTTCAGCATAAATAAATTGTGAAATCTATTAATGTTTTATTTGCTATTGGCATTTCTGTTCTTCAGTCAATGCCTGATTGTGTAACCTCTTCCTTTCTACAACTGTGTGAAAAGTTTCCATTCAGTTTCTAAAGGTAAAACTAGAATTTTCTTTTTTTCTTTTTTTTTTGTAAAATGTGTCTGTTTGATATGGAAAAAAAATCTTTTTTTGGATAAAAATAGAAAAAAGTTAAAACCTTCTCAGCTCAAAACTGAAAACTTCAAAGTTTCAATGTTAAAAAACCTAAAGTTGTCCATGGAAAAACAAATAATATCTGGTCAGTTTTTTTACTGTGCAAGTCATCTTTAGGTATGCAAAACCCCAGTGACTGCCTGCGATCGTGGGTGGATCCAGAGGGAGGTGCAGGAAGTGTGGCCACACTCCTCTTCAGCTATGCAGGACATGCACAGTGAGCTTTCTGAACTCACTGGCTTATCGCCCAGGGGGTGAGCCACACTGCAGTTTGTGGCAGAAGGCCACCTCTGTTTCTCCCCAAAAACTCTGCTCTGTGACAATTTGGGCTCTAGAGAGGGTACACACCTTACCCTATATCTTTAGGTAACCTGGGCTGAGCTGGATACATTCCTGAGGGATGGGGGAAACCTACTCCCTCTGCCTACGTGACTGGCATCACACACCTGGGTGCGGGGCTTAGCCTCTCTGTTGTTCTAAGCAATGCCAGTCTACCCAGCAACCAGTGATGCATTTCAAATTGGTTGGCTGACAGCCAACAGGTGCTGGCCTCCACTGGACCAGGTAAATGATGTTACAAGGGCTATATAAGTTAAGGACTGCCCAGGTGGAGGGTGCAGCAGCCACGAGGAAAACTCAGTGAGAGTGAGGAGCTGGACCATCTGAAACTTGGTCTCTCTCTCAAAACTCATGATCAAGGAACTGCCTGCCTCCAGAGGGAATCTCCACCTGCCTCCGGATGATATTTGTGATACCTGAGATATATAGCTTGCAGTAACTCAGACGCATGATCAAAGGCTACTCCAGCCACCCTGTTTGCTCTATGGGATTTGTCTGATACTACTCAACTCTGTACCCTATTCCAACCCTACTCCTGGTAACCAATAAAGTTCTCCTTTGTACCTAGCATGGGAGACCTATTGGGAGTGGGTCTAGATTACGCCTTGGCGGTTCCCTTAGTTTGGCTGACTAAGGGAGACCGCTACTTGTATTTCTGACTGAGGGAAGCACCACAAGTTCTTGAAGTGAGTTAAGTACCCTTGAGGGCTACTCGGTCTGCATTTTCCAGGGGGCACAGAGCCAGAATCAAGCCCATCCCTGGGTGGTGGCAGCTCTACCCCCAGGCTAGCAGGTGTGCTCCAGGAAGAGGATTGGCCAGACAGGAGGCGCCCCCAGGGAGGCAGTCAGAGCCTGGAAGGTGGTCGGGCGCAGTGAGGTGGGTGGCTCAACACAGGAGCACCCCCTACTGGCCCACCACACATGGTGGTAGTGGTGGATGCAACAACCTGCTGTACTGAAGGCATAATTTGGGGAAGGGAATAGACTGACTGAAAACCCTTGAGCAAACAATTTCTAATTTGTCAACTGGACAGTGTAGATAGCTAGGATGGCTAACGAGTATGACCACATGATGGTGGCCAACTTGAAAGAGCTGATGAAAGAGAGAAGACCTGATTAAGATCCTGTGTGATACTGACCAGGCCGCAAGATCACCTCCACCCATCAATCAGAACCCACCAGGGGCCCCAAGGGGCTGTCTTCTGAGTGGGACTTCCAGAAATTCCAGCTGCAGCTAGAAGCTGAGGAGCGAGAGCGCAAGTTCAAGCATGAGCTGGCGTTGAAAAGGATGGAGCTGGAGGCCCAGCACCAGCGTGAGGAGCTGGAGGCCCAACGCTAGCACAAGAGGGAACAGTGTGAGCATGAGACTAGAGAAGCCCAGTGCCAGCACGAGGCAGAGGCCGAAGAGGCAAGGCTCAAGCATGAGCACAAGCTTGCAGTACTCCAAATGCAGACAAATGTTGAAACCATGGGCACCCAGCCAGCACTAGCTGCATCCCCCAGACTGAACACCCCAGTCTTCTCTCACTACAAAGACAGGGATAATCCAGAAGTGTTCCTAAGCAACTTCAAAAACCAAGCGCGCTGATGGAAGTTGCCAAAGGAAGAGTTCATGAAACACATAGCTGCTCTGGTTGAGGGCGACATGTCTGTGGTCCTGAACAGCCTGCCCTCAGAATCAGCAGATAACTATGATGCCTTTAAAAATGCTGTGTGTTCAAAGTTCAGGTTAGGACCGGATTATTTCTGGGAAAAAATTCCAGAATACCATCCCACAACTGGGGAAGACAATGGCCGAGTTTGCAGCCCAGGTGTGGGGCTCACTCTTTAAATGGGCACATGGAGCCAAGGCTGACAATAGAGAGAAGGCACTAAACCTCACAGCGCTGGACTAATTTCATCACCGCTGTCCGAAGGAGATTAAACCCCTAATTAAAGACAGGGCCTCCCAAACCATCCAAGAGGCTGCTGAAATTGCAGACCAGCTGTTGCTAAATCGTGAGGGGCTGGACAATAAGCCTCTCTACTTTAGGAAGGAACAGAAAGGGTTCCAAAGAGGGTGGAAGGGAGCGCCAGGCCCAAAAGGGGAAAGGGGGCTGAGCACAAGGCAGCCCCAGATTTGGAGAAACCACCCAATTCGGAAAAGAAGAGGTGCTATAACTGCGGGGAGCCGGGCCACATCAGGCCCAACTGCGCAAAGCTAAGCAACAAACCCAAGCCAGTCAGACATGCAACAGCTGTAAGCAGGGAGGAGGGAGACCCGAGCCACTCTGAGGGGTGTACCTGTTGCGACAGGATTACAAACCCAGAGGAGGTGACTGCCATCCACTAGACTAATATAATGGTAAATGGAAGAACCCTTGTTGGGGAACTGGACACAGGGGCCAGTGTGTCATTAATCAATGCCAATCTTGTTTCACCTGCAGATATAGTCCCAGGGAGGACCCTTACCATTCAAGGGGTGGGGCCCCAACCATTCGAGGTACCAGTAACCCATCTCCCCATGGAGTGGAGAGGCTGCGGGATGTGCACAGAACTAGGAGTGCTGGAAAGGGCTCTTGTTCCCATCCTGGGGAGATGTGATGTTTTGGAACTAGAATACCTGTAAAGGGAGGAGGACCACCTCCTAAAGCCGTACCGTACTAATGTGGTGACTCGTCAACAGAGCAGAAAGGCTAAGGCAGGAGGAGTGGAAACTTCCCAGGGCCTGGTCACCCAATTGGCTACTGGGACAGAGGGGGAGAAGGGAGAGACTCAGACTCCCTCTAACAGCAACCAGCCATTGAGGAAACTAGCGACCTCAAGGTTAGGTTAAGTGACAGCCCCAGAGAGGAATCTGGTCAGTCAGTGGCAGAGGAAACTGAGACTCTGGGGAGAAGTTAAAGGACATCCCGGAGGGTGAAAGTGCACTCCTTACAGGAGCACCAGAACTCCCTGCTGATTGCTTAGCTAGGCAAAAGAAGTTCAAGCAGGAGGTTCTAGAGGACCCCAGCTTGGAGGAACTCTGGCAGATGGCTCAGGAGCAAGAGACAGAATTCACCCCAGCTAAGAGGGAACAGGTGGTCTGGGATAAGGGACTCCTCTATCACTTGTGGGTACCAAAGAACCATGCCAGCTCATAGTATCTTGTAATTTCAGATAACAGTTGCTTTCCATGGCTCATGATTTACCTTGTTCTGGTCACATAGGCAAGGAATGGACATGCCAGCAGCTGCAGGCAAACTTTTATTGGCCCAGAATTGCCCAGAATGTGACTGACTACTACCAATCTTCCGAGATGTGCCAGCGGGTGGGCAAAAGTAGGGACTAGAGAAAGGCTCCCCTACAGCCCCTCCCTATCACTGATCAACGCTTCCAAAGAGTGGGTATAGACATTGTGGGCCCTCTGAGGCATAAGATTTGTACAGGGAAGAAATATATCCTGACTCTAGTGGATTTCACAACTCGGTACCCAGAAGCAATTGCCTTGACCTCCACCGAGGAACCTGCAGTTGCTGAAGCCCTAACCAAGATCTTCTTTCAGCTTGGTTTTCCCTCTGAGATCCTGACTGACAGGGGTTGGAACTTCCTGGAGGAAGTAATGAAGTGCCTGTGGGGTGAAACACCTCAAGACCAGAACCTACCACCTCAGACAAATGGGCTTGTAGAAAGGTTCAATGGGACCTTGAAAGGTATGCTAAGGGCCTATGTGGACTCTAACCCCAATAACTGGGATAAGAAACTTCCACATTTGCTTTTTGCCTACTGGGAGGTGCCCCAGGAGTCCACTGGTCTCACCTTTCAAGTCAATGTTTGGAAAGCAAGTTAGGGGTCCTCTTGATTTGGTAAGAGAAAAGTAGGAAGGGAAAATCTCTTCCACGAAGGCCTCCATGGTAGAATACGTGCTCAGCTTTTGGCAGAAACTAACTGACATGATGAAGGTGGTACAAGACTCCCTGGCCCAGGCCCAAGAGAAGCAAAGTGCCTGGTATGAGGAAAGGCTCACTTATCACCTCATTCAAAGGTACATAAGGTCATGGTTTTCCTGCTACTAAAGACAGACAAGCTGTAAGCACCTTGGGAAGGTCCCCATGTCATCCTGGACAGGCTGGATGATGTGACCTATGTAGTGACCAAGAATGGGAAAAAGCGAGAGATCACAGAGATTAAATAGTTAGGGGTAATCCGGCCTTCAATGAGTCCCTGGGCCAGCCCGGTGATACTCGTCTGAAAGCAGGATGGGTCCATCCAGTTCTGTGTGGACTACCGGAAGCTGAATGCTATTACCACTCCTGATGCTTACCCTATGACCAGGACGAACTCTTTACTTGATCACCTGGGCCCAGCCAAGGTCATCTCTATTCTCGATCTGTCCAAAGGATTCTGGCAAATGGCACTGGATCCAGATGCCATAGCCAAGTCTGCCTTTACCACACCTGTGGGTCTATATGAGTTTACAGTTTTACCTTTCGGTATGCACAACTCTCCCGCATCTTTTCAAAGACTGATTAATAACCTGTAAGAAGGATGTGAGCAGTTTGCCATGGCTTACATCGATGACATTGCCATCTTCAGTCAGGACTTTGAATCGTACCTGATGCATCTGACCACTGTGTTAGGCAAGATCGAGCAAGCTCGTCTTACTGTGAAAGCCAAAAAGTGCCAGTGGGCACTATCTGAAGTGGTATATTTGGGATAGTGTGTGGGTGAAGGTCATATTTCTCCCTTGTGGGACAAGATTGAGGCCATTAGAGACTGGCCGCCCCCACAAACCAAGAAGCGAGTCAGAGCCTTCCTTGGCCTGGCTGGATATTACAGGTGGTTTGTCCCTGGATTTGGAGCGATGGCAGCTCCCCTACATGAGCTGACCAAGAAGGGCAGCCCTGATCTAGTGGTCTGGAAGCAGGGGTGCCAGGAAGTATTTGACACTCTAAAGGCTGCCCTGATCAAACAACTGATTCTGAAGGCACCAGTCCATGATAAACCGTTCTACGTAGCCACTGATGCCTCCGACTCAGGACTAGAAGCTGTACTCTTACAAGAGCACCAAGAGACATGGCACCCCGTGGTGTACTTACGCCAGAAGTTAATCCCTTGGGAGCAGAATCTGTCATCTATTGAGAAGGAGTGTTTGGCAATCATCTGGGCGTTGAACAAGCTGAGGCCCTATTTGTGGGGGCAGAAGTTCACCGTCCTATCTGACCATACCTCATTGCAATGCTTGCAGACAATGAAAAACACCAATACCAAGCTTCAACGATGGGCCTGGCAGCTTCAGGAGTTCAACTTCACCATCGAACACATCAAGGGAAGCCAGAATGTGATAGCAGATGCTCTGTCGCGAAAGGATTCTGGGTAGTGGGTTGGATGGACTCAGGCCCACCTGAGAGAGCTCTGGCATGGGAGCTCCCCAGTGTGCTTCGAAGTTCTATGTGTATTATTGTTATGACCAGTTTTATGTGTTGTGTAATCTCGCTTTAGGTGTGAAAGGTGACCCTTCCAAATGAAACACGCTTGTACCCATAGCTCTGTAAAGCCATGTGTCCAAGCTTTTAAAGGAGGGGGAGGGGAAGTGTGACAGAAGGCCACCTCTGTTTCTCCCCAAAAACTCTGCTTTGTGACAATTTGGGCCCCGCAGCTCACCCTCCATCCCACTGCCCATCAACAAATTTGGTGACAGGGGAAAAGTGGAGGTGAATGGCAGTAGCATTCACCTCCTGATGCCAGAGCTGCATCAATTCAGTGGTTTCCAGCAGCTGTGCTCAAACACAATCAGTGCAGAGAGCTCACTGTATGCGCCACACAGCAGAAAGGGGGTATGACCACAACTCTCTGCCCCACCCCTGCCGTTGATTACTTTTGGGAGCAAGAGACCTCAAGGTTTTGTGTATTTAAGCCTTGTATAGCTTCATTCAGCAGGAATCTTTTTCTAAAATGGTATGTTTGAGTTCAGACATGACAATCCACTGGAGAAAACTCTAGCCTACAATTTAAATATATATTATGAGACTATAACAAATCTATAAATCAAATAATGAAGCAAGTTTTAATTAAAGGTGAAAACAATTTCTTCCTGCAGTGAGGCCACTGGGCTGTGATGACAGAATAAGAATAAAACAAAGAAGTCACGGGATCTGAGAAGCATGAGTTTGAGTCTTGCTCTGGACCTTTGCCAAAGGCCCACTCTACTTGACCAAGCTGAAAATAGGTCTGTGGATACTTGGGTTGGGGAGCCAGAGTCAGAAGTGATGCTACCCAAACCACTGACTTAGGTAAAATGGCTTTTTTCTACAAAAAAAATGCATGCCTTAACCACAGCAATGCCATGTGCTATTAGGTTTGGAAGAAGCCTTTACGCATTGGACCAGTAGTGCTTGAGCTTGCAGCCCCACAGGCCACGTGAGTAGCATGGTGCCAGTCTGTGGGCCCAAAACTGCCCCCTCTCACTCTTCCATGCCAGGACAGATTCCCCGCCTGACCTTGAACACCAAGATTGGATCCTGGAACCCAACACCAACCCCCCTGATCCTGTATACCAGGATTGGACCTTAAGGCCCTGTGCCACCCCTGCCTGGACCCCCATACCGGGATTGGGCACTGGGGCCCAGCGTCATTCCCACCCGGCCTTGGACACCGGGATGAAGGACCCAATATAGCATACAGGGCCCAGGGCTTGCCACAGGTCCAGATATCTGGCAGCAGGAAAGCAGTGATACTGTTCCCCTACCACCAACTTTCCCTAACTATGGGGAGCTACATAGGCCAGATGATATGGTGCCATGGGCCAGACCAGCCTATTGCTGGTAGCAGCTTTAACAGAAGCAATATCACCAAAACAAGTAAATATTAAAAAGCGCTTTTCAGGAACATTGAACTTGCATTTATATATTAAAAATAAACTATAGGAGAGAACTTAGAGCAGCTCTCTTCACAGCTCTTTCTGCCACTAATGCAGAAACCTGTGGCATGCACTCTTGTTTATCACGTCAGCCTACAGCAGTGCCAGTGAATGTTTTACTTTTGATCCACCCTAGAAGTTGCCAAGAGGATAAATATTTACCACAACAGGTATTGTGCAACTGGGGACAGAATGTTGGTCACAAATTCAAGTCCTGCTTAACACAGGACTAGAGCTGTTTTTTTTTTTTAATTTAGATATTTAGAGATTTAATAGTTCATTGCTCTAGGAAGGGATACCTGGACTTAGTATCACCTTCAATCCCTAGAGAAAGGATACGGTCATTACTACTGCTTCAAAGAGTTCCATGTCACAAGCAAGAGAAGAGCTGTCAGAAGAAATTTCTGGTAAAAGTGCTACCCAGATAAATGAATTTCAATGTATATGGGAATGTGTATACATTTAGACCGCTAGACTGAATCAGAAACATTAAATGAAAACAGTGAATTTAAGCACAGAGTAGTATTTTAACTACCTGAATCAAATATCTTTGATCAAGTATCCTAATCAAATATTTGAATAAATCTATTTTACAGGAAGTCAGTTTGAATCAAGAAGATGGAGGTGAAATTATTGTTACTGATGAAGTCATACAAGAATAAATGAATGTATCCCTATTTAAATTATTTATATGGCAAATTTATCTTTTTTCCAGTTTGTTAGGAATTCCAAAAAGAAACTCCAGTATGAGTAAGATGTAAGACCTGATTTTTATAGGAATCTTTATAGAGTCTTGTCAAAGGGCAGATAGAGCAAAAAGAAAATTAAAATTTTAACTAAATTGAAATATTAATGGTAGGATTATTGCCCTGCAGTTAGTTAACACATTCAGAAGGAATGCATACAAGTCCAAATCCTATTTCATGTTACCTGGCACAAACACAGCCACATAACTGTCACTTAGCCATAGGTATGGATTCAATTTTGCCTGAGATTTCCTCCCCAGAAGCCCCATCTCCTGTGTTTTACCGCAACAAAATAACCCAGGGATAAATTTGTTGCACTGTTATATTTTCTCTGACAAGTATTTCGGCTTTTGTCTGACTTCAGTTACCAGGCACTGGCATCAATCTTGATTAAATAAAATGTTGTTTTATAGCAACATATAGTAATGTGATATATAAGGATCAGATCATTTCTAATGTTAGAGGTCAGAAAGAAAGGATAATTCAGAGAAATTATAGCTCTTTTTTAAGAACAGCATTTCATAGCATCCCACCTCTTGCACCTTGTTGCAGTTGCTGATCCTCAATCCAGATATTGTGGGGAGGACTGAGTGCAGGTTTGACCATATAGCTTCATAAGACCACTGGTTATTGAAACAGAATCAAGCAAACATTCTAGTACAAAGTGGCTGCTCATTAGCAAAAACTAACCCTCCCCACCCCCAAACGTTAAATGGATGTTCCTGCTGAGACCCAGCAAGGAAGCATCATATAGGAACATGAGAACAGTCAATATGAACATTCATTTCTAGCAATGGAGATTTCTGGGAGGCTTCCACCACTAGAAATCTTTCCGGAAGAGGGAGCAATACAGGACTTCTAGCTAGTAGCTAGACCCTCTTCCCCGCTACCCAGCCTTTCCCCAGACCAGGGTGATCCTAGTCTGGGAAAGCTGTGGGAAACTGCAACCACTCCTTTCCTCCCAGTCCCTGGTATCCAGAACTATATTGCATAAGGACACCACCCGTTTAACAAGTGTTTACTTACTCTGTTTTTATTACTATATCTGTAGTTTACTAAAATCTAAATTGACAATTATGGGACACTATTTTGTTTCTCATTTCTGCTGACAATTTTTTGAGTGGGTCAAAGCAAGCATCTAAAGAGGTTGTTGAATATTTATAGCAATTTTAAGCTGAAAATGTGTTTGAAGAGAACGTGGTTCCAACAGGCTGCTCTTGTAAATAAAATATGTATCTCAAAGGATATTACTGGTAAAATAGAAAGCATTTATTAAATTTTGAAATTGGCAGTAGCAATATTAAAAGTATACCTATATCAGTGAAAGAACAGCAAATATCATTCCCAATGTTGTTCTATGTGGTCTGTACTATTTCATATTCTTTTCCACATTATTCAGAAAAGCATCACTTCCTCTTTCAAAAAATACTGATTTTATAATTTTGAGTCAAAATCTATACTCTTTTACCTAGATGTCATTTCACAGATTTGAATTTTGCACTTTAGAAGAAAAATAGCAATCGAAATTTATGGTTTGAAGCCCTAGCCCCAGGACCAGAAGCTTAGCCACTGACTTCAATAAGGCCAGGATTTTATTCCTAGATCTATGGAAGCATGCTAGAATATGACTGTATGATACGCAGAAATACGATTGTCTGACAGTTGGCTTCTGTCCCCTAGGGAACTTTGTACATAGGAGTGAACACAACTTTAAATAAATATCCAGCAATGAAAATCTCTCACTGACTTTATGTGAAATCTTAGCTTCGAGGAATATCACATCTGTAACTAAAACCTGATCTGAATGGTGCTGACTGAAGCCAAACTGAATTTTAGGTCCGAGTAGAATGTGGGTGATTTAATGAAATGCCAAATGTTCGTCTTCAACGCAATATATTTGGGAACTTCAGCATGGTCCTTGGTAAAAGAAGAGAGATTTTCCAGAATGTTGCCTTCTTATTCACCTCAGCGATACAAAATGCACTTACTATATACATAAAGAATCTATCAGAGTTTATATATTTTGTTACATATATAATAATGTGACTCAAATTCATTCAATGAAGACAGAAAAAATTCATCTTCACTTACATTCCACATTTAGGATTACATATTATCTTCAACCTACCAATATCAGTGGGAGACTTAAAAAAAAGGTACAAAACAGTCTTTATAACTATTATCATCATCACTCCCATTCTCTGGTACAGG
>NW_017729032.1:198556982-198576586 GCF_001723915.1 Gavialis gangeticus
CAATGAAGACAGAAAAAATTCATCTTCACTTACATTCCACATTTAGGATTACATATTATCTTCAACCTACCAATATCAGTGGGAGACTTAAAAAAAAGGTACAAAACAGTCTTTATAACTATTATCATCATCACCACCACAACAATCAATCATTGTTGCTGTTGTATCTTGTGCATTCTATATTTTGTAATAACATTCAGTGCAAGGACACTCATCTTTAGAACTAATACTACTTTTCTGCCCTTTGCTTTTCTCTCTTCCTTGCCTTCTTTCTCTTTTTTCCTTGTTATTGCGTCAAGCAGAGTTCTTCCCTCTGCATTTTCTTCCCCACAGCAATTCCCAAATCAGTAAGCTTCACTTCCACCTCCACTCTATTCAATTCACTAAAATCATTAGCAAATGAAGTGTTGACATTAATGTGTCATCACTGGGCTTCACAGCTGATACCTCAGTATGATTAATAGGGGAAAAGGGAATTCACACAATTGTGTCAGGCTGTCTTCACATTCAGCATAAGACTTCATTTTCCAGTCAGTTTACATTTGGAAGTCTGCCTGTGCAACTATGAGGCCTGAACCTTAGATTGTGTAAAACTAAGTATGCCATGCATCCATATTAAATGCTTCAAGACACCTAGGTAATTTGAAACCCCATCATTACAAGACACTTCTATAAAAATCAGGAGCATGAAGCCTTTTCTGGAAAAGTATTTTAACAATTTGAAATTCATTCTTACTGAAATTAAAGTGAAGTTAAGCTTTCTTCCAAAGTGTAATTTAGACTTTTAATATCAATTAGTAATTTCATTTTTGAAAGAAACTCGTCAAAAATTTGGAATGGATAGTGTAACTGAGTAGTAATATTCTCTTAGGCAAAGTGCAGACATTCAGAGGGGTTAGGAGTGGTTAGATTACATCCAAAATGACCACCTGATCTCAGGTAAGGTTGAACAGGGGGGACCAGTGGGGCGGTTGGTGGGATAGCAGACTTGGAGAGGATTGGGAATGTGCATGGGGGTTGAGGGACAAGCAGGATTCATGGGAGGGATTATGAAGGGCAATCAGGGTCCACAGTAAGGATTGGCAGGATCTGAGGTGCAGGCACCATCCACAGGAGGTATCACGATGACAAGCAGGATCCAGAGGGGGAACAGGGTGCAGGCGGGATCCATGGGAGTGATTGGAAGGGCAGATGGTGTCCGAGGGGGGTGTTGCTTGGGTCCACGTGGGTTTGGCAGGAACATGGAGGCTCACAGTGTCAGTGGGGGCACTTGGGGGAGACCCAGGGCTATTTTTTAGCTCCCCAACCCCTCCAGCAAACCTACCCCTGCATCCCTCCTGCCCTTCCCCCTACTGATACTTACTTCCTTGGTCCCAGGAGTGGCAAATGCTGACAAAAGTGGCAGCCAGAGCAACTTGTGGGATGGGGGTGGGGGTTGGTGAGTGTAGGGGGGGTGGGGACACAAGGGTCTAAAAATAGCCCAGTGCCTGGGGGGGAGATAGGAAAAGTGCAGTGCCAGGGATGGGGCGAGTAACTGGGCTTTTCCAGCCATGAGACTGTGCAGGTAACCATACTGAAATTCGATGAACCAGTCTAACATAAATTGATTAAAATTTGAGTGTATATCAATCCAGGTCTATTTCAGACAAGGTTCTGCCATTTTTACACTGATCAGTGTGCGCAAAACTTCTATACTGTTAGGGTTTAGATTGATTTCCCATCACTAAGACAAGGTCCAAGTGTAAGGTCCATACAGAGGCAAACTAAGTTAGATCAGGGTCCCATTTTTAACTTGATCTAACCTCCCCCTAATCCCATTCTTTCCCCCCCCAAATGTCTGCACGTAGCTTTAGTGTCCCAACATGTTAGTAGCTATTGGAACAAAACACAAAACTACAGGTTACTTACTACTGACTCACTGCTACATTAAACTCCAACGAGATGTAAATGAGGTGGAAACAAGCCTCAAGGAAGTACACTGGGATATGAATTTACAGGACATTAACTAATCAATAATAATTCCCACATGGATATTCTCAGTGTGCCCCCGAGAGCACTGTGGAAGTCAGAGTAGGAAGTGCACTGTCAAGTCACACCCTACCTTATTGTGCACTAATTTTCTCATCTAAGCAAGCTACAGATAAAGAAATTGTTAAACAATGAACATCAAAGAGCAGCCAAGTCAAAACTAAAGAGACATAAAGTACCATTTATGTAAATATTATTTTGAATGACCCTTAATGTAAATAGGGGACGCATTTTACTTCAAACAAAAACAAAGGGGAGGGGATATTTTGTCCCCCCCCATAATGAAATGTCTCTAAGCTTAAGATATTCATTATAAGTCAATGCACTAGGCTCCTCTGCTGCAGAAGTGGACCTCAGCTGCTTATTCTGGTCCATAACAGTCAACTTTTATACTTTTTGAAGCACATGGAGTTGGTTAAACCCCAAAGCCTCTGTTTCTGAAACAGTGTTGAATACAATTTACCTTTCAATATTTGTGACTACAGCCTTTTCTGAAAACCATAAATATGCTATTTACTTACTTTAAACAGAAACATGAGCAACAAGAGTAAGATCAGGGAAAGAGTGGGCCCTTACTGAATGGGGGAGACAACCTATTGACAGGCGATGCATAAAAGGCTGAAGTACTCAATGCCTTTTTTATCTCCGACTTTACAGGCAAAGTCAGCTTTCAGACTACTGCATCTGGCAGCACAGTTTAGGGAGGAAGTAAGCAGCCAACAGTGGCAAAAGAACAGGTTAGGGACTATTTAGAAAAGTTGGATGTGTACAAGTTCATAAGGGCAGACACGATACACCGGAGGATGCTAAGGGAGTAGACTGATGCGACTTCAGAGGTGTTGGCCATTATCTCTGAAAACTTGTGGCAATCAGGACAGGTTCCAGACAATTGGAAAAGGGCAAATATAGTGCCCATCATTAAAAAAAAGAGGAAAAGGAGCATTTCAGAAACAAACTGGTCAGCTTCACCTGCAGTCCCTGAAAAAATCATGGTCCTCAAGGAATCCATTTCTAAGCACTTGAAAGAGAAGGTGATCAGGAATAGTCAGCATGGATTCACCAAGGGCAAGTCATGCCTGACCCACCTGATTGCCTTCTAGGATGAGATGATTGGCTCTGTAGATGCAGGAAGACCAGTGGATGTGACATACTTTGACTTTAGCAAGGCTTTGATACCGTCTCCCACAACATTCTTGGAAGCAAACTAAGGAAGTATGGTCTGGATTAATGGACTTTAAGCTGGATAGGAAACTGGCTTGATAGTTGGGATTAAAGGGTAGTAATCAATGGCTCTATGTCTAGTTGACAGCGAGTCTCAAGTGGAGTGCCTCAGGGGTTGGTCCTGGGGCTGGTTTTGTTCAATATCTTCATCTACAACCTGGAAGAGGGGATGGAATGTACCCTCAGCAAGTCTGCAGATGATACCAAGCTGTGGGGAGTAGTAGATATGTTGGAGGGTAGAGCTAGGATTCACATTAACCTCGACAAATGGGAGGATTGGGCCAAAAGGAATCTCATGAAGTTCAACAAAGACAAGTACAAAGTCCTGTACTTCGGACAGAACAATCCCATGAACTGGTACAGCTTGGGGACTGACTGACTAAGCAGCAATTCTGCAGAAAAGGACCCAGGAGTTACAATGGACAATAAAGCTGAATAGGAGTCAACAGTGTGCCTCTGTTGCCAAGAAGGCTAATGATGTACTGGGCTGCTTTAGTAGGAGCATTGCCAACAGAGCAAGGAAAGTGATTCTTCCACCCTCTTCAGCACTGGTGAGGCCGCAACTGGAGTAGCGTGTCCAGTTTTGAGCACCCCACTAAAGAAACAATGTACACAAACTGGAGAGAGTCCAGCAGAAGGCAACAACAATAGTTATGGGGCTGAGGCACATGACTCATGAAGAAAGGTTGAGGGATCTGAACTGATTTGGTCTGGAGACGAGACGACTGACAGAGATTTAACTACCTGAAGGGGGGTTCCAAAGAGGACAGAGGTAAACTGTTCTCAGTGGTGGCAGATGACAGAACAAGGAGCAATGGGCTGAAGCTGCAGCAAGGAAACCTGAGGTTAGATATTAGGAAAAACTTTGTTACTAGAAGAGTAATATAGCACCGGAACAGGTTACCCAGAGAGGTAGTAAAATCTCCATCCATGGAGGTTTTTAAGACCCAGACAGACAAAGCCTTGGGTGAGATGATATAATTAGGAATGGTCCAGCTTTGAGCAGGGGGTTGGACTAGATGACCTCCTGAGGTTCCTTCCAACCCTAATTTTCTATGACTCTATGTTTTTATGATCTGTTGGAGCCTTTTAACATTTTACAGCATGTTTAAAGCTCCTTTTTATAGCCTTTTGGGGAGTTCAGAGTCAAGACATGCAAGCTTTGCAATAAGTTATTTACTTTTAATTTTGGGAGCAATTTGGTTGCTATACAGTCTCCTTTTTACTTTATTTTTTCTACTGTGGTTCTGCATATTTTTCCTCTTTTAAAAAAGTATTTGAAGCAATACAGTTGTACCTTTCACTTCAATATGAGGAAATCAACAAAAGAAAAAATGGTAAAGCAATTGTACACATGATATTTCAGACTTCCAAGTTTATCTTCTTAAAAATCAGATTATTTTCCAAAGCTGCTATTATTATTTACATATTTGCTATTTTCAATGACTTAGTACTTTTGTCTCTCAAAATATAAGATGCCTTTTTTCTCAAATCTTAAAAAAAACCTAAAGATATTCTTCTAAGTTAACATAATTACTGCAGCCTCACAAACTTACTTCTTTTGGTGTGAAGGATATTGAGCATTGTAAAGTTGACTTTCCTTTTAACTCCACAGAATATGAATAAGGTTTCTGAGGATAACGGTCAACAACTGTAAAAAACAAAAAAAAAAAAAAGTTTTTGGGGGAAAGGGGAAAAAAATTTAAAAAAACAAAAAAAAAAAAAAGTTTTTGGGGGAAAGGGGAAAAAAATTTAAAAAAACAAAAAAAAAAAAAAGTTTTTGGGGAAAACGGGCAAAAACTGTAAAAAAAAAAAAAAAAAAAAAAATCAGTTTTACATGCCATTACAGTATACATGAAACCTATTTTTTCAGGCTATAGTAGTACAACTAGATTCCCAACATATAAAATTCCATAGCATAGGTGATGCATAGGGGAGGCGCATGTCTCCCCTGAGATTGGCTGCCACTGAAGCCACTGCCAGCTTCTGAGGGTGGTTGCTGCTTGTCATGCCACTCCCCGCCCCCTGCTGCTGACGTGGCCACCTGCATCTGCGGGCAATCCCCATTTGCTGCTCACCATCCTTGCCCACTCCCCCCAACCACTAACACCATCACTGGCATCTGTGGGCAGTCGCCACTGGTGCCTACAAATGGTGCTCCCCCAGCCTTGGGAGCCACCAGTCATTCATGTTCCATAGTAAACCTTCACAGTGTGACAAGACTGAACATATTTTTTAAATGTATTTAGGGTCTGAACCTGAGAAGTACAGATCACCAACAGCTTCCATTAAAGTCACTGTCATTTGAGAATCATCATTGTAAATCAAGCTATTTGTGGTTACTTCTCTTTCTAAATAAATGCCTTAGGCTAAAAAATACTAAGTAAGTATAAAGGTAACTAATAATATAAGTGAAGACTACATAGCCATAATTTTGCTTCTGTAAAAGTATCACAATATAGACTCTCAACCTTGATTGTCAGGCCTGATCTACATTTACAGACTAAAACTTGCCTTCTGTTGGCATATCCTTGCATGCATCCACTTTCAATTTCAGATCTTGTCAGTAAAACCTTGAGTTTTCACTGATGTAAAACAATTTTTGAACAGCAAAAGTCCTATATCAAAAGTGTTACTACAATACATCATTCATGTGGATGATGCATTATTTGTACCAGATACAAACAGCAATCCAGCAACAATTCCACAATGCCTCTACTTGTGCAACAGTGGCTCTTGCAGTCAGAACTGTAAACTGCCTTAGGATGAGAAGGCCACTCACAACCTTCAAAATCCCCAGCATATTTTGAAAATGCCTCTCTGCTAAGCTACTTCTGCAAACCCAACACTGCAAGTGTACACGTATGGCTCCACATAAAGCAATAGTAAACATACTACTGCCACTTTTAGGCTAGGGACAGACCTTCAAAAAGCCTAAGCCTGAATTGATTCAATCTTTACAGGCTAGTCTAACCTGCAAAGCTTGAACTGATTTGGAGGTGGATAGACAATCCCTTTTCATTCCAGAAATGCAGGAACATGCCTGCAGTGACTCAAGCTAGAAGCCAGGAGGGGTGCTAGAGCAAGCCCTCCCTTTCCTTCCACAATGCTGAGCTGAGAGGGAGGGGCGTGGCCAGGCCCCAGCAGAATGCTCTAATTAGGGACGGGTTTAAACCCCCACCCTGGCCTGCACTGTCTCAGGCTTCCCCTGCCCCACCTCCCCCCCCATGCTTCTCTGTACATGTCAGGGCACAAAGGAAGTATTTTTTGAAATTACTGTGAATGCCCTGGGAGTCTTAGGCAAAAACTGAAAAATACTATAAGAAATCCAAAAGAATTTCCAAATGCATGTTTTTCACAGGGAAGGTGAACAGAATTTGCAGCGATATAAATCAGTTGCAAAGGGGAAAGAAATACACTGACACCAGCAAAATGTATGTTGCAAACAAATAAAATACATGGGAAAAATACATGGGAAATACAAATTAAGCCCTGCAAGCCACCCAGTAACAGGTCATTTAGAACATGACTGTGAACTAAACATGTAACATAAAAATAGACAACACTGGTTTGGTTTTCCAGCCTGAGACTCCAAACCAGATTACACGTATGCTGTGGATGGATTCAGGAGTAAAAAGTGGTAAAGGTAGTTTGTGTCTAGCTAAGAGACTTTTTTTTAAAATTACCCTGGTGAAGGCAGTTTCAGCCACACTTTCATTATACAATGTAGAGTTTCATGTTGATTTGGGCTAAGATATCCCTTTTTGCCTTCTGGCACAATCTCTGTAAAAGTTTCAAGCTGGTATTCTGTAAGCTTTGCACACATACTTCTAAGAAGGGCTCCCACAACCAATACACTGACACTCCAGGGTGAACACCAACATGCAGAAAACCCAGAAATAGAGTTGCGAGCTACCCCGAGGACTGCCCCCCAAATTTATATACAAGCCAAGTACAGATTAATCATGTAATAGCATAAATTGGCATAAAGTAGCCCTGATTGTGCCATGCTGTCATAGTGTGTTCTTAAGATTTCCCTAATAATACAGCACCTTGATTTGCTGTTACAACGGCCCTTGTATTTGCTGATCAAAATTAGTCCTTCTGCTTCCCCCTCAACCCCACCAGTAATGTTTCCTTCTTTGCTTCTCCAGGGGCGCATGTATATGAGACACTACTGTGCCATAGTTACTGTGCATTTATTTAGTACTTACTTGTATAAGCAAGTACTAAATTAATGTGCAATAACCAGAGTTACTGTGCAGTAGTGCCAAATGCCTTTTAAGTGATGCTACTGTGCAGTAGCCTAATACTATTATGAAGTAGCGTCTCAGCATGGTTTTTGCCATGCAAAGCTACTGCACAGTTTTATCAGGCTACTATGCAGTCAGCTTCTTGTGTAGACATATCCAAGTATTACTTAAAGCACAACATGCAGAGACAACAAGAAAATATTTGGCTCCCTGAAATCCAGTGTAGTCATAAGGTATGTCCAGCATCCTTTCAGTACTTTCAACAGTCATCCTACATCTGCTAAGATGGAGAAACTTATTGCTTTCCTGGATGCTGTCCAGGTCCAACCAGCTATAAAGTTACTACTACCCAGACATCTCATGGGAAGAGCACTCTGCCAAATCCAAATGGTCACAAATCTTCCTTACGTGCGTGGATGAGCTCTACCTGACGCAAGAGTCTATGGACCAACAAGAGGTAAAGCATTGCTGGACCTGGTACTAGCTAAAGGGGATGATCTAGCCAACAACCTAAGAATCAAAGGAAAGCTGGGAGACAGTGACCATGAGCTGATCACTTTTACTATCCGTTGCAAAGCTAGCAAGTCAGTCAGCAATGCAGAAGTCCTCAACTTTAGGAAAGCTGACTTTGATTAGCACAAGAGGCTTGCTGTCAAGCCCTAAGAGACCATGACTCGACAGAGAGAGTCGTCCAAGAGGAGTGGTTGCTCCTTAAGGGAGTGATCCTGAAAGCACAAGGGATGTCCATCCCACCTCAAAGAAAAGGTAGCAAAAGGGCACAGCAACCCCCTTGGCTCACCAAAAAGAGAGGCTTATAAAGGATGGAAGACAGGAATCGCCACAAAGGAGGAGTATTCTGCACTGGTCCACCTGTAGGGAGCAAACCAGGAAAACCAAGGCTGCAACCAAACTCTGGCTACATGCACCAAGGACAATAAAATCTCCTTTTACAGGTATGTGGGAAGTCGGAAGAAAAGCAAAGGTAACACTGGACCCCTGCTAAACCAAATGGGACAACTGACAACCGACACCCGGGAAAAAGCCAACCTGCTTAATGGGTACTTTGCATCAAGCTTTTCATCAACCCAAAGGAACTTCCCTGCCTAGCATGATGCGGGCCAGCCCGAGTGTGGGTGAATTTATACCCAGCATCAGTGTAAACCTTGTAAACGAACATCTTGAGAGGCTGGGTACCTTCAAGTCAGCTGGTCCTGACAGACTGCACCCCAGAGTACTTAAGGAGCTGGCAGGCATCATAGCCCAGCCACTGACAATGATATTCAAAAACTTGTAGCGCTCAGGTGAAGTACCTGAAGATTGGAAGAAGACCAATGTGGTGCCCCATCTTCAAGAAAGTGAGGAAAGTAGATCAAGGGAACTACAGGCCAATCAGCTTGACCTCAATCCCTGGAAAGATTCTGAAAAAAATTATGAAAGAGACCATTTTGGACAAGCTGGCTGATGGCAACATCATGAGGGGACAGCCAGCACGGGTTTGTTGCAGGTAGGTCTTGCCTGACCAATCTCATCTCCTTCTACGACCAGGTCGCATATCACCTGGATGAGGGAGAAGAGATTGACATCATATATCTGGACTTTAAAAAAGCCTTTGATCTGGTGTCCCATGATCTCCTCATGGAAAAATTGGTCAGCTGTGGCCTCGGCTACATCACAGTCTGATGGCTGGAGAATTGGCTCTGAGACCAGACCCAGAGAGTGGTAACTGAAGGAAGTGAATCTGTATGGCACTCCATGACCAGTGGTGTCTCCCAGGGCTCCATCCTTGGGCCTGTTCTCTTTAATGTTTCATAGTTTCATAGTTTCATAGATTTAGGGTCGGAAGGGACCTAGTAGATCTTCTAGCCCGACCCCCCGACAGGGCAGGAGAACAGCAAAACCCCAAAACAAAAACGGGACTCAAATGAGTCCAGCCAGGTAGGCATCCAGCTTCTTCTTAAAGACCCCCAGGGTAGGGGCCAGCACCACTTCCCTTGGAAGTTGGTTCCAGCTCCTAGCCGCCCTAACTGTGAAGTAGTTCTTGCGGATGTCCAATCTATACCTCCTCTCCATCAACTTGTGCCCATTACTCCTTGTTATGCCAGCGGGCGCTAGGGGAAACAGCGTCTCCCCCAAACCCTTCTGGTCCCCCCTAGTGAGTTTATAGACGGTCACCAGGTCCCCCCTCAGCCTTCTCTTGTGGAGGCTGAATAGGTTCAGGTCCCGCAGTCTCTCACTGTAGGGTCTGCCCTGTTGTCCCCGGATCATGCGGGTGGCCCTCCTCTGGACCCTCTCCATGTTGTCCACATCCCTCTTGAAATGGGGCGCACAGAACTGGACACAATACTCCAGCTGTGGCCTGACCAGCGTCGCGTAGAGGGGGAGGATCACCTCCTTGGCTCTACTCGAGATGCACCTGTGGATGCATGACAAGGTCCGGTTAGCCCTGCCAACCATGACCTCGCATTGTCGGCCCATGTTCATCTTGGAGTCAATAATGACTCCAAGATCTCTTTCTGCCTCCGTGCTCTCGAGTAGGGAGTTCCCCATTGTGTAAGTGTGCTGCTGGTTCCTACTGCCCAAGTGCAGCACCCTGCACTTGTCCGTATTAAAACGCATCCTGTTCCTGTTAGCCCACCCCTGTAACCTATCCAGATCCCTCTGCAATCTCTCACTCCCTGCTAGCGTGCTCACCTCCCCCCAAATTTTGGTGTCATCAGCGAATTTAAACAGGTTACTTTCCACCCCATCATCCAGATCGCTGATGAAGAAATTGAACAGCGCAGGCCCCAGGACCAAGCCCTGGGGGACTCCGCTACCCACCTCCCCCCAGGTCGAGTATGACCCATCCACCACCACCCTCTGAGTGCGACCCTTCAGCCAATCTGCAATCCATCTGACTGTGTAGGCATCTATGCCACAGTCGCCTAGTTTTTTAACTAGGATGGGGTGAGAGACGGTGTCAAAGGCTTTATCAACAACGTGGATACTGGTGTCAGAACTGGACTGGCCAAGTTTGCCAATGACACCAAACTTTGGGGTAGAGTGTCCACACCGAGGATAGGCTGGTGATCCAGGCTGACTTGGATAAACTTAGGAAGTGGGCAGATATAAACCTGATGACATTCAATACCAACAAATGCAAGGTACTCCACCTCAGGAAAAAAACCTGCAACACGCTTATAGGTTCAGCAGTGCTATGCTCGCTAGCACTGTGGCCAAAACAGACTTGCGGGTCATGACTGACCACAAGATAAACATGAGGCACCAATGTGTTGTCGCAGCTGGTAAAGCAAACCAAATTCTGGCTTGCATCCATAGATGCTTCTCAAATAAATCTCAGATTGTCATCCTCCTGCTGTACTAGGCCTTGGTGAGGCCGCAACTAGAGTACTGCATCCAATTCTGGGCTCCACAATTCAAGAAAGATGTGGAGAAGCATGAGAGAGTCCAGAGGAGAGCCACGCACATGATCAGAGGGTAAGAGAATAGGCCTTATGAAGAAAGGCTGAGAGCCATGGGGCTGTTCAGCCTGGAAAAGTGCAGGCTCAGGGATGACATGGTGGCAGCCTGTAAGTACATAAGGGGTGTGCATCAGGATCTGGGGCAATGACTGTTCACCAGAGCACCCCAAGGGATGACAAGGTCCAATGTTCACAAATTCCCCCAAGACCATTTTAGGCTGGACATAAAGAAAAACTTCTTTACTGTCTGAGCCCCAAAGGCCTGGAATAGTATCCCTCCAGAAGTAGTGCAAGCACCTACTCTGGACTCTTTCAAGAAACATTTGGATGTTTATCTTGTTGGGATCCTTTGACCCTAGCTGACTTCCTGCCCCTGGGGCAGGGAGCTGGACTTGATGATCTTCCAAGGTCCCTTCCAGCCCTAATGTCTATGAAGTCTATGAAATCTATGAAATATTGCTCAAAAAAAGTGTAATAACTTTAGAGCTGGTTTCTATCAGGCTTTAATCTGCATGTGTAGGCAATCTGCCACCTGGAGACTGCAGCACTAATTTCAGGAACTGATGCCTAGTCCCTGAAATTAGTGCTGGTTCTTCCAAATTCACCAATATTTACTGCACATCCCTAAGGGTTCTTCTGACATAGCGGAACTTCTTGAATACTATTTCCTCATTGGAGAACTTTGTCACAGGGAAAGGAAAAAAAATACACAGCTTTTAAAAAGCAATTTCAAAACCAGTCACATTTTACTTCTGGAAAAAAAAACTGAAGACAGATACAGATCTATGGAAAATTCTAAATGTCTATATGAAAAACCCTCCCTCTGGCAAGTCCAAAAGAACCCGTTAGGTGGCATGAGTCCTTTTAGCATCTCAGGGCCTGTTTCTCCTTCCCAATCTTGTTCTTGTGTTCTAGTCAGTGAAGCTGTTGACAGACGTGAAAATACTCAGCTATTAGAAGTGCCAATAAAACCCCACTAAAGAGCCCAATCTATACAAAAGTTGGGCAAACTAGGTCCAACTAACACAATGCTCCTTCTGGGCATGCACTTGACTCAGTGCAGGAGTGTGCAGAGTTTAAATTAAAGCGCCCATTTTTTTTATGTCTGCAAGCAGTCTCTGAAAGAGTTCCCACTAGGACAATGATTATCAGACAAGCCACTTCATATTAGCATGGTTCAGTGTGCAAATACCTATATATGATTCGCAACATAAATCCAGATTTCAAATAGAAAAACATATTACCAAAAGCACTCTGACCTGTTGGGGTCTTTCTGAGTTCTTTGCAATATAAGAATTGCACTATTATTTTTCTGTAGCTAAAAAATGAGTGAAACATAAGAAAATAAAAAGTGCCATACTGGGTCAGACTCATGTTCTATCTAGCCCAGTATTTTGTCTCTGACTTTGGCAGAAGAGAGAGGGGGAGCATTGAATCAGGTACAGTTTTCAACCTTTTTTCACTTGCAGACCCCTAAAAATTTCAAATTTCTCAGCTTTTTTTTAAATCTAATTTCAAGTATTTTGGGGCTCTTTAAATTTAGTACCTGTAATAAGTGGTACTAACTTAATGCACCTAAACAGCACTACAGCACAGTAATGCCAGTGCATATCCTTAAGGTGATACTAATGCACAGTAGACTAATTCTAGGGTGCATTAGCATGGCTTTTGCCATGATGCACTAATATGCAGTAGAATTCACTTACTGTGATTTTCACATCTCGTTGGGACATGCCCAGGGTTGAGCAAGCAGGTAACCATAACACCATCTGCATAATGCTTAACCCTGCAAAACTGTTCCCCAATATCACCAAGTAAAGTGACTCAGTTCATCCTAGGAAATTTCACCTACATCGCAGTACCTGTCCACCATACCTGCAGCAGTGTCTGATTAGCAGGCATCCTGGTTTTCTCTGATTTAAAAAAAAAAATCTCCAATTTTTGGTTAAAAAAAGTAACCCTCAATTCCACATTTTTTCATGATTAAAATGAAACACAACTAACATATATATATATTTTTGCGTGATTAAAATGAAACACCATTTATATATATATATATATAAGTGGTGTTTCATTTTAATCATGCAAAAATGTGGATTTGTGGTTACTTTTTTTTTTTTTTTTAAATAAAAAATTGGGGTTTTTTTTAAATCAGAAAAACCCAGGAACCCTCTTAATTAGGGTTTGCAAGAACCATTGTCTCTCCAGTTCAGAAATACCTGCCTACCCATCATCACTTCCCACTTCCAGTGGAGATTTTCCTGCATTTCATTCTCAATGGTACCTCTGGACATAGACACTGATGGGTAAAGTACACATTCATTTTCAAGCACATTAAGTGCCACTGTTAGGTTTACACACATCTGGATAGCCTGCTGCACTCATAAAGCAATGCCCCAGCCATCTTCCGACTGTACTGCTATAAAATTAGTCTATGACCCAGCAGCAATTCCCTAATGAATGGTAACTAGGAAGTTTACCAGTTTGTGTCTGTTCTCAGGCAGTTATAAAATAACAGATCAATCTTTCTTTGGAGGTCAACATGAGTTTACCCACTTTGCATCTCTTGAGATGAGTCTCATGCTTTCTATTAAGTATGTGCATTTTTCAGTAGCGTCTTCATGCTCATCATCCCATTTATTCTATATGCACATATTTCTGGAGAGACTGTCTACTGACTAGGACTGTAGTTCAGGTCAACTGAGTTTATAGAAGTAGTCTAGGTCAGTGATGCTTAACCTTCAGCCCAAAGGCCAAATCTGTCCTGCAGGGCCTTGTCATCCAGTCTGCATGGCTCCCCATAGGCCTGGAAATTTGGTGGCATAAGAGAGGTAACAGTATTAATTGCCACAGTTCCCCCCACAGCCAAATTTCCAGATCCATGGCAAGTGACCCCACACGCTGACCCCACACTGGATATGGCTCATGTATTGACGGATTCAGCTAGTGGACAGCTCCATACCACTCATCCAGCCTATGGAGCCAGAAGGTTGAGCACCACTAGTTTAGATGCATTTGCCCCCAAGCATCACTTAAACTAGTTATGCCTCAGCCATATTCTGATTTTCATAAATAACCCGTGACATGGTGTACATCCTCTACAACTCAAAATTCCTTCCTGTACACTTGCAATATCAGTTTAACCCTGAAAGCAGAACTTATTTTCAGCAGGTGGAACAATGACAAAATAATTTAATCCACGTCTTAACTCAAAAGCAATTAAAAATACATTATCATTATCCATGGCCTTACTGCAAGGCAACAATTTTGAACCAATGCCATGTGAGGGCCATGGTGGTCTGTCACCACATAACTTACCAGGGTACGGCTGGAACATTTTCTCCATTTCAAGTTCATGGTAATGCTCCTTTTCCTGGTCAACTAGTTGCCTAGGTTCCTATTTAATCCTACTAATTCCTTTCACATTGTAATCTTTTCTATTAGGTCACTTCAAAGTTTTGTCTTTCCTTATTGTTTTCATTTTTAAAAATTGACTTTCCTAATTATTTTGGGTCTTGGTTTTTATCACTAGTATTGTTCTCTAGCGTTTTCAAATCATAACTGTGGAATACTGATTTATATTGCATGTATAAAGTAGTCCAGATAAGGTAAACAAATACCTTTTTTATAAAAACAATGTTATCTCAACTTATAATAAAAACTAAGTAATAGTAAGTACTTCACAGAACACTTTAAACTTCCCATAAACAGTAAACCCATGAGATTTTTACACAAGAGATATTTAAGCTTGGATCCACTTTATCATATTTTCTGTTGAACTACAATTCTGAAATAATAAAAGAAAATACCTGATTGGTCGTTAAAGTTCAACTTAAAGTCTTTATACTTGGATAAATCAAATTCTACCCTGGCACATGCTACTCCTTTGTTCTGCAGCAAAAAAGGAATGGTGTGGGTAGAACCAACATAAACGCCATCAAAGTTGAAGGATTCCTGTAAATTTAAGAAAAATATTAATGCTAGAGCACTGTTAGGCCATGAATATACTTCAACAGTACGTTAAAATCTGAGACATGGTGGGACAGCTCTTATGACTCCACTCTGTTTCAGGAGGACAGGGTTGAGGGAAAAGGTTGTGGTGTTGCCTTCTATGTCAAAAGCACATACACTTGTTCCCTGGTTCAAGAAGAAGAATTCAGCAAAACAGAATGCATTTGGGTGACAAGAGAAGGTGAAAGATGAAGCACCAATATAATGGTGGGGAAGATCACCTAATTAGGAAGAGGAGGTGGATGAGGGAGATCAAGATAACAAATTTAACTTAAAGCTATGGGAAGGTACTGATGGGAAACTTCAATTTTCTAGACATCTGCTGAAAGAACAATGCAGCCAAACATAAAATGTCAAGCCAGTTCCTAACTTTTATGGAGGACAATTTTCTGTTCCAGAAGGTGGAGTATACAGCTAGGGAATCAATCTTGGATCTTGTCCTGATCAATAGGGACGAACTGGGGGAGGACATGAAAGTGATGGGTAACTTGGGAGGAAGCGATCACAACATGATAATATTCCAAATCCTAATACAGGGAAAGAATGATGTCAGAAAAATTAGGACACTAGATTTCAAACAAGCAGATTTTATCTGACTCCAGGAGTTAACAGACATAGTGCCATGGGAAGACGGACTGAAGGATAAAGGCACCCAGGAAGGCTGGGAGGTTCTAAAAGGGCACAGTAATGGGCGCCCAACAAGGAACTGTCCTGACATGATGGAAGCACAAGGTAAGAGACCAATGCAGCTGCACAAGGAGTTTCTAGGATGCTTCAAATGCAAAAGGAAAACATACAGGCAACGGAAAAATGAGCAGGTAACCAAGACATCATATCAGGAAATAGCAAGAACCACAAGGACAAAATCAGGAAGGCAAAGATAAAGGACAAGCTTCACCTGGGAAAGGAGGTTCTATAAGTATGCTGGCCAGAAAAGAAGGACCAAGGAAGCTATAGGTCCTCTGTTAGTAAATCGGGGGGACTCCTAACAGAAGTTGCAAAAAAGGTGGAGCTACTCAACAGCTACTTTGCCTCAGTCTTCACAAAAAAATAAGCTGCAGCTAGACACCTAATAAAGATTATATGGATAAGAAAGAGGGCAAGCTGAGGGAGGAGATAAGAGAAATAGTCAAAGAGCTTTTATTGGGTCTGCAGTAATTCAAGTCAGCAGGGCAGGATGAACTGCATCCCAGGGTCCTGAAAGGCCTGGCAAGAGAGATCTTGGAACCCTTGATCTTCATGAACTCGTAAGGATGGTTAGGTATGAGAGGACTGGAAAAAGACCAGCATGGTGCCCCTCTTTAAAAAAAGGCAAAAAAGGATGTCCCAGGGAACTACAGCCCAGTTAGCCTCACCTCAGCACAGGCAGTCCTTGGACTTACGACACAATTGGTTCCTGAAAACTGCATCTTAAGTCGAAATGTTGCAACTCAGAACCAATTTTTTAATAAGAACAATGTTATAAGTGAGGGAGTTGTTCCTGAACCAAGGTCCAATACCCTATTTTCATTAAAAATACCCCAGAATTTTGTACTTGATCAATTATAGATGAGTAATATAGCTACATTAATATTTTTATACTGTAAATAGCAATCATATTGATTTGGAAGAACTTCTTTAAGGTGACTTTGCTGGACTTTTTGAAAGGCTCTCGGTTGGACTTTTTGAAGGGTTCTTGGCTGGAGTCTTCTCAGGAGTCCTGGCTACAGGTTTTTCTGGAGTCTTGTCTGCTTTCTTAAAGAAAGTGTCCAAGAAAGTTTGGACAGATGTTCTCCAAGGAGATGGGCGATGCAGCAAACTTGTTTGCTGGCATGGCATCACATCAGATCAAGTGTTGTAAAGCTGAAACTGACATCATAAAGTTGAAATACTGTGTCAATTTATAAATGTTGTAAGTGTGAAATGTTGCAACTTGTAACACTGCAAGTCGAGGACTGCCTGTAGTTGGGAAGTTACTGAAGCCCATCTGCAAGCATGTGGAGGAGGAAAGGGTGATCAGAAGCAGCCAGCATGGATTTAAGAAAAACAAATCATGATAAACAACTTGATTTCCTTCTTTGACAAAGTAACTACTTGGGTGGATGAAGGGAATGCTGTAGATATAGTATAGAAGTTGTGGACTCTTCATTACTGGAGTTGTTCAAGAAAAGGTTGGACAACCATTGATTGGTATGAACTTTTGCTTTCCTCTATAGTGGAGGGGGTAGCCCTCTACCCAGGATCTCTTGAGCATATATTGACATTTCATAGAAGCAGGACAACGGCTGTTGTGGTTCCCTTGCTTTGCCTGCAGCAGGTTAGGGTGTTAGGGCAGTGTTGTGCAGAGTTTAAATTATGGATTGTATGGGATGGTTTAGACAGGAATGAACCTCTCTCAGGCAGGGGGGTGGACTAGATGACCTCAAGAGGTCCCTTCCACCCCTATTTCTCTACGATTCTCTATAGTTCTCTATGAAAATACTGCAGCTTAAAAGGTCTCTTGTTCATCAGCTGCCTAGGCAGTTCATTGTTCTGGCCATTTGCTCTTCCCTGGACCACAGCCTGGAGACAGCACCACCAGTGCACTTTCCCAATTCAGCACATTTTTCTGTTGATTCATTTAATTTCACATCTCCTCTTGGGCTACCTTAAGCAAAACCTCTGTTCTTCATCTTTATAGCCTTTTCATATTTTCCTGTAGGCAAATCTCTCAGCTGTCATTTGGTCAAGCTATCATGCATATTTTTAATTTAAAATCTCTCTCCGCAAGTCATTCCCTTTAATTTCTTTCTAAGAAAAATTTTACAGGAAAAATAATGAAAAATGTGAATTAAGGGAAGAAAACTGTAACACCTCCCATTGAAAGTTTAATACAAAGAAAACTAAATACCACCAATCCTATCTAAAATAATAACTTATGATACTAATACTTACTATGTTGATGCCTACTTCAGGAGTCTCTACAGATCCACCAATCCTAAGTTCTAATGCTTTTGTGTGGCGAACTGCTACCTATTTCATAGAAAAAGAGTAAAATTCTTAGCAATTTTGTTACAACACTACTCCAGCATAACAGCAGTTTTACTATACTAGACACTTTAAATAACAAATTTGAAAAATCAGCTTTAAAAAACAGACAACAGAAAGACATAGCCATAATATTCTTTTTCAGTTTCCATGAAAGGAACTGTCCTCCATCTAAATTAATTTCAATATTAACAAATTATATTAACATATAATGATGAAGTACAAGCAATTCTATTTGTTCTCTATAACATAGAAATGCAATGATTCAGGTGTGTTATGAAGTCACAGTGTGCCTGCTGCTTTAAGAGCGAAGCCAAGCAGCCAGCAGGTGCTTCATTGCAGCGGCCATTTTAGATCTCTGGCCGCCCATATAGCAAGGCAGTTCACTGTTGGCAGGTCAGGCAGTAACACTGCCTGGTTGCAAGGCTCCATGCAATATCCTGGAGGTAAGGGCAGGAGGTGTAGGGGATGGCTTGGAGGCTCCTGGTCCTGAGCATGACCTAAAACTGCACCCTGCCAGGAGTGGGTGGCCTGGTGGGCTCTCAGTGGAGTGGGACCCCCCCAGGAAATGCCAGGCCAGTTATCACCCCGGTGAAAGGTGGGTAGGGGCGCCTTAACCGTAGCCCTCACCTTCGGGTGGTTTATGTAACATTGGAAGGAGTTGGGCCAGGCACAGCTGTAGCCACCTGAGCCCTGTGGGGTGTAGGACCCTGAGAAAAGGTAGTTGGGGCCAGGCACAGCTACAGCCACCTGAGCCCACCGGGGAGGGAAGCCCCATGGCCCAAGTGAAGGGAGCGGTGTGGAGCCCGAGTGAAGGGGCCGGTGTGGAGCTCAAGTGAGAGGAGTAGGCCTAGGTATGTCTTCAGACGCCCAAGGTTGTAGTTTGGGCCAGAGGCCGAGTAAGGGGGCTCAGTCCCAGAGATAGGGGTGAGTCCTAACCCCGGTAAGTCCTCCACCACTGGGAGGCTGAGTGTGGGTCGAAAGACCTATAATGAACACAATGACCTACTGGTTCTGGGGGGGGAGTGAGAGTCCCTGTGAGACCCCAGAACACCAGTCATGGTGTGAGTTAAGAACGCCCTGGTGAGGGGTGGCCCTAGAAAGGGAGCAGAGAGGAGGGACCCCAGTGGGGAAGAAGAACCAGAGGGCTGAGAGCCCAGAGCGTGTGAGCATATAGAGCTGCCCTGCAAGGGGCCAGAGCAAGCTTAGACCTGGTCAGGTAATTGGCTGGCCACTGCTCCAGTGAGGGTTGCAGGAGAGGCCCAAAAGACAGTACATCTACCACCCAAGGTACTACCTAGATAAAGCCTATGGCCTAAGGGGCCTGCTCAAAGAGGGAGCAAGGCAGAATAAGTTGTCAATGCATGAAAGAGACCCTGTGTGAGAGGCGGGTAGTATGAATGCGTGTGAAACTGAGGCCTGAAGAGGCCTAAGCTGGTCTGGCTGTAAGCCAGGAGCAATGTGTCATCTAGATGCCACCTGTGAGGCTTGGGCTGCGGTGTAGGGAAGGAACGGAGCCGCAGATAGTGCCCCCTGGCATTGGGGCAAGAATAGGCAGCCTCCTGCCTTAATTAACAAACTTAATTAATTACCACCAAGGCATGGTGGGCGAGACAGGCAGGTG
>NW_017729032.1:198581586-198587624 GCF_001723915.1 Gavialis gangeticus
GGGGCCTGCTCAAAGAGGGAGCAAGGCAGAATAAGTTGTCAATGCATGAAAGAGACCCTGTGTGAGAGGCGGGTAGTATGAATGCGTGTGAAACTGAGGCCTGAAGAGGCCTAAGCTGGTCTGGCTGTAAGCCAGGAGCAATGTGTCATCTAGATGCCACCTGTGAGGCTTGGGCTGCGGTGTAGGGAAGGAACGGAGCCGCAGATAGTGCCCCCTGGCATTGGGGCAAGAATAGGCAGCCTCCTGCCTTAATTAACAAACTTAATTAATTACCACCAAGGCATGGTGGGCGAGACAGGCAGGTGGCAAGCCCAAAGGCAAGTGGGTCAACTAGCACTGTGGCTAGTCGGGGAGTCCTGCTTTGCCACATACAGGTTAGCAAACAATAGATCTGTTGGGCCCCATCTACATGGTACAGGTATCATGCAGTTAACTGGTTCATTGAGCAATTACCTTAAGACCAGCTACATGTGCAAAGTAGCTATCATGCCATAAAAAGATCCAACCAACTATAAAGTTAGACCTCAAAAATGTGTACTAATTTCATAGGTGGATGTTATTAGCTTTAATTTGCACCTACAACAGGATCTCCCCTGGGGCTGGGAGCCCTGTCAGCTGATGGATGCTGAGTCCTGCAGCTCTAAACACTGAGTCCTGGCACCTGGGAGGCACAGCTGCCCCAGGGATGCGTGAAACTCCCAGGCCTGGGGAATCATGGCAGCTGCAATCTCCCAGGCTTAGGGGTATGTGAAACCTCTGAGCCTGGTAGATCACTGCTTCCACAATCCATCAAACCCAGAGGCGCATGACGCACCCCTGGAGCTTGAAACTCCTTAACTGAGGGGCTTCCCAGCCAAGGGAGATTGCTTCTTGCCAGCGCAGAGGAGCCAGTTTGTGGCATATCAGGGTGCACAGTTGTGTGTATCATGCATTAGAGGCCATCAAGTCTTTACTTGCACATGTTGAGGGGGCCCTGGAACACTAAATAGCAATAAGCAATAATTGAAGAAGGGAAGTAGGTGGAAGGTAATATTAAGATTTTTGCTGTTAGGTGAGGACTTATAGAAAGCAGTAACAATGGAATGGAACTCACTGATTTCTGGTTTCTATGGCAAAAAGGAATTGGATGGGTGGAGAAAAATTATCCAGTGGAAGCAGGAACTCAGAGGAGACTCCAGCACTTAACTGGAGGCAAGGCACCAGAGAAAGCTATGGAAGAATGAAGTTACAGCACCTAGGCCCAGAGCAATCATGTGCTTTGCCAGGATATGTAACAGAGTAGTGGCTGCCAAGTCATATACCCTAGTGTAGCAAACAGCAGCAGGTAGAGAACATAGTACTGGGATCTGAATGGGTAACCAGGCCCAGTCACATGATAGCATGTATTTTAAACCTCTGAAATCTGTATTTTTCCTATTGATATGAGCAAAGATGAATCCAGCAAAATGAACACATTCATGTACAAATCAAAGGCAGCTCAGGTAACCCCTAAATTCAAATCCACTTCTATAATGAGCTGACTAAGAAATGACAAGTGATCTCAAAATGCATCTATACTCAATGAGTCACTATACAACACAAAACTAAAAGTAAGACTTGATGACAGGGCTCCATTCTCTCACCACAGGATTAAGTAACTTTAAGTGTAACTTGCTTATATCATATGCTAGGAGAATGATGTGCAAAACACCATCAGCCCATGCATTCAATTCAACAGATTATTTTCTATACTCTAGAAAATTGTGCAAATACATTTACTGACTGATCATTTCCATTCTCAAACATTCCCTGTATCGGTATCTAACTAGTTTCTTTACCAACCTGCTTGAAACATTTTTAATGAACGCAAACTATTACTTTTGGAAATATGCATTGCCTCTGAGTGCGAATTTATCATTAATTTATTGGCTGGAATGGTTTAGTTAGGGACAATCCTGCCTTGTGAAGTGAGCTGGACTAGTTGACCTCACAAGGTCCCTTCCAACCCTACTTTTCTGTGGTCTTATTAATATTTATATTCACATACCTCCTAAAGAAACATCAGATTTGAAATTTAAGACTGTTCTCTAAATGCAATTATTTGAAATCCTTTCAAAATCCCTATTTACATGGTAGAGTTTTGTTGGCAATAAAATATTTAACTATAATACATTAATTACAAAAAGAAAACTTCACAGTCAGATGTATTCATAATAAAAACTTGTCACCTCAAATATTGTATTTTAACAGAAAAGCAGTAAAGAGATGTTTTTATACTTTTAGAAATGATACACTAACAGCTACTTTTAGGAAAGTTATACTGGATGGGACAGGACTGGATTGGTAAAGAGCATGATTAGTACATAAGACTCGTGCATGAGCATGCGCGCACACACACACATACACACACACACTCTTTCAAATTCAAATACAAAGTTATTCAGATGTGTTGTACCTCTACTCTGGTATCAAACTTCATTACTGCATTGGGGGTGAAGTAGATCTTGAGATCAGAACAGCCTCCCACAGGTATTATGCCCTGAGATGGCACGATAGTCATTCCAGGTACAGGGTTTGAATCAAGAACCTTCAAATCCAAATAATATGCAATGTTGATACTGCTGTAAAGGTATGCTATAAACAGAATTTACGATAGTGAAACTAAATTCTTTGGAATGGAGACTATGTAATCTTCATAAAATTATGAATCTGAAAACTGTAGGTCAAAATTTCAGCTATTTGAAATGTAATTCATTTCCAGGGACCTAAATAAATGACCAGATTATACTGTTTCTGTAACCCAGGTTTGTAACTTTTGGGTTTGATTTCCCCTCCCCCCACAAAAGCAGCGTTTCATAGCATTAGAAAGTAACAGCTCAACAAAACTCCAGAATATCCAATACAGTGTTTATTCCAATAATCAGAAGTGCCAATTTCTATATCATTATAGTACAAATATGGACTATAGGAACAGCTTCTTATTAAGAAAAGTTTTTTCTGCTTGCAAAATTCTTTGTTTAACTTCCCGGAGGCTATGTAAGCCTAAAAAGTTTCCTTTCTTATTTTGTACAGCATATTTTTGAACACTTAGCATGGTCTGGATGGCTGGATGTAAAGAAGACAGCATTATTAACAAAAGCAAACAACGAAGTTACAAGTTAAAACATCCATGTGAAGAAATAGCAGGAACTCCAATGAGAACATACAAATTACACAAGGGAGGAGTCTGATAAGGATAATTACACTGTGCAGAAAAAAAGAATTATTACCTAAAGAAAAAAAATTAACTGGGGACACTTCTAATAACTAAACATGAAAAAAATACAGAAAAAAGAAAACAGGTACAGCAGCTCTATTTCAAGTTCACCTGGAAGTATGCATGATTATATCCTGTGTTCTGAATAATGGCTGTCTTGCAAGTAGTTAAACCTAAAGGAGCGTGATGAAAAGATATCCTTTGTTCCATGAACTGAACACTAGTGGGACCTAGCTAATGAAAAGAAGAAAGCAAATATTTTAACACAACTCAATATAAATAAATAAGCCAATACATTTTAAATTCACAATGAGCTAGACATTGTCATAAATATGCATAAATTAAACAGATTAAGTGCACAAAAGCAAACTGTAAAGGAAAGGCAAGATATACCTATTTCATGAAAAATCATTTAGCTTCAAAGTAACCCCCCATAAAATCACAAAATAGAAATATATTGAAAATTAACATCTTTTCTGCATGATCCACTTAAAGTTCAGTGAGACCATTAGATTCAAAAATGAATTATTTGCAAACCATAGTGTAATTAGGAATTTTTCCAATGCAGTATCCCGATGAACTTTGTGAAGACATATATACATACCCATTCACCTACTAAACCATTTATTGTGGTTTGCTGAAAACAGCGTAGACCATGTACTTCTTTTCCTCACTTTTTGACCCAGCAAGATGTCATAATCCATTCCAAGCCTAGTATAGAATACCCTCCAGAAGGAGATAAATCTCTTCTATTTCAATCCTATCCTCTCCTACATCACTGTCTGGAAAGTCTGAACAGGCATGTGACTGGACTGTACATCCACACAGAACAAGTTCACAAGTGAGATGACAATTAGTTTTCCGTTAACTAATATACCACAGCACACATTATATAGTCTATCTAACAATACCAACCCAAGCACCCCACCAATAAAAAGAGGAACGTACTCAAAACTGATCAAGGAGCAGGGATATGGAGAGCAGGGTAGTGGAAGAATACATCTTATTGGACACTTTTCCTGAAGCCATATGTTGTTTAAGATACAGAATAGTGATGTTAAAATACATATATATCAATAAATAGTAAAATAAACATGACAAAGAAAATATTTCTATAGAAAAAGGCAACATATTAAAACATTGGATGAATACTACCTTTGCAAGGCATTTCAGCTTAAGTGTGTTTCCCTGATGCACATGTAAGTTGAATTCTCCTGTTTCTGGAGAACAGAAGCCTGGATGCCAAACCACTTCACACTCCAGATCTTTGTATGCTTCTACAATGCCTGCAAATATGCATAAATAATTACCCACTTAATCACTGAAATATAAAGAAGCCTAGTGAAGGTGATGGATTCATATTATTAGAGATTAACACTCTGATCTTCAAAGTTGCTAAGCAATATAATTAAATAGTTAAGATTAAATCTTATTTCTGAGTTTGCATAACAGCCACACAATCTGATTTGTCAATGAACTGCAACAAAATGTATTCACAAATTTGTTTTACATATGAATTAGTAAACTCATGTTACCTAAAGAGGATGTTTGAAAAAAAAATAAAAAGGATAGAAAAATCCATCACAACATATTTTAAATTAGAAATTACAGTTCTAAATAAGAAAAATGCCCATATTCACAGTGCTAACTCAGACTTAAACCTATCACAAAAATAAAGTACTGGTGTACATGGATTTTTGGATAATGCTTCTAACTAGTAACTAATAATGTAACTATATTCAGACAGTCTCAATCCCAGCCTTATCTTTCTGAAAGATAGATGGCACTCTGATTTCACTGAGGTTTAAGTTGTTCTGGTTTGACATTAATTTAATACTGGATAAGAGTGGACCTATGGAATGCTACCACACGTCAGCTGCAGCATGGTAAATTCCCACCCTTTATGAATCTACTGTAATTCATTTGTCCACAACCTAGGTTCTTAGGCACCTCCAGGTTTATATAATGAAAGCAGCCTGAGCAAATAATTCTGTTTGTGACACCTTTGGGCAGAAACAGATATTGCCTGACATCCCATTTGTGCTGCCATAAACATTTTTAGACCAGCACAAATGGTGAGAAAATAAACACCCATACCCTTTGCTGTGGCACATCAGAAGTAAATCAGTGGCACAAAAGGTAGTAAAATAACTTCTGGTGCTTTACTGTTCTTTGGAAGGAGAGTGAAGGTGGCCTAAACTGAGTTGTCTACACTACCTATCCACCTGAAGCAGGTGCTCCAGGAGCTTGAGGTCCCCTCCACCCCCAGAGCACCTGCCCAGCTTTCCCCACTTACAAAGAGGCACTCCAGGGAATCTCAGGATGCTTCTCTAAGTGTAAAAGTTGGGGCAAGTCTCCATAAGCAGATAAAGCCCACATGAGTCCCAACATGGAGGCATGGGAACCAAGGAATCCTCTGTGTCCCTGCCTCGCACTGGGACCCACTGACCCAGATCCAGAGTCTCTGGGGACTGCCTGGGTAAGTGGGAATTCCTGGCTTTCCCCATTTATGCAAATAGGTCCCTAGGGACCTCAGTGGTGGGTCTGGATAAGCAGGAAACATCTGGATATTCTTGCTTAACATGACCCGCCCAGGGATCTTCAGGGACAGGTCTAGGTCTAGGGGAAAGCCCAACTTTACCGGCTTACCTAGAGGTGCCCACAAAGATCCTAAGGGTGGGTTTGCATAAGCGGGGAAACACAGACTTTCCCCACTTACCCAGACCCACCCCCATTATTTCCAGGGATATGTCTGGGTAACAGAGCTAACAGAGACGTGGTGGGACTCGTCCCATGACTGGGC
>NW_017729032.1:198587635-198596288 GCF_001723915.1 Gavialis gangeticus
TTCCGACCCTAAATCTATGAAACTATGAAACTATAAGCCAGGAAAACACTCTCAGGAATTAAGGGACATCCTACTTTGGAAATCCTAGGGTTCACAAAACCAGGCATCTCAAGCCCCAGGAGAACACATCACTCTTTGTCCTATACCATCAGTGGGCAGAAAACAAGGTAATGTGTGTTTCACCCAGTGAACAAGATCAGCTGTGCTGCAAAACTGATCCAATTCATCAGGTTACGTCCATTTCTACCCTATGTGGCTTTGTCATCAAATGGTTTTTGTTTCCAGGAAATTTGACCCATATCTTATTTCATTTTGTCAACCGATTGTCCTCACTCAACTTTAGCCAACTTTAAACACATACACATGCAACACTTTATTGTTTGCATATTATTTAAAATAACTTTAAAGCATACCATACCTTTGGCTGGCCGTATAGCAAATGCTGTTCCTTTCTCTGTGATTACAGGAGTCCAAGTAAAGTCAGCAAAATAATTTCTGCGATTATATAATCTAATGGTAGCTCTAAAACCTGTTTCTGCTAGGAAGCCAGGGGTAGGATTTAGAATCAGCTCTTTTACAGATAACTCAAGAGCAACAGGAACTGATTTTGCAGTTACCAGTACATGCCCCATATGTTTGTTGTTTATAGTGTAACTGACAGATCTGCAATATAGAAAATATGTGATCCAATCAATTATGTATACATTTGTTATTAAATAAGTGTTACACAGCATATAGTCATAAAGAGCAAGAAAATTCCCCTAAAATATGATATATGTTAAGCTTACTCAGTTATAAGGATGACAAAAGATTACTATTTATAATCGTTTACTCTCTTACTGTATAGTTGGGACATAACATTAATAAAAATGTACGGTTCTGATTCATTTAGTATTAATAATTAACTATACTGTTGCCTCTCTGCCAAAGGATAGCAGTTGGACAAGAAACTTGTTACCCAGAGTCAGTTTATTTTCTTATGGTAAGTATTTTAGTTGATGCTGGTTTTGATGTTGGCACTGCTCTTTATATCCTGCCCTATCTAGAAAGGCTCAAAATCACCATATACTGACAAATTTCTCTTGCATAGATCTCAGCCAGTCTGGCTACTTTTTCAGCAAGAACCGGGTGCTTGGGATTTCTGTGCCCCTTTGTCTCTCCCAAAATCTCCTGGTTAATTGCTACACTGGATGAACATTTGGCCTAATAAAGTGAATGGGGGTTTGGCCATTGACTTCTTGGGGCCAGGATTTCACCCACTGTTCCCTGTTCATAGGTTTATAGATTGTAAGGAGCTAGAAGGGACCTTGCAAGATCATCAGGTCCAGACCCCCTGCACTTGGTTGGAAAGACAACTGGGGTCAGGTAATTCCAGCGACATGACCATCCGGTTTCCTCTCAAAGCTTTCCAGGGTAGGTGTTTGCACCACCTCTGGAAGGCGTTTATTCCACAGTCTGGACACCCTGTGAAGAAGTTTTTCCTAGTGTTAAGCCTGAAATGGTCTTCCAGGAGTCTGTAGCCATTACTCCCAGTTTTCCCCAAAGGTGCCCTGGGTGAACACTTGTTTGCCGAGCCCTTGATGTATTACCCGATGTAGCAAAAAGCTGCTACCAAGTCCCTTCTCGGTCTTCTCTTTTTTTAGGCTGAAGAGGCCCAAGTCCCCCAGCCTTTCCTCGTATGGCTTGCCTTGCAAGTCTCTAATCATAAGGGTGGCTCTTCTCTGGACTCTCTCAAGTCTTTCCACATCCTTGTTGAAGTGCAACACCAAGAACTGGAGGTAGCACTCCAGCTGCAGTCTCACCAATACTAAGTAAAGTGGAAGAATCACTTCCTTGGTTTTGCTTGAGATGCATCGGTTGATGTATGCCAGAGCATTGTTTGCCCTGTTGGCTACAGCATCGCACTGACAGTTCATGTTCATACTATGGTCTATTATTGCCTGTAGGTCCCTTTTAGTTGTAGTGCTAATCAAATTGACGCCTCTGAGCCTGTATGTATGTTGAGATTTGTTCATTCTGAGATGGAGCACTTTACACTTCTCAATGTTGAACTTCATCTGGTTCTGATCTGCCCAACTTGCCAGGCTGTCTAGGTCCACCTGTATCTGCAGCCTATCTTCAAGCGTGACCACACCCCCCCATAACCTGGTGTTGCCCATGAACTTGGCCAGTGAACTCTTCACTCCTACATCCAAATCATTGATAAAGATGTTGAAAACCACTGGACCAAGCACAGACCCCTGAGGGACACCACTGGCCACTTCTCACCAGGAGGACACAGATCCTTTCATTAAAACCCTCTGGGTCCTACCCCATAGCCAGCTTCCTACCCACCTGACTGTCAAGCAGTTAAGCCCAGAACCCTCCAATTTTACTGTGAGAACATCATGGGGTACCAGAGGCCTTTTAGAAGTCTAGGTATACAATGTCAACCTCCCCTCTCTTATCCAGGTGACAAGTTACCTGGTCGTAGAAGGAGATGAAATTGGCAAGACAAAACCTGCCCACAACAAAGCCATGCTGGCTGTCGTTCAAAATCCTACCTTCTGAGTTAGGGTAATTGGCCTATAGTTGCCCAGGACCTCTCTCCTCCCCTTCTTGAAGATGGGCAAAACATTGGCCCTCTTCCAGTCTTCAGGGGCCTCCCCTGAGCGCTATGGGTTTTGGAACAGTTTCATCAGAGGTCCTGTGATGACTTTGGCCAGGTCCTTCTGTACTCAAAGATGAATTTCATCTGGTCCTGCTGACTTACAAATGGCTGACTTTAACTGATCATGCACCAGCTGAATGTCAACAGTAGGTAGGCAGTCATTCCCACCATTCTGAACCTTATCTAGTATGATTTTCCCCTTTATCCAGTGAAATACCAAAACAAAGTAGTCATTCAGGAGTTCAGTTTTCTTCTGAGTATTGGTAACCAGCTGTCCTGAGTTGTTAAGCAATGACCCCATGCTTCTATTTGCTTCCCTCATGTTTCTTACATACCTAAAGAACAACTTTTTGATGTCCTTGATTTCCATTGCTAGTTTAACTTCAGTCACCACCTTAGCCTTTCTAATCTGCTCCCTACAAGTGTAGGCCATTGTTGTATAGTCCTCCTTGAGGACTGTCCCAAGCTTCCATTGTTTGTACGTTTCTTTCTTCTTTTTCAAGAGGAGCATGATATCCCGATTAAGCCAAGAGGGCTTACCAACCCTTCTGCTACCTTTCTTCCACATGAGAATGGACTTCTTTTGAGTTTTGAGGATTATGATCTTGAGGAACAACCACTCTTCATGCACTCTTTTTATCTTCAGTCCCTGGTCCCGCAGTGCTTCCCCTACTATTGCCCTGAGCCTCTTAAAATTAGCTTTTTTGAAGTCCAAAACTTCAACCCTGCTAGCTGATTTGCCTGCCTTGCTGCGGACAGTGAACATGATGGTCTCATGGTTGCTGCTATATTCAAGTCGCTCAGCAGATTGTCTCCTTTGGTCAAGACAAAGTCAAGGAGAGCATTATCTCTGGTTGGCCCGTGCACTTCCTGAGTCAGGTAAAGCTCTTCAATACAGGTGAGGAAGCAATGCAACCAATCCAACTTAGCTGAGTGTTCCTCCCAAGTGATGTCTGAGTACTTGAAGTTGCCCATGATGACCATGTCCCATGGGTGTGCGGCCTCTGCCAGTTATTGAGAGGACTCAAGATTGAGCTCCTCCCCTTGGTTTGGTGGTCTGTAGTATACACCTACAGTTGGGTCTCTCCCACCCCCAGTTTGACCTGGAGGGTTTTGAACCGCTCTACTTTGGAGCCAATGTCAGCCTTCAAGGAGGTGTACTGCTCCCTCACATAGAGAGATACACCTCCACCTTTTTTTCCTACTTGGTCCCTTCTGTGCAAGGTGTAGCTGTCTATGGCTATGTTCCAATCATGTGTGGAGTCCCACCAGGTCCCTGTGATTGCTACTAGATCGTAATGCCCACTGGAGAGTAGGAGGGCATTTGTTCCTGCTTTGGACCTCAGACTTTCTACCTGGGAACCCCAAAGCCTTTACCTTATGCAAAATTGCTCAATTACTACCTAGGTGATATGAGGGGCAGGGGAAGATGGCAGGGGAGGACAGTTAGTTATAAAAAAATAAAGAGAGAGAAAGAAACTCACGAAAGTTTGTCTTTCTAGGCAAAGGACATTCAACACTACAAAATTTTCTTAATGGCTATAATAGTATCATGAACACTTCATCCTGGAACCTAGTTTACACCAGAAAAAGTTAATCTACATAGCTACCCAGTTTGAGCTGCATCAATAAACTCTTAGTATAAACATAATGAGCAGAATTATTTCACTTTCTGCACCCAAATAACAGCTTACATCAGTGTACCTAACTGTATATCCCAATGTCCTCCCATAGGAGGTAGCCCTTCCTATGTTTTAGCCTCAGTAGCTGAGTGGTTAGGACACTCATATAGGAAGTGGGCAACCTAGGTTCTAAACCCCTAGTTCTGTTACTCAGAGGACATCTGAATTTACATCTCTTCAAAGCACTGGGCCATAGGTCAAGCATTTACCTAGTTTCCTCTCTAGATCTCCTCATGAAGATTCACAGATTTTACAGACGTTTGGGCTGGAAGGGACCCCGGAGGAGCATCGAGTCCAGCCCCCCACCCCAGGGGCAGGAAGTCAGCAGGGATCATAGAATCCCAGCAAGATAAGCATCCAAATGTATTTTGAAGGCATTCAAATTGTGCGCTTGATCCGCCTCAGGTGGCAGTCTGTTCCAAACCTTGGGCAGACAGTGAAGAAGTTCTTTCTTATGTCCAGCCTGAACCGCTCACAGTGGAGTTTGTGGCCGTTCGATCTTGTCATTCCTTGGGGGGCTCTGGTGAACAGTCATTCCCCCAGATCCTGATGAGAACCCCTGATAAACTTATAGGTGGCCACCAGATCACCCCTGAGCCTGTGCTTTTCCAGGCTGAATAGCCCCATTGCTCTCAGCCTCTCATCATAAGGTCTGTTTTCCTGACCTCTGATCATGTGCGTGGCTCTCCTCTGCACCCTCTCAAGCTTCTCCACATCCTTTTTGAATTGCGGAGCCCAAAACTGGATGCAGTACTCCAGCTGCGGCCTCACCAAGGCCAAGTACAGTGGGAGAATGATGTCCCAGGATCTGCTTGAGAAGCATCTATGGATGCAAGCCAGCATTTTGCTCGCTTTACTGGCCGCAGCATCACACTGAAGGCTCATGTTCATCTTGTGGTCAACCATGACCCCCAAGTCCCTTTCATCTGTAGTGCTGGACTACCGAGCCTATAAGCATGGTGCAGGTTTTTCCTCCCAAGGTGGAGAACCTTGCATTTTTCAATGTTGAACACCATCAGGTTCTCGTCCGCCCATTTCATGAGTCTGTCCAGATCCACCTGGATCACCCTCCTGTCCTCAGGTGTGGATGCCTTACCGCAGAGTTTGGTGTCGTTGGCGAACTTGGCCAGTCCGCTTCTGACACCAATGTCCACATCATTGATGTAGATATTAAAACAGTATAGGCCCTAGGACACGGCCTTGTGGGACCCCACTGGTCACAGCACACCAAGACGATTGGCTCCCATTGACCACCACCCTCTGGGTCCTACCGCAGAGCCAGTTCCCCAGCCAGCGGATCGTGGTGACGACAAGGCCATAGTTAGCCAGTTTAACCAAGAGGTGATCATGGGATACCAGATCAAAAGTTTTTTTTAAAGTCGAAGTATATGACGTTGATCTCTTCCCCTTTCTCCAGGTGATAAGTCACCTGGTCATAAAAGGAAATGAGATTGGTCAAGCAAGACCTACCCGCAACAACCAAAGTTGAACCACTACACCATGAAACTAATACTTATTAGCTAACATGGTTGGAGAGAAGTTTCTTTTTAATCGGGAGCAATGATCTAGGGTAGAATACAAGACATGCTACTTTCCAGAGCAACATCCATCTCACTGAGCTGCTTATGCTTTAGCTTATGCTCTTCTTCCTTGCCCCACATATCTCTTTATCCTGATTGCTCAAGAGCCCAGCTTCAAAATGAGTGCTAAAGAAAGGTCTGAGTACAGAGTGTTGGCCTGACTGCTATACATGGTTAGAGAGATATGAGTTCCAACCCTCTCTGCAAGAACCCAGGTCTTCGGCTTCCTTGGGAAGTGCATAAAGTTCTGTTATTTAAGACATCTCCTCCTTCTCATTTATCCAGGGCTTACACTCAGGTATGTGTGTGTATATATAGCCATGGCCCTGCCCAGCCAGCATGTACATACTGCACGTGTTGAGTAGCCTTGCAAATGTTTACATACCTACACCAAATGGGCACCCAAAATTATGTTTACACAGCTGGAAAATTGCTATTTGGACAAGTAAAATAGAATTCTTCCCCCAAAACTTGTTCCCCAAATGAACAAGCAAAAAATTCTTTGCAATAATTCTGCATTTAAATTAAGGCTTTTTCCAATATAAAAATGCTATTAAATAAAAAAATGTTATTATAACAATATCACTATACTGGCAAAAAAGTATGCTCTGTAAAGCTGTCCTTTGTCTTCACACATCAACAATCAACAACATATATAATACATACAAAATTAGCACTTTCATCTTAATGTGTGTTTTAAATTATCATGAGAAAAATATCTACATTTAGGTAAAACCTAAAATCATGAGACAACAATATGGCCTTACTTTTGAAAATTTCCCAGGGTGCTTGGCTCATACACAACTGGAATATATGTTTTTGAAAGAGGTGGCACCACGTGTGACAATGGACTAGTCTGCTGCAGCTCTTCACTTGCAATTTCAACTTGTATCCAGATATGCACAGGCAGATTATTGATTATATGTATTTTTTTGATAGATGTAGAATACACACAAACTTCACCAAAGTCTATAGCAGAGGGACCTACAATATATATGAAGTGAGATCTTTATGTAATAAAAGTAAAAAGTCAAAAATCACAAACAAAAGTCTATACAGTTCACTATTTATCCATCCATCAAATAACAAAACTTAGGCTTCTGGCAGACATTAAGTTAGACATGCAATTGGGATCTGACAAATTCTATCTTCAGTCGCAAAAATTTTTAGTCAGTCCTGCCATGCCAAATGTGCATTGAAAGAGAGGTGATTTTTGACATCTGGAATAAAAATTCAGCATGTTCCAATCATGCAATTGATAGCTTCCGCACATGCCCACATGTTCAAATGGTGCCACAGGAAGTGAGACATCAGGGATCAGACCCTGATGCTTCACTTCCCACAGCATCTTGCCAGTGCCTGGGGAACCTGGGCTCCCAATCCAGGTCCTCCCCTGCCCAGCAAGCTGAAAGAACTGCAGTGCAGTTCTGTTGGCTCCCCCTGCACTGGTACATTCCCAACCTTGCTAGGAAGTTCCACATCCAGGGCTTTTAAAGGTACTGGGGTGCAGGGAACCAATGGACTTCCCCACACTGTAACTTTTAAATGCCTTGCTGTGTAGCCCACAAACAATGGATCTGATGAAGTCCCTCCACCTGCACAGAGATACACCATGGGGCTTTAAACTTGTCAGGAGGGAGGGTCTGGGATTGGGGTTGCACTGTAAGGCTGGTTATCCACCAGCAGGGGTGGACCCCACAGTGAAGCTAAACATGCCACACATACAAATGAAAGCACCAGACAGACCAGCCAGAAAGACGTTCCACATTACATCTGAAATGTCTTTGTGGCTAGTTTGCCATATTATGGTGTAATAAATTGGTTGAAAGTGTGGCATGTTAAAATTTATCAGGAAATTACCACATTAATCATGTAATAAATGTAACATCTGAAGAGGACCTATGTATGAAAAATAAATAAATCCACAATACTAGAGACAAAGTCAAATTAAAACCTGGGGTTTAATGATGCAGTTCATAATTTAGATCCATATATACACATCTTACTTCCATCTCTCTACAGTCTTAAAATAGCTTTTAAAGTATCAATGGATGCGTCTACATGATCTGTTTACTGCACAATTAATTAATTAGCTGCACAGTCTCAGCCTCTCTATGTACACCCATATTAGGTTGACGTAACCTAATTTACTCCGCAGCAGAATAGTATGTGTAAATATAAGTACTATCCTTCTGTGGAGTAAACAACTCTGCAGCAGGGCACACAAACACTGCCCCGGCTGGTTAGGGTATGAGATTGCTTCAGTGAGGGGGCTGCCTGCTGGCTAGCCCTGCATTTATGGTTTCATAGTTGGCAGGGTTGGAAGGGACCTGAACAGATCATCAAGTCTGACCCCCTGCCATGGCAGGAAAAACTACTGGGGTCAAACGACCCCAGCGAGGTGTTCATCTAGCCTCCTCTTAAAGACCCCCAGGGTAGGAGCCAGCACCACTCCGCTTGGAAGTTGGTTCCAGATCCTAGCCATCCTGACTGTGAAGTAGTGCCTCCTGATGTCTTGTCTGAATCTACCCTCTGCCAGCTTGTGACCATTATTTCTAGACACTCCTGATAGTGCTCTGGGGAACAGGGACTCCCCCAATGCCTGCTGGTTCCCTCTGACTAGTTTGTAACAGGCCACTAGATCCCCCCTCAGCCTTCTCTTGTGGAGGCTGAACAGGTTCAGGTCCCATAGCCAGTCCTCGTAGGGCCTGCCCTGCTGCCCCCTGACCATGGGAGTGGCC